>NW_026606185.1:8180000-8770000 GCF_029834395.1 Sorex fumeus | reverse complement strand
TGATTTAGAACACAGAAAATAAGTTTCATGTTCAGAAAGAACACTTAAAAGTAAAAGATTGGTCTTGGCACTTAGTGATACCAGAGTCTCTTTGCTTATGCTGAACTGATTCTTCCTCCCATCTCTGTGTGTGAAAGCTGCACTTCCTTCTTTTTCTAGTCACCATATGGGTACAGCATGGCAAGGCAAATATTTCCTATGGTCTGAAATTTTCTTCCTGTGACTCTAGAAAAATGATCTCTGTACAAGTACTTTCAAGACAGATGTAAAGTCCATACAAATAAAAAGCGAACCTAGGCATTTCTGAGTGGGATAGGAAGGCCTCATTAATACAGAATAGTAGACAAAATACTGAGTGGGCTGGTTTGCATACATTCAAGTTCAATTCCATGTGTCTCTATCCTCACAAATACTGATTTTCCATGGCATGAAGAAACACATTTGGAAACTCATAAGCCATCTACAAAAGCCAGAAGAAGGATACAAAGAGAAAGCAATATCTCTATAATCTATTTAACTAATACAACTTTTATGCTTTTCCACTGAGGCATGATTATTTCTGCGGAAGTATTATGATCCTGGAACAAGGGAGAATTCTTTTCAGAGAAACAGCAGGAAATGGGTCATTAGGACTCTTCGCCACCCTCCAGAGGGACTACCTTTTCTTCTGTATTCCATTCTGGGTTCAGTGCCAAGTTTCACCACTTTTATATATCTTTCAGAGCGTATGGAGTGCTGGTTGACCTATTGGAGAGGTTTTTCCATTCGTTATTACAGAAAAGGTGTGTGTGTGTGTGTGTGTGTGTGTGTGTGTGTGTGTGTGTAGTGTTATAAAAAGTGGTAAGGCCCAGAGCTGACCTGACATAGTGAAATGACGAGAGGAGAGATTTTTCAGTCAGAAAGCAAATGATCAAAAAAAAAAACAAGTAAAATCTTGGCACTTATTTATGGTTCTTGGTTATACTATCAAGCTATTAAATTTATCAATGACCCACATGATAGGCTTAACTCTTTTAAGTCATGTTGACTAAAATAAATGTAGTTAAAATAAAATAAAATGTCACTAAAAATGGTGGCATCTGGATGGGATTCTTTGGCAAATCCTGAAAGAAAAATACAGCAGTAGAGCACATGGAAACTGTAAAATGGTATCGCCACACAGCAAGGGGGAAGAGGGTCAGCAGGAATATAACATTTTGACTTGTGTATGATCTCACTTCCTCATGTTACAGGCACACAAAGAATTTGGTGTCTCTCGAGTGGTGGTCACGGTTGGGACTTTCCTAGGCATAAGTACGCACTAGAGAGTGAAAATGGGACAAGGGAAGGAGAGACTGAAGAAAAGGACATTTGGAGGGAGAAAAGAGAAATTCAGAGCAGAGTAGATCCATTGCAGGCCATCCTTTTATTTTCCTTCTGAAAAGCTGAGTGCTTGTCTTTTTGTACACACTCTTCCTGGCAGGGCTGCTTCCAGAATTAGAACATGGCGCCTCAAAGTGATGAGGAGGAGAGATTCCCAGCATCCTGTCAGGCTCCGAATCCAAAAGCAGCATTAGAAATGGATCCTCACTATGAGAGCCCTACCTGGGTGATTACAAATTTTCATAGAGTTTTTAATCAGAAGCAAGTATTGCCCCATGAATTATAGAGTTACGATAAATTCTTGACTTTTCAAGTTCAAATTTTTCAGTACCTATTTTTGACTTTCTCATGAATTCATAAGAATCAAAAAGTCTTCATTTAAAAAACAAAATGAAACATTGTGACAACATCTGAGAAACATGAAAACAAGAGAACAGCTCTAAAAGTCAAGACTTTGGCAAGGAAAAAGAAAAAAGTAGTGCTCATATATTCCAAAATAAAAAAGAAAGCAATCATTGGTTGATGAGAGAATGTGAAAGAAAAAAGACATGAGGAAAGAAAGAAAGAAAGAAAGAAAGAAAGAAAGAAAGAAAGAAAGAAAGAAAGGAAGGAAGGAAGGAAGGAAGGAAGGGGAAAGAAAGAAAAGTCATGACAAAAAATCAAAATCAAGTATTTTCTGTAAGATAAAATGTATTTCTTTAGTGGTATAGCAATATGTCCAAAACACAGGCCCAGTAATACTAAAAACATGAGATCTAAGCTAAGACCGCCAGAGGATTTTAATGTGCCAGTGTGGTGGAGCAGTGGTGGAGGGAAGTGACGCGGGTGATGGGATTAATGTTGGAATATTATACGCCTAAAATTTAACTGTCAATAACTTTATAAATCAGGTTCTTTAAATAATTTTAAAAAGATATTTCTTCTTAATATTTTGTTCTTATACCTCCCTAAAATAAGAATAAAAACATAAGGAAGATGACAATTTTATTGTTTATTTTAAAATGCTTAGACATTTGGAACTGGATGCATAGTGTGGTGGGTAGGGCACTTGCCTTGCATGCTGCTGACCCTGGTTTGAAACTCGGCATTCTATATGGTCCCTGAACATTACCAGGAGTTATTCCTGAAAGCAGAGCCAGGAGTAACCCATGAGCATCACCTGGCATGGCCCCCAAACAAACAAAAATTCTATTTTCTCGATTGACATATTTTTGATAACTGCTGGGATGAGGGAGATGGGGGTGGGAGGGATACTGGGATCCATGGTGGTGGAAAATGGGCACTGGTGGAGGGATGGGTATTTGATCATTTTATAATAGAAACCCAAGCACAAAAATTTATAAATCTACAACTGTACCTCATGGTGTTTCAATAATAAAAATTAATAAAAAAAAGTTGCTTCCCCCAGTCAAAAAAAAACTTTAGTGTCTATAACTAAATAAATAAATAACTGGGAAAAAAACCTTTTTAGACCAATGTTTTTATCCCCTTATATTCCTTTAATGATTTTTGACAGTGAACTATTTTGTGCTTTAAAATATCATTATAGATCTTGGAAGAGATTGATAATTCATGAGCTTTAAAACACTTTTTTTTGTACTTTATTTCAACCAACCTAAGATTAAATTCTAAGGAACAAAAGCCTAATTAAATAATGTTCATTGAATTCTAGTAAGTAGATTTTCACCGATTTTTCACTCCCATTTTTCAAAGGTTAGAAGTCCCTTGAGATTGGCTAGCCAAGGAAAAAATTAGGGTCATTTGTGAATATCTACTTTGAGTTTTAAATATAATTTAAGGTTTCTTAGTAAAATTTACTAATATTTCCCATATACTGAACCAATATAAACACTAAAAGACAATTCCTTTCTATAGGAGCAGATTTCAACAAGATTTCAGTTCAGGTGTAATAACACACCTACAGTATGCTGGATACCTAGTTGGAGAACTGATTTGAATTATTTTCAATCCTAAATCTGAATGCCTCAGGTTCCTGAAATGTCCAAAATACTTTCTTAATATAAGTCACTAAGATAAACAGATGGAAGAAATTCATTCTGACGATTCCAGAGTATAGACGTAGTTCTGAGGACATCCAGGGTGAGCAAAGGGCCCATGGAGTCCCATGCTTTGCTCCTATGGATCAAAGTTTGTTATGCTTTTCTATTTAACAAAAAAATCTTGAATATGACAGGGCATGACTTACATTTGTGTGCACACACACACACATACACATGTACTGTGATTACAGGACACATCTCAAGGTCCACCACTAATTCCACCAATCGGTCAAGCCTTATCAATTGTCACCTATCTCCCCACTATGCACACATACAGTTTGTAATGCAGAGTTATTGGAATACACACACACGGTGGTTTTTTTTTTTTTTTTTTTTTTTGGTGGTTCAACTTTGGCAGCTAAATTTGCCTCCCAGAGTTCCCTTTAGACCACTTATCCTCCAACTCCCATTAATAGTAATTCTCGAAAACTGTTGTTCAGATGTCTTCTCTCCAACCACACTCATTTGTTCTGTCATCGGAGTAAATTATTCCTCTCCTGAGACTGTCAGGCACTTCCTTTATGAAGCGATTATAGTGGATTTGAGCCTGTTCTTGGAGAGATTAGATTTTCTATCTCTTATACTTCATCTAGGGAGTCATGTTACAAGTTGTATATTTACTGTCAAGTAAATTAATTATACTTTAAAATACAGAATATATATTCCTCCATTCAAAATTCTCCAGGTATACACCCAAGCTGCCTAACCGTTTCGTCCTGGATCATAAATGGCCCTGATTTTAATAACTTTATCATGGCTACATCATGGATTTTTCTGACACTTTAATCCATTAACCACTTTTCCCTTCCACACTAATGGAAAGAGTAATTGTTATAAATTGAGTTACTTAGATTATCTTTTCCTCAGGAATCTCACCAATAAAATGGCCACAAACAATATGCACCTGCCTCTTACAATTGATGGGAGGATTAAAAGAGCATATCTAATGAGGCTAGAACTGTGTTAGATCTGGGTAAACTCATGTATCAATAAAAGTTAGATCATATGTAAATTAGTGATTATTGTTATCAGAGATTAGAGTTTATGAATATATGCTCCTTATGAATTTCCATGAGTCTAAATCCAGAAGAACAATTCTATAATAGAAACTGCTTATATTAATACTGACACAATTGTTGCTATTGCAGAAAAATTCTCCCAAAACTATGCCCAACACCCCAGAATTATTTTGAAGAATAAATGACAGAATTTCCTAGGACATCATACAGAGTCACATTTTTTTGTTCCAAATACATTTTATGAGGTGACATCAAAGCAGACAAAAGATAACATCAAAAAGTAAAACTATAGCCCATTATCCTCCCTGTTTACAGAGGCCTATTTTGCAGCCTGGTTAGCCTTAATAATCTCTCTGTGCCCTGATCTTTTTTTAAATGCATTGTTTTCTATACTTATTCAGGTTTTTGATAGGATTTAGTTCCTTACAATTGAAAGACAAGTTGAAAAGTAAACATAAATAAATAGAAGGCTAAATATTTCCCTTAAGTTTAACAATCAGTGACTAGAAGGTTGCTAAGATTCTTGCGTTTTAATATTATATGAAGCTTCTTATTTATCTGACAATTCTGATTTTATATTTCTGTTTGACTCTCCTTGAGAAAAGGGTGCTTTGCATTTCTTATTTAATTTCACCTACGGATCAATTTTGGTTTAGATTTTAAAGTCTAAAATGTCTAAAGCACCTATGTATTCAGAAGTGTGTGGATTTGTGAAACCTAGTAATACAAGGTTTTAGATGAAAACACTTATGTCCAAATTACACACTTGAGTTCGAAATAAAGGTGATTACAATCAATTCATGAAAAAAAATTACTGGAACACTTCATTGACAAAGAAACCATTTAATGCTTCAGATCATATTACCACTAATGAATACCCCTTGTAGGAAAAAAACATCCTGTGTTGATGGTGCTCACATCTGAGAGTGATTTCTCAAAAAGAGGGGCAGACCCTCTTGAGAGAGTTTTAGAAATAAACTACACACTGTGCTTTGAAAGGGCTAATTGGTCATTAACTGGTGATCTCACCTTAGCTATTTCATGGAGAATGGCTTTCTTCAATAAAGTAGAAGGTCACATTTCCAAGAGCATGCAATAAACAATGAAGCCTGGGTCTGATGCAGAGATACCGATTGAAAATGTTCTCCGACCTTACACTATTTATTTGAGTCATTGCTGCAGGAAAAACCCTCACCTAAACTTGGATTATTTTTGCTATCTCTGTACCTTTGTACTTGTTTGATATGATTGTAGCCCTGATAACCACCACCTGTTTGTGCCTTTCAACACCCCTCTAATTGCTAATGCAATTATGAAAATATTAGGAAGGAGATTTCAATTAGTGGGTACTTTGTTACAAGAAATATATATCTGAGCTGGACTTACAAAAAGCCCAGTTTAACTTCTTGAACCTTGGGAACACACGAACACTGTAATGGGAGAAGCCAAGATTACAATTCTCTTAGATCAGAAGAGATATGATTCTCAAAAACAGCATACCACTACCAAGGCTTCAGTCACTTCATGGTTTGGGGAAGTCCTAACAGGCATGAATGACTTCAGACTGTCACCTGTTCCTAGGAGGTAGTTGGTGGAAAAAATAAGAATTCTTAACTTCAAAAAACCTACTTCAGGTTTTGCACTGAGTAAGGAAAGTGTCCAACATTTTAAAAGGAATCTATTCTTGTCCTGTGACTAAAGCAGTTAGGGATAGCAGCAGTGAAAGCCATGCTCCATTAAAAAACAAGCCTTTTGCACTGATCTTTGATATATAATGTAGCACTGTAGCACTCCTGTTGTTCATTGATTTTCTCAAGCGGGCACCAGTAACATCTTCATTGTGAGATTTGTTGTTACTGTTTTTGGCATATTGAATACATCACAGGTAGCTTGCCAGGCTTTGCCATGTGAGCAGAATACTCTATGTAGCTTGCTGGGCTCTCTCGAGAGGGAGGGAGGAATAAAACTCAGGTCAGCCATGTGCAAGGCAAACGACCTACCCACTATGTTATTGCTCCAGCCTAAAAAAAAAAAATAAGGGACAATAAAATATATTGCTAGAATCATTAAAAAAACTTTGCAAAATACTTTATGTTTATTTTCAAAGTCCCCTTAAAATTGTGCATACAGTTTGCACATTTACTTTTTAGCTAACCATGTTTGCTGGCATGTCAAAAACTTGAATAAAATAAAAAAATATTGCCTTTTGATATATGTATTTTATACATCCTTATTTACAAAATGATAATGGTGAGTTAACATTCAATTTCTGCTAATCTTTTGATATTCACTTTATTTATGTTTTAGTACTCTCCACCAACACATTGAGATCTTTAATCTTAAGTTTAAAATTATTTTTTAAAGGGCGCTGGAGCAATAGAACAGCGGGTAGGGTGTTTGCCTTGCACGTGGCCGAATTGGGTTCGATTCCCAGCATCCCATATGGTTCCCTGAGCATCAGGAGTAATTACTGAGAGCATGAGCCATGAGTAACCCTTGTGTATTGCCGGATGTGACTCAAAAAGAAGCAAAAAAAATTATTTAAAAATATATTATAGTAATAGTTTACAAATGATATTTACATTTGTGTATACTTCGTGTACATATTTATCTTACCTCACTATCAATAAAGTATCCAAGACAGTTCACTTATGCCTCTGTGTTATCTAAAGTTTGTAAATATTATAAGAAAGTAGGAACAGGAGTGAAACTGCCCATGGGTTGACAGGAGATTGTTATTCTGATCCTGAAACCATATGTGGTTTGGAAGACAGGGATACTAGACAAAGTTGATCAGAATGTTCAATGCTCTGAAGGAATGGATTTAGTTATTATCAGAGAACGAAAAGGTGAGTAATATAATTATTTTCTATTTCCCCCTAATTTTTGCTAATTAATGCTGGAGAGACATAGTGTAAGATGTATAAAAACACCTTTCAAATTTACCCATCATCAGAGAAACCAAGAACCTGGAAACTTGAGCTCAGGAGATACTTTTGAACTCTCTCAGGAGGACACCTATTATCTCTGCTGCTCTGGTTTGGGAAGCTACTTTCTCACCTTTGGGATGGATTTTCTTGGATTCATGTTGCCTAATTTACTAATGATAGCAAATGGTAGTGATGGGAAATTTGAAAATACTATTTCTGATATTTAACTTTTGGAAAGTACAGTATAGGTGGGGGATAGTCTTAAAATTCCAAAGCCAAAACAAAGCCAAAACAGAACTGATTTACCTATTGTTTGTCATGAGATTGATCATTATAGTCATTTATTAGGAGTATTAATTAGTTCTTATGCTGGACAAGAGATATTAAAGATGATATCTGAGTGGGCGATACTCCTTCCAAAATGGTACCAAACAATCCAGCATCTCCATATAACTTATATATTAACTCTCTCTCTATATATATATGTATACATATATAAAACAACCATGAAAACATGACATTTGATTTACTAACAATTCAAAGGACTTTGTCTCTTTAGTTGGCATTAATTGGTCTGACTATCACACTGCATCTGGTTACCCACCAATTATTGTGTTACTTTCCAATCATAGTCTATGTGTGTTTCCCTATATAGACTATTATGTAAACTATATTCTGGAACTAAAGAATCTGAGTTCCTTGAAATCTTACAACAAGGAATACAATTAGTTGTTTGTCAAAATACCTACAATTCTAGCTAAGTACTATTTTTGAAATAAGTATAATAACAACACCAGAAAGATCTTTAGACCATCATCATCCTATGTGATAAAAATATGCCAAATCAAAGACTAAGTTAGAGGTAAGATTTTTAGATGTTTATTTATTTATAAAAGTATTATTTTGGGGGCTGGAGCTATAGCACAGCAGGTAGGGAGTTCGCCTTGCATGCAACCAACCCCGGTTTGATTCCCAGCAAATCATATGGTTCCCCGAGCACCACCAGTAGTGATTCCTGAGTGCAGAGCCAGGAGTAACCCCTGTGCATTGTCAGGTGGACCCAAAAAGCAAAAAAAAAGTATTATTTTTGCATAAGCAATGATTGTCCCCTTTTGGCTATAACAGCTATACCTAAGTTATTAAGAATAGAAACGGATATTGTAAAAGACAAAGGCTAGAAATTGAGAGGAAAGTTTGAGGACTCTAAATTAACAGAAATAATAAATATCAGAGGTCCTGTGGAGATAATCAGTTTTACAATAAAAAAATGTTGGTTTCTGAGTGTGGACATTATTCTGAAAGCAGATGTTTCTGTTTATTTATGTTCTAGGATAGGAAGGTTTTAAAATCTTCCCTTGAGAAACAGTGTTCTATTTGATTTTTAATTGTTACCAGTTACAATAGCACAGCTTGTAGGATGTTTGTTTTGCATGTGGCCAACATATCAGACCCAAGTTAGATTCTTCTGGCCCTCTCGGAGAGCCCGGCAAGCTACCGAGAGTATCTCGCCCACACTGCAAAGCCTGGCAAGCTTCCTGTGACGTATTCGATATGCCAAACACAGTAACAACAATTCTTACAATGGAGACATTACTGGGCCTGCTCAAGCAAATCGATGAACAATGGAAGGACAATGGACAGTGGACATTGGACCAGTAATGAATAGATATGACTCACTGCCGGCAGTTTCTATCTTCGTTGTTGACACACCAGCATCCAACTATGATGAACAAATTGAGAAATTCTACATGGAACTGGAGAAGTTCTATAAAGAAGACCACACATTCTACAAGATCATTGTCAGTGATTTTAATGCCAAGATAGAACCAAGAATATTACCCCAAGAACTCCACATCAGGACCATTAACTAGAATGGAACAAAGAGAGTGAGAGACTGTCTGAGTTCATCATGTCAACCAAAGCCATCCATGGTAATTCACAGTTCCAGAAGTCTGAATGTAAATGTGGGATATGGGAGTCTCATTGAGGTGGACAGTTCCACAATGAAATTGACCACATTATAGTCAGTGGACATTTTTTGCCTGACCAATATCTTTGTCCCAAAATTCCAAACAAGATTGGACCATGTCTCCTTCGTGCAAAATTCTACTTCATGGCGCGGGGAGAAGGGCTGCAAAATTTAAGAAGAGAACTCCCAGAACGACCACCAACTGGGAGCTTTTTGGCCCTATTGCGGCAACATGGGAAGATGCTGTCATTTACGGCATCAACATTATCAACGAGGAATACTATCAACTGGTTCAGCACCTCCATGATTGTGCAAGAAATGCCGAGAGAGAGAAAGCCACAAAAAGACACCTGTCTTTGGAAGCTCTTGAGGTCATTCGCCAACGTGACTTGGCACGAACCTCAGGTAACCACAATCTAATGTCCAAGCTCACAAAGCAGTGCAGAGAAGTGATAAAGGAAGACCTCAAAGAGAAGAGTAGCAGTGATGACCAATGCGGCAGAAGCCAGGAAAAGTATTAACAATGCCTGCCTGTCCTTAGCCAACTACAAGACCAAAATGACTGCCCTCTGTTGTCCTGATGTATCTATCACATCTTCCAGAAGGGCAATGGAGAAGATTATCCATGACTTTTACTCGGATCTCTTCCATACCCACATCCAGCTTCCCACATACCAAATTCCTCAGGATGGATATGTCGTTTCCAACTTTCTCCCTTCCAAAATCCAACACAACATTTCGTCAGTAAAGAAGCATACAGGATTCGGTCCAGACAAGGTCAGGCCCAAACATCTGAAGAATATGCCACCAGTACTTGTCAATACACTGGTTTGGCTCTTCACATCCTGCCTGTCTGAATGCAAGGTTCCGTCCCAATGGAAAACCAGCAAGACTGTTCTACTGTACAAGAAGGGAGATATCAAAGACTTTTTGTCCGATCTGCCTGTTGTCTGTCATCTACAAGCTGTTTACTTGAGTTATCCTGCGTAGGAATGGAAGAAGACTAGATGAAGGACAGTCATCCGAACAAGCCAGGTTCCAAAAAGGATTCAGCACGATTGACCATATCCACACGTTGATCAAGCTCATTGAGGTTTCTCAGGAGTTCAAGATTCCACTCTGTCTAATGCTCATTGATTTAAAGAAGGCCTTTGATTCTGTTGAGACTGAAGAAGTCATCAAAGCCATAGTCAAACAGGACATTCAAACTCATTATATCAGTATCCTCCATGAACTGTATTATGGATTCACCACCAGTATCTCACTATTCTACAAGAAAGTGATCATCGGTGTAAAGAGAGGGGTTCAGCCGGGTGATACCATTTCATGAATCTCTTCAGTGCCACCCTCAAGAACATCATGTGATGACTGGAATGGGAAGGAAATGGAGTGAAGATAGAAGTTGGCAACTACACCAGCTCTGCTTCACTGATGACATTATTCTAATAACACTAAACATTAGCCAAGTGGCACCAATGCTAGTGTACTTTAACCATGAATATGGAAAGATTGGACTGCAGCTGAATCTCACAAAGACAATGTTTATGAAAAACGAACTAGTTCTTGACATTCTATTTGCTCTCAATGGAATGACCATCCTAATGCAACAGTTATGTTTACCTAGGTTGAGAACTCAACATGAAGAATGACCTGTCACCTGAGTTGCACAGGAGGAAGAGAGCAGTGTGGAACACCTTAAGGAGATTCAAAGAAATAGCTAAGAGGATGAAGAACCTCTTACTCTGGGCACATCTCTTCAACTCCACCATTCTCCCTGCACTAACATATGCCTCAGAAACCTGGGCCTACGAAAATAGGATGAGAAAGCTATTTGGGTCTCCCAAAGAGTATTTGAAAGAACTATGCTTGGAGTATCACACTTCACCAAAGTGAGAGAAGGAATCTGGTGTTCTGAGCTCCATGACAATCTAGAATCAAGGACACTGTCTTGTTTGCTAAGGCATTGAAAATCTGATGGGCTGGAAACAATGTGATTTGGAGACCAGTGCTGGACTAGAGCTGTTAGCGACTGGATTTCCCATGACGTCAAAAGAATACGTGGCCACCCACCTTACGAGATAGTCAGACTTCTTTTTCAAGACCTTGAACAAATGGTGTGAGGCTCTTCGTGTTCCTGGAACGAGCAGACACCATTAGGCTACACTAGCATGCAACAGGGACAAATGGAGATATTACTTCGCCCACTCAAGCAAATCGATGAGTAATGGAATATCAAGCTACCAGTAGCACTGTAGCACTGTCCTCCTGTTGTTCATCAATTTGCCCAAGTAGGCACCAGTAATGTCTCACAACAAATTGTGAGACTTGTTGTTACTGTTTTGTGCATATCAAATACGTCATGGGTAGCTTGCCAGGCTTTGCTGTGCAGGTGAAATAGTCTCGGTAGCTTGCCTGGCTCTCCAAGAGGGGTGGAGTAATCGAACTCGGGTCAGCCATGTTGGCTGCGTGCGAGGCAAACACTCTACCCGCTGTGCTATGTGAACAGTAATGAACATTATAACCTCAACCTTTCATAAAATTCCATGTCAAGCTACCTGTACATGAAGATATCTAGATCTTTAGTGAAGGTTTGAAGACAGGGCTGCTTTGTTCAGGTTTAGTAAAAGAAAGAAATGAAGGGCAGGGCAGGGAAGTGATATCTGTTTCCAGCTGACAAATACATTTTTAACACATCTAAAACTAATTGCATCACAGAAATCCATAAAATCCCCTTGTCCTATGTCATGGTTGTCAGAAAGCTGAGAGTTGAGCTGATGAGAAAGTTAAGGTAAAGGTAAAGGCCCTCCCGTTGTTCATCGATTTGCTCGAGCGGGCCCAGTAACATCTCCATTGAAGATTTTGTTGTTACTGTGTTTGGCATATCGAATACATCACGGGTGGCTTGCCAGGCTCTGCCGTGTGGGCGAGATACTCTCAGTAGCTTGCTGGGCTCTCCGAGAGGGGAGGAGGAATCTAACTCGGGTCGGCCATGTTGGCTGCGTGCAAGGCAAATGCCCTACCGCTGTGCTATCGCTCCAGCCTGGATGAGAAAGTTGAAAGGCAAAATTAGAAACAAGCCATGGGATTTAAGAGGAATAGATTCAATGGGAAAAGTTTAATATTTGCTTTTGTTAATGGGAGGCCCTGGATGGGAGAGTCAGGGGGTTGGGCCTCTCTTGGGTGGTGCATACAGCATTGCTTCTAGCTCTGTGCTTTGTAAACACTCCTGATATTGCTTAGGGGACCATAGACAAGGATGGACATCTAAATGGGCTTTAGCACTTGCAAAGAAAATGCTTTAACATCTATTTATCACTACAGCCCAAATTTTATAGTTATTTGTATACATAGTATGAATTTTATTACAATGATCCATAGCTTGTGGTTAGGTTTTAAAGTTTTCCAAGATACTATACAAGATGAAAGAATAAGAATAGTTTTAAAATAATGCCTATTGACAAATAATATAATTTTAGGGCATAGAAAGCCAGAAAAGGATGCAAGAACACAAAGATGGGACAGTAAAGGGAAAGGCATCAGTACTTGGACACAAAAATGGGGGGATGAAGCCTTCACACAGGCTTTTAAAAGTGATCAAAACTAACTAATGGTAATTGAAGGGTGAGTCTGTGTTAGTGTTCTTAAGAATTAATACCAATTAATTTCAGCTTAAAAAGATGCTCTGATATGTGTGTCTTTAGAATCCTTGATACACAAAGTTTGATACAGAGAGGAGAGAGAGAGAGAGAGAGAGAGAGAGAGAGAGAGAGAGAGAGAGAGAGAGAGACAGACAGACAGACAGATAGACAGAGACAGAGACAGAAACAGAGAGACAGAGTGGTTGTTTTCCTGGCCATGTCAGGTCCATGTGTCAGAGGCTGGGTAGTTCTCACAGGACTGCACCCTGGTGATAGGAATTCTGTTGAATTTATTCCATTTACTTTCTTCATGCTTCCATAAAGGTATCTGTCTGTGTAAGCTCCTCACTCTGCTGACAAGTGGGACTCCAATTCCACGCTCCCTTCAGTACTAATTCATCTATCTGTGTTCCATGATGTCTGTAATCTCTGCGTTTAGTGGATCTTTCCATTTTGTCTAATACACTCACTTTTTTGTTTGCTGGGCTCTTGTGACTTTCTGGGGAAGGACAAACAGCCACATCAGTCAGCTACTGCTGGCTTTCTCCTTTGTCTTTGCTAAGTGTTGATTGCATTTGGTCTCCGTGGGCTACCTCAGTGAGCTATAATTAAATTCTTCTTAAGTGTCTTTCTGAGTTTCCATTTTTTAAAATCAGAGTCACTCATTCTTTTTGGGTAACAGAGTGATTTAGAAAAAAATAAACTGCAACAAGTATGTCCTGAAAATTCATTCCTCTTGCAACATCAGGCACCATCACTCTATGTACTTTCTGCTCTATGTACTATTAATTTGGTCCATATCATAGAAATGAACAACTGTTAGAGATGAAACAGACACTAGGGATTCATTCTTATAGCTGAGAGTATAAGTCATTCTCAGGTACACCGGAATCTTAGCAGAACTTCTCCCAAAATTAAACCTTCCTTAGATCCCAGAATTATCATTTGATATTGCTTAGATATCATCCTTGTGGTTGAACTTCTTGTGTTGAATAAACGTCCTCTGGAGTGTGTAGAATAGATAACCCTACGGAGAGTTCGGTTCTTAGTTTCTAAAATGAAAACAAAAGTGAGATCTGGAATGAATGAGCAGTAAACATGCATTACTGAGAGCTGTTCATGCAAGGAATACTTCATTTGGTATGAAAACTTCTGATGCATGCAAAGAGGAAATGGGGAATAGAGGAGAGAGAAAAGATGAAAGTAAAATTAAGTGAGATGTAATCACTTGGAATTAAAATTTGTGAACGGCAGTTTCTTTTGGAGCATGGTAGGGGATATGAGATAAGCCTTGATCTCTAACACTGTCTGGACTTACAGGAATTGAGAGAGGGTGTGTATAATAACCAACAAATTCCTAGGACAGAGCTACCACTTTTCTTATGAAAACAAGGATCATTAGTGTAGCATGTTGCATGCATATGTACATGGAGAAGGGCTGTGCATGAACATGTTATCACATACACTCATGCATGTGTGCATGTGGCTGTATGCATGCTGAGGTATCAATCTGAGTAGTCTGCTTTAACCACACAGATACCTCAAGAGAAATCAAATTATGCAGTGAGAATAGCAGGAATTGTTTCTGCACAGGTTGTTCTCCTTGGACATACACATTAGTGCAGGTAACACAGCAAACTCATTGCTATGATTTATGAGACTCATAACTCTTATAGCTTTCTTCAGTAACACAGTTACATGATGGAGTGGACATAAGTTTCTACTTTCAAGAGTTACCACCATTGGGAAAAAATATTACCTTCCTCTACCACTTTTGATTTCAGGTTTACCTTCTCTTTTCACAATTAATGGCATATTTATTGATACCTGCAGTTACGAGCTGGAACGATCACACAGCAGGTAGGGCATTTGCCTTGCACACGGCCGACCCAGGTTTGATTCCTCTGTCCCTCTCGGAGAGCCTGGCAAGCTACCAAGAGTATCCTGTCCACACGGCAGAGCCTGGCAAGCTGCCTATGGCGTACTCGATATGCCAAAAACAGTAACAAGTCTTACAGTGGAGACGTTATTGGTGCCCGCTAGAGTAAATCAATGAACAAAGGGACAACAGTGCAGTTCTACCTGCAGTTATAATATCTGACATGACTTTAGCAGAATTTTTTTCTTACTGTTTATCTTCATTAGTAAATAATAATGGAAAAATCACAAATGCTCATATCATATATTGGCTAGGGAAGATTGAGAAAGGTTTTTTTTCCACCTTTTTAAACATACTCTTAATTGTGCTGCATTATCATCTCCCCAGTGACAGCTAACAAAGTTGTTCTGTAATTTAAAAAAATGTTTTTCAAGACCTGTGAACCATAGCTGGTAATTGTCCACCATGCATAATCAGAGCTGTAACTGGTGCAGAGCAAAATCAGAAAATTACATGCTCTCAGAGTTATCTAAATATTGCTGCCAGGGCCACTAAATAGGTTCATCTCACAGATACATGCTTCTTCTAAAATCTAAGCTTCAAAAATACAGCTATCTTTATTATCATAAACCTTCATTGTCTATGGTTCTGAAAGTTCTATGTGAAGAAATATTTTTACATCATCAGTTCTCTGCAGGTGAGTTAGAGCCTGCCATTCTTGTCACTTTTCTATTTGAGAAAACTGTTCTAGAGAGATTAATTGTGAGGCGAATGATATAAATAGGAATAATAATACATTTTCTAATATATTCAGTTTATAACCCACTTGGAGATTCAAAAGAGAAATGGAAAGAGAATTCATATAGACTCTGTTTTAGTTGAGGATTTATGACTTAACCCTTTGTTCTCACCTCAAGATTTTAGAATCAACAAGACTATAGCTAGTTTCCAGTAGTTCAGCCTATCAGGTAGCTGACTGAATTTCTAACTTATGCAATGACTACCAAGAAGACTGTTTAACTTAAAAGAGTGGCGTGCAATACATAATGCTCAAAAGTAGAGAGAAAGCATGGGGAATATTGTCTGCCATGGAGGCAGGGGGAGGGTGGAAAAGGGGGTATACAGGGGATATTGGTGGTGGAGAATGTGCACTGGTAGAAGGATAGGTGTTTGATCATTGTGTGATTGTACTACAAACATGAAATCTTCTAACTATCTCACGTTGATTCAATAAAACTAAAAAAAATGAGTGGAGCACATTCATAATCTTTGGGAGACGGAATTAGAGCTTCTGGCACACAAGGTCCTAACTATTAAATTCATATTTAGCCCTAACATATAATTAAATTCGGACTCTCAAAGAATTAATTGCAGCTGATTTTATTTTCAGAATCCTGAATGTAAAATAATAATATCAAACAACATTAGTAAACTTAGAAAAAAACTGGCTAAGACTATACATGACTTTTTTTGGTCAAGACTTTTGTTTTGTTTTTCCAAGCTACCCCCAGAGAGGCATAAGAACAATATGAAATGTCTGAAATTTCTCTTAGGCTCTTAGAAAACCCTCACTGTACGCAGTTTTTTCATCAGTAACACTACTAAACTGAATTTACTTATACAGGTACAGAATCATCTCTCCTTCTTAATGTGTTTTCTGTCTTAGCTTTTAGAGGATGCCATTGAGAGAAATCCCCATTTGAAGAATTGGAGAAATTCAGTAGCTTTTGTTTGTAGGTATTGCTTGTGGATTCAAAATCCTTTACATGGGAACTCAAAGGATATGTTTTTCTATACACAGAAAGTTTATTTCTTGTTAAATATTTTGCTGGTTTCACTTTAGCAGAATTAGCAAATATAAAACAGGAGTAATTCAGAAATAAATTTTTTCATTGATTAGGTGTTATATCAATACCAGATTTTTTAAATCAAATACTTTCTATGTCTTCACATCTACGTACCAATACCAGGACTAAATCTAATATAATCAAATAAATATACCTTTACAGTTCTTCAGGATTTTTGCACTAATCACCTGAAAATAGATCAGGATAACTAGACCTCCGATTGCTGGAAAAAACAAGTAACCGAATTCATATGATTATCTGTGGAATAGAGATAATAAAATTCCAAAATAAAGATATATTTTGAGTGCTTTATTTATCCCTATGTATGAACAGAATCTTTATTTATTCCTTGGAATCAACGGCCAAGATTCAGAGACTATAAAACCCAGCTCCTGGAAGAGAACAGCGCAGAGTCTCCTGCCCCCGTGCCTGGTTGTCCTCGCCAGGGACCCTTGGAGGGGAGCGGGTTGAGTTTTCCTCCCCGCCCCAACCAGGACTCTGGCAGCTGAAGACCTCCAGAACCAGCCACCACCATGCTGAGACCACTCTCCGCACACATGAAGGTACCAGCAGAGGGACAAAGCCACGTGGGTTCTGGGGCCGAGATCTCCAGGACTACTCGGATTGGGGCTGCGCATCCTCCACCCAGATCCTCCAAATTCGAGTAGGCGGGGATTACAACCACCAACTGGCCCCCTGGCACCGTGTAATCCCATCAATGGCCAAGATTCAGAGACTATAAAACCCAGCTCCCGGAAGCGACATTTTATTATCTCATTCCTACTTTAGACAAACTGGCAGGCTACCGAATGTAACCTGCCCACACGGCAGAGTCTGGCAAACTCCCTGTGGCGTACCCAATATGCCAAATACCAGTAACAATGAAGGATCTCATTCTCCTAACTCTGATAGAGCCTTGAATATGGCACTTTTTTAAAAAAAAATCTCAGAGCTAGGACGAAGAGATGTTACTGGGGCCTGCTCCAGGCAATCGACGAATAACAGGATGGTTGTGATTGATTGTGATTGTGATCAACGGAATAAGAGGGTAAGGTATTATTGAACAAGGGTAAGAGAGCATTGCCAAAAGGGCCTTTGGGGGCAGGCATTATGACAGAGGGATAAATGGGCATACAGAAGAAGCTGAGGGAAAGAACAAAAGAAAGGGGAAAACCAAACTTCTTCCTATAATCCTCTAATTTTCTACCACTTTCTGCAAGAGCCATAAACACCCCAGAAAGGTCTGGAGGTAATTTAACAAGGGAAATATATAGACAAAACAAATTCATATATATCATCTCACATAATTCTGTCTACAGGTATGTAGCATAATTTGATTGATAACCATTTTACGGAAAAGGAGGCACAATGTTAAGGGAATAAATTTGTATGAAAGATAGGGTCCTACCCCACCTAATAGGGCTAGATTACAACACCCTATTTTCTTTCTGTCTTCAGCCTTGAAGCTGATTTTCTACTCTGCTTTATTCAAAATGTGATAACAATACCAGACAACAGTAGATAATTAGAACTTGCAACTGGAATTTGATCAAACTCTGTCTTGCATGTTTCCTATTTCTGGTTGGTATTATTTTTCAACAGAAAAATAAATGGATTATTTCACATACTACTTTAGAGAAATCACTCAACTTCTTAAGAACATAATAATGAATATTTTGAATTCAACATGTGTACTACTCAGTTTGTGCTGCCTCCACACAATTGTCACTTTTATTATATAATGTGTGGTGTATTGCAGGGAAGCTCAACTGAGGAGCATTGAAGCTAGCAAAGTTTTTGTTTATCCCAGTAGTGACGATAAAATATGGCCCTTAAACATTTTCCTTTATCCAATGATGCATAAGATAATTTTTATATTTGGTTTTTGATCCATACTTGGCAGTGCTCAGAGCTTATTTCTGGCTCTGAGCTCAGAGATCATTCCTAGTTGGGTTCAGGAGACTATATGGTGTGCTGGAGATAAAACTCAGGTTGCCCTCAGGCAATCATTATACTTACTATATAATATCTCCAATCCAAAATATGAAGTCATTTTTGTTAAAAAATTGCCTAAAATTTATTTTTATTTTTAAATTACCAGGGTCTTTGACAAATTGATTAATAAATTCACTGGTTGCTCTATTTGTTAATGACGATACTGTCCACATTACTTATAAGATGAGGATTATATAATAATTAGATCTTTTCCAACTCATTCATATTTTACTTTAAACCACTTTCTAATTTAATAATATCTTAACAGTATATTATGAATATATTTTTACTTTTTGAACTTTTGAAATAAGTTCATTATGTCCTTTTATATTCACAATTGTATTATTAAATTGAATGATGATATATGTCTTCATCCTCCAATTTTCATCAGGGGTATCCATTTTATTTTAATTGTCATCAAAGATTATTCTCAAGGGATTTCCTACACGTTAATATCTGCACTTAAGTTCTCAGCTTTTATACAATTCAATATAATTTTATTTCAAACATGCTTCTTGAGGGGTTGGAGCAATAGCACAGAGGGTAGGGCATTTGCCTTGCACGCAGCCAACCCAGGTTCAATTCCCAGCATCCCATATGGTCCCCTGAGCACCACCAGGGGTAATTCCTGAGTGCAGAGCCAGGGGTAACCCCTGTGCATTGCCGGGTGTGACCAAAAAGCAAAACAAAACCAAAACCAAAAATGCTTCTTGATGTCATGAAACATCCTAGACTCTTTGGATCAATTAGTGAAAAAAACTATAAAATACTTTCCATGTGGTTCTGATTATGAAAAAAATACAAATAAATGAATAATTTAAATGCAATAAAAGATAATATAATGTTATAAAATGAATGCTTTAGAGTAAGTAATACTGGAATGACTGCATACTAATAGATTAAAATGTAATGATCTTGAAATAATTCTGGAGAAAGAAAAACAGAGGGAGACTAGAAGAAGGTAAAAATAATTGTACATGCACTTATATGTTCATTACAGCACTGTTTACAATAGCCAGAATCTGGAACAAACCCAAGTGCCCGAGAAGAGATGACTGTTTAAAGAAACTTTGGTACATCTACATAATGGAATACTGTGCAGCTGTTAGAAAAGATGATGTCATGAAATTTGCATATAGGTGGATCAACATAGAAAGTATTATGTTAAGTGAAATGAGTCAGAAAGAGAGGGACAGACACAGAAAGATTGCACTCATTTGTGAAATATAAAGTAATAGAATGGGAGACTAACACCCAAGGACAGTAGAGATAAGAATCAAGAGCGTTACTCCACTTCTCCTCACATGCTGGGGGAAAAGGCAGTTCAGCTAGAGAAGACCCACCAAGTAAAGGGTGCTAGGAGGGACCACTCAGCATAGGAGATGTGGGCTGAAAGCAGACTATAGACCGAACATGATGGCCACTTAATGTCTCTACTGCAAACCACAACACACAAAAGGAGAAAGAGGCAAAAGGGAATGACCTCCCACAGAGGCAGAATGGGGTGGAGGAGACAGGGTGGGGGTGGTGGGAGAGATGCTGTGACCATTGTTGGTGGAAAATGGGCACTGGTGGAAGGATGGATACTCGACCATTGCATGACTGAAACAAAGCACAAAAGTTTGTAAAACTGTAACTGTACCACATGGTGATTCACTAATAAAAAAAACATAATTGCATAGGTACTTGTGAAGAGATGAAAAACAAAATTTAAAAAATCTTAGGTAAGAATATACCTATCATACTGGAGGGGCATCAAAGAGAATAGTGTTGCCATGGTGAGCAGGTTTGCAATAGAAAGGAAGACTGATCATATGAACAGATCTCAGCCAACAGCCTTTTGGGACTTTAAGACTATGCTTTCGAAAAGGAAGATTTTATACTTACTTGCTGTGAAAAACTTTGGTCAAAGGTCATATTATGAGAAGCATGTGATTAATATATGAACTTTATTGCATCTTGGCATGACTACTGTGTTACAAATCAACTGGAAGAAGAGGAGTGAGTGATTGAGGAAATTATAATTGTCTGTATTCTATGCAAGGAATGTAGAGAAAGATTTGGCAGCAATTTATGGAGTGCCAGATCTTATGTCCCTTTAAATATTATGACAATAATACTTGATCACCCTTTGGACTGGGTTTTCAGGGGAAATCAGGTAATATAGAAAATTAGACAAGATATGTATAGCTACTGAGGATCTACATTTATTCATCTGTCTATCCCTATATGGCACAGTTAATGTATAGGACCATGACTCTAAACAATATATAATGATAAACTTAACATGACAGGTTAAATCCTAGGTCCTTTTGAAATACCAATGTTTTGAAATATAAGTTGCAGATCATAATATGGGTGAATTGATTGACTTGTCTAATCTCCAAGTCTTCATCTATGTTACTTCTATTTTACAACATTCTCGTGTTGGAAATATTGAAGTTCTTAATACCAAGGTATAAGGCGAATCCAGTTCAGAGGGAAAATGACTATGGAGATGCTGATGTTCATGACAGTCATGGTTGTGTGGATGATTGTGGGAATATAATGTGGCTGTGATGCTGATGGTGATGCCAGATGGTGGTGATAATGTTGATTATCCAGTGATGAATATAGATGCTGTTAATAAAAATGAATATAGAGGAGAATACTCAATACTGGTAATAAAATAATCAGTAAAGAGAAGATGACAAAAAATATGAGGAAGTCTTATCTGCCACACAAAATTTTTGAAATACCAGTTATTAAGTGTTTAGCTGCTCTTAAATATCATTTAAAAGTTAAAATAAAGATAGAGGATACTCATTATTAAACCAATTTTATTCATACCAAAATTAGTTCTTAAATTATTTTGTCACTTTTGTTTAATTTTAGGTCTATTTTTACTTAGGTGATTGAAAAATATACTCTGCTAGACTGGTAAGGTTTTTCTGGGGTGATTTCTGTCTGTAAAACTTTCTCTTCTAAGGAAAACTGAAGCAGTTTAAGGAAAACCAGCTCTTGACTTTTTTATATCAAATCATACTCTTCAAAAATATTGATTTAAAAATTCCAATAGAAATTTATCTTTAAAGCTAACAGCATAGTTTAACTATTTGGGGGATATATGGTTATCAATAAAATAAAAATAAATAAAGGCCCTCCTGTTGATCATCGATTTGCTCGAGCGGGCCCAGTAACGTCTCCATTGGAGACTTTGTTGTTACTGTGTTTGGCATATCGAATACATCACGGGGAGCTTGCCAGGCTCTGCCGTGTGGGCAAGATACTCTCGGTAGCTTGCCGGGCTCTCCGAGAGGGGCGGAGGAATCAAACTCAGGTCGGCCATGTTGGCTGCGTGCAAGGCAAATGCCCTACCGCTGTGCTATCACTCCAGCCCATGGTTATCAATATATTTAAATATTATTTATCTATAATTTATTGAAAGAAAATAATATTATATATGGTAATAATACACAATTCTGATAGGAAAATTTTAAATCATTGCTGTATTTTTTTCTGGGGTTAATTTTTCAGAACATTTTTAAATGCAATTGACATCTTTTATTTAATTTATTTCCTACTCCTTCCTCTTAAACTTTTTTTGCTTGTTTTGGGCCACACCAGCAGTGTTCAGAACTATTCCCAGCTCTGGCAGGGTTCTAGAGACCATATGGGATGGCAGGGATTAAAATCAGCTCGACTGCATGCAAGATAAGCACCTTGCCTGCTGTATTACTGCTTCTTTCCCTTCTTCTCCTTCTATTCATTGTTCCTTTTGCTACTTGTAGTGACTGGAAGTCACATATACATCTCACTATGGTTTTCACATCTGCATCTTATTTTCGTTCTTATCGAATCATCCACAGTGATTCCTGGGAATTGTGCGAACTTTATATGTCATATTTGTATTTGTTCTCTCCAGGAGTTGTAGTGGAGAGCATATGAGCAAGTAAGAGCAAATAAGAATACTACTGGTACTATCTTTCACTTCTGTGATATTGGCTGACAGCTCTGAGGTCTGTATGTCTTGGCACATGAGCAACTTCCAAGGACAATGCTCCAAGCTGAGTGTGTGATCACAGGTGTGTGACCTCCAGTGAGGATCCCTAAAACACACGCAGGCACCAGAGACAAGAACTGTGACCCTTGGTGAGGACACATAGCACCGTGAGCCCTGACAGGTATTCTTTTTTTTTAAAAAAAACACCTTTTTAAAATTGGTTAAGGTACTGTGCTTTCAGTATTGTTAATTATGGTTTTCCATTTGCATTAATTACAAGTCCCCAGACATTTTAATCAAAATATATGAGGGTACCACATTTAGATACTCTCACAGCTGGAATACATGAAAGTACCACAACTAGATATCAAGTTGCTATTGTATTAAATAAAGCACTCACTTCTGAAAGAACCAATCTAGAGAAGTATCACAAAGACACAACCCATTCTAGAACAAAGGAAAGCACTCACATGGAAAGAAAATAGAAGACCATGACTTTTGAAGACATGTTGCCAAATTTCCGAGAGAGAACACTCAGCATATTGCTAGAGTATAGTTATGGGAGATGGGCTCAAAACACGGGGTTATGAACCAGTGGAGAAAGTATCTACTCCCTGACTGTTACATTATTCCTCCATTTTCTCTTGCAAACAACTGACAAGGAGGGCTTATTTACCTTGTGATGAAAATTACAGAGAAATGTAAAACCAAAGAATAATATATAAAGAAGTTCAATAAAATTTTCTGAGAACATAATTTCACTGATAACTAGTGACTATTTTTTCCTCTTGAATTACTTGGAATGTAATGCAATCACTTACAAAATAATCACTTACAAAACCTTATGTTCTCAGGTTAGTTTGCTATTTAGAACTATTTTATTTTTTAAATTTATATATTCAGTTATTTATTTTTATTGCTACACAGAGATACACAGTTACAAAACTGTTCATGCTAGGGTTTCAGTCATACAATGTCCCAACACCCAACTTTCCACCAATGTACATTTCCCACTACCAATGACCTCAGTTTACCTCCCACCACTCCACCCCCAGCCTGTCTTTATGGAAGCCTATCTCTCTCTCTCTCTCTCTCTCTCTCTCTCTCTCTCTCTCTCTCTCTCTCTCTCTCTCTCTCTCTCTCTCTCCTCTACCATTTAGGGGCATTATGGTTTGCCATACAGATGCTGAGAGGTATTAATATTTAGTTCTTTTTTTGGGGGGGGGTTGGGTCACATCCGATGATGCACATGGGGTTATTCCTAGCTTATGCACTCAGGAATTGTTCCTGGCGGTTCTGGGGTAACATATGGGAAGCTAGGAATCAAACACAGTTCGGCTGCATGCAAGGCAAATGCCCTACCCATTGTGTTATTGTTCCAGCCCCGATATTTAGTTCTTTACCTACTTTCAGCTTGCAGTTGATCATTCGGTGATCTAGGGTGATCATTCCCAACTATCACTGACATAGTGGCTCCTTTGCTATCCCATATGTCCTCTCCCTCAGGCAGGCTTCCTACCACGGACCAATCCTCTTGGCCCATGTTTCTACTATCCTTGAGTATTAGATTTATATTAGTTTTTTTTAAATCCCATGAATTAGTGCAGTCATTTGATGTCTATCCCTCTCCTTCTGACTAATTTCACTCAGCATGATAACCTATATGTTCATACATTTATAAGCAAATTTCATGACTTCATCTTTACTAACAGTTGTATAGTATTCATTGCGTAGATATACATGTTTTCTTTATCCAGTCCCCTGTTCTCAGGCACTTGGGTTGTTTCAAGATTCTGAATATTGTGAATATTACTACGATGAACTATTCTTTTGATTTACTATCCAATTTCAAAATTATATATCAACTATTATATTGACTTGGGCTGGAGCAATAGTACAGCAGTAGGGCGTTTGCCTTGTACGCAGCCAACATGGCTGACTCGAGTTTGATTCCTCCGCCCCTCTTGGAGAGCCCGGCAGGCTTCCGAGAGTATCTTGCCCGCACGGCAGAGCCTGGCAAGCTACCTGTGACGTACTCGATATGCCAAACACAGTAACAAGTCTCACGATGTAGACATTTCTGGGCCCGCTCGAGAAAATCGATGAACAACAGGAAGACCGTGACCATGATCATATTATATTGACTTAATAAAGATTGTGTAGGGACTGGAGAAGTACTAGAGTAAATTGGGTGCCTGCCTTGCATGTGACTAACTGGCCTTCATTATCCAGCATCCCGTGACCCCTGAGAACTGCCAGGCTTAATCCCTGAAAATAGAGAGGGAGTAAGCATTGAGCTCAGCTGAGAATCACCCAAAATCCAAAATAAAAAAATTGTATATTGAACAAATGTACCCATAGAACATGAAATGATATCTGAACATTAAGAATATGATGGCTGAAATGAAATGAATTTATATGCTAATATTTGAAGGCAAAAGTGAAATACATGTGATAAAGATATTATTTATAGAAAAATAACTAAATTTTATTTTTTATTGGAGACTATATTAATAAATAGTTCAATGAAAGCATTTTTTAAAATATGGTATAGTTTATAAAACATATAGTACATATATATATATACAGTATCCTGTTCTCCCGTTGTTCATCGATTTGCTCCATTTTGAGTCTTGTTGTTACTGTGTTTGGCATATTGAATATGTCACGGGTAGCTTGCCAGGCTTTGCCGTGTGGGTGAGATACTCTTGGTAGCTTGCCTGGCTCTCCAAGGGGCGGAGGAATCGAACCCGGCTCGGCTGGGCTGGCTGCATGCAAGACAAACACCCTAAGGCTGTGCTATCTCTCCAGTCCCTCTATCTTTGAATTTACTATAAACTAGATGTTATAAACTCAAATGAAAACTATTACAGTATTTTGTACAAAAAAAAAGAATTTGTCTTTTTTTTCTCTAGAAATCAGTGTCATACATAATGAAATAAGTTAAACCTATTCCCAAGCTCTGTACCTTGATATATGTTTCAAACCAATAACAAAGTAATTCAAATTAAAATAATGCTTATTACAATTATATCCTTCCTTTTCAACTAACTAGTTGATCCATAGTGTTACCAGTGTGGGAAATAATGTTTCATAATCAAGTCTGCTGAATTTTTGGTTTGGAAGCAAGACCTTGGATCTCAATCCAGTCTTTCTTGGGAGCAACATCTTATCTCAACATGATCCTTTGCTACTTGCTGATAAGCAGCTGCTGTTCTAGCTCTCCTCCAAGGCTGGAGATAGCTCAGTCTCCTTGTCTGGGGGCTGTTCTGCACACCTCCCTCTCCACATCTCATAGTAGGAAATCACTGGCATATTCTAACAAATCTCAGAATTTATAGCTCAGGGAAAAATAGAGTAAAGATGTTATTTATTCTCATTCCTCCATTACTTTCCCAAAAGACCTAAGTTTTCTCAGAAATGTTTTTTTTTAATGTCTGAATAATTTTCAGAAGAATCTTCTCCATTCCCAGGCATTCAAACTAAAGACAATGCTTCTTTTTTTTTAGGATAATCTAAACAAAAATAATGTTTTAAAACGTAGTAACGTATCTGAGCACTACAGCTAAGAGTGTGTGAATGTGAGTCACTTCAATGCCAGCAATTATGAAAACATATTATGTTTTCATAACATAACAATTATGAAAGGGAGAAGAGGGAACAAAATATTCTCTAGGAATCTCAACCCAAATCTGAAGATGAATTGCTTCTTTTGTGTTGCTGCTTGGAACATCTTCTACCTGTGAATGTTTTTTCCTTGCAATGTAAGGGATCATACCCTGAATTTGTGCATGTGAGTTATATATTTTACCACTTATCTATCAGCTCGCTCCCTTGTGAGGTTATGAAGAGAAGGACTGACTATCTCTCCAACCCCTTCCAACATGTAATTTCATTTCTGCCACATATATAACCATAAGTGGCATTCTGATTTTAGTATTTTTAGTATTTTTGAATAAATAGGGTAGTCCTTAATGGATATTCCAGTTTTTATTTCTATGCATAATGCTCAAAGGTGTATTTTTTCTACGTATTTGTCAACACTTTTTTTAGTCACTTTTATTTATATATTTTTTGTTGGCAACTTCTTTTGGTTTCACAGTCAACAAGGTGTTATTTAGATCAATGTCAGATTTCTCCTATGATTTCTTCCATTGACTCTCAGTCTAGTATTTAAGAGCAGTTCAATTGAAGTTAATCTTTATGAATGGTTTAGGTTAGGCTACAGTTTCATTCTCTTTCTTTATTTGACAATCGAGTTATTGCAATACAGTGAACAAATGCTGAGAATTCATGCATTCTATAATATTTTGATTTCACATCCCTATTGTGTATCTACTATGTTATTTTCTTGTGTAGTTTCCCTGAGGTTTACATGAATTGTCTTAGAATTATAGTAATTTACAGTATGCACAGTTGACCATTGAGACCTATATCTGCCAACAGCATTTCATTTTTTTAATATCCATAATATATTCACAGTACACATAGGATATATTTGAATTTTAAAAATGTGATGAATCTTTAAATTCATAGTAACTATTTGTCATTAGTTTTGTAATTTTTTTCAGCAAGTGAGCATGAAAATCACATCTAATATTAGAAAAGCACCATCAATATATTTTATAATTCAAATGTATCATTATATGTAAAGAACTTGGGATCTGTAATTCTAAGATATTCAAGAGTTTATGCCACTACTATTTTAAAAATATTTGCTATTTTTCCATTGTCTTTAACTAAATTTACAATTTTTGCTCTTATTTACACTATCATCTTATCGGATTGGGCTGGAGCGATAGCACAGCGGGTAGAGCATTTGCCTTACAAGCGGCCAACATGGCCGACCCGAGTTTGATTCCTTCGCCCCTCTCGGAGAGCCCGGCAAGCTACCGAGAGTATTCAATATGCCAAACACAGTAACAACAAAGTCTCCAATGGAGACGTTACTGGGCCCGCTCGAGCAAAACGACGATCAACGGGAGGGCCTTTACCTTACCTTTACCTTATCGGAGTAGAGAGAGGCAAGGATAAGGGAAAGAAATATGAAAAGTAGATTTTGGGGGAAGTATCACATAATACTTCATAGGAAAATGCTATTTCAATGCTGTTAAGGAATACATATGGTCATTTAATTGAATTAGTAGAGGTCAAATACAAATATTCTTGTTGGGTGAAACACCATGTCTCAGATTATTAAATAGCATACCAATGATTACCTCTAATAACAGATTTCAACATTTGTATGTTTACATGTCAGTCATTACAGATGACACAATGCCGAAATTTTAAATAATCAGTGATTTAAAGCAACATAGATGTGTTTTCTCTTCCAATTTTAAGCCTTCTTTTGTTTGTGAAAGTGATTCTGCTCTTTGGATCATTTACCATCATAAGCAAATTTAATCGTAATCTAAAAGAAAAGAAACCTTAAAGTCAGCAATTGCTCAAAACTATTGGATGGAAGTTGTGCCTGCAGGATCACCAGAGATTTTTGAAGTGTGCTTTACTCAGACCCAGAAGGTAGAGAGGTGTTACTCATAAATGATAGTCCTTAATGATACAAGAGCACATTGAATCATAGATTTCATCTAAGTTAAATCTTAGGGAAACTTAGATGTAATACAAGGTATTAGATTAAAATGATTCTTAGTCTGGGTCAAATAACCATTCCATAGAGAATACAGAAAATAATGATGAGTATATAGAGAGCACTGCTCAGATATCCTTGTGGATGTGGTAAATAAATCCCTTTATTAGTTAAGATAATGATCTAATTTAGTGCTTGAGTATTTTCAGTGATATCTAATCAATTCCTCCAGGGTGTAGAAGCATGCCATTGATTTTAACAAAGGAATTCATTAGTTACTGAGCTAATACCTACCCTTCATAGGTCTCTGAGTGAATATGTGTAAATCAAAAGCATTTTCAGATTTTTAATCCTCCCATGAATTATTACTAGAGATTTTGGAAAAAGGCAATTCTTTGTTGAGAGCAGCTTCTATGTGGTGATTTCTTTGCTGAAATTCAGAACTTGAAATTTCTCCACAGTTTCAAATAAATGTGTTCCTATAAAATTACCACAATAAAATCACCATATGTTTACATATCTAATTCATTAGGTCTACTACATAGGAATAGAAAATAATTTAAATTCCTTTATTACATAGTATGGTTTCTAGTTTGAGAAATATTTCAGCATTCAAGCAATAAGCCATGTTTCTAGGAGAATATATGACATTTCATGAATTTCAAGATAAGGAATTTTTGTTCTTATTTTCTAGAAAAAAAAATCAGAGTGTGTATAAATTATAAAAAAAGTAGCAAGGTAAGCATTATAACAATAATTCTGCCCACACAATTTTTTGCCAAGTTTTCCAACAAATAATGGATCTTTCCTTTCCCCTAAGGGCTAAACATATTAATCCACCAAACTCTCCAGAATGTAGCAGGGTGTCAAGAACCATTTACCAAATATTTGTTTAAGAAACGTAGTTGAGACCATCATGGAGATGCTCTAAATGAATGGGACTTTTTCATGAAGCTTGCTTATCTTAGATGAAACTGGAGGGAATCATTTTAAGTAAGTCAGATGAAAAAGAGCAAATCTCATCTGGGTATGGAGCAATTAGACAAGTGAATGAAAGGTATTTGATGATGGTAGATCAAGGATGGTAAATCCTTGATCCTGAGTTATGAAAGAATGGCGAATTAGAGTTGGAGTGGAAAGAACTGGAAGTAGCAAAAGGACATTGGTTGAGGGTCTTGAACACTTTTGGAGTAGAGAGGTGATGCAACTGCACATCAAAACGATAACCGCTAACTCTATTTAAACTATTGAAACCACAACGTTCAAAATTAGAGAGCAAACATGGGGGAAATTGTCTGTCATGGAGGCAGAGGAAGGGTGGGAAAAGGGGGGGTATACTGGGGAGATTAGTGGTGGAGAATGTGCACTAGTGGAGGGATGGGTGTTCAATCATTGTATGAATGTAACTCAAACATGAAAGCTTGTAATTGTATCTCATGGTGATTCAATTAAAAAAATTAAAATAAATTTTTTAAAAACGATTGCTAACATGTGAATCAAACTATAATAATTAAGTGTTTTTTTTTAAATAAGTGTGTGGAAGATAAGAAGAGGCTGGTAACAGGAAGGTAACAGAGGTAGGAGGCAGGGTTCTCAAATACACTGACGGCAAAGAGGTGTTGTTTAATTATATACCTGAACCATAACATAACTGAAAGACTTAGATCCAAACTATAATAATAAACTTAAAATTAATGCTGTCAATCAGGCAGTATGGGGGTTGGGATGGAAACTGGGAGCAGATACTGGTGGATGGAAGCTGATATTGGTGGCAGGATAAGTGGTGGGAAAGGGTGTCCCTGAAACTCAACTATAAACAACTTTGTAACTCACAATACCTACATAAATAAAAATAATTCTTAAAAAGAAAGTTTTCCAGGAGGCAGACTGATGAAGCACTTACCTTGCATTCAGCGGATCCTGAAAGCTGAATCCTCGGCACTACATTTATCCCCCAAGCACTGCAGGAATGAACCTTGAGCACAGATCTAGGAGGAAGATGTGAGCACAACTGTATGTGGCCCCAATGCTGCCTCAATTAGTAATATGTATATAAAATGTTTTAAGTATGAGAAATCACTTTTAGTGTGAGAATGCTAACACTGGTGGTAGGTGTGGAGTTAAAATATTATATGCATGGAATTCTATTATTAAAATATTAGAGATTACAGTATCTAAATAAACTCTGGGAAAAGGAAATTGTTGAGTTGTTCAAGGGAAACATACAGTTGTATAAACAATGTGAGTTATTAATTTTTTATATTATTTTCTGTGTCAGTTTGCTATTGGGATAAATATATATACACACATTTATATACACACATATATATATAAAATAAAAATTTTCTTGTGTTTTCCAGTTTTTAGAAAGTGTCTGCATTCCTTTACTGGAGACACTCTCTCCACATTCAAAGTCAGCAGTGAAGCACATTTAAACCTCTTTCTGCACTACTTCCTCTTGCCTTGTCATCTAACCAAATTCATTTTCATTATCATGGGTGTGTTCACCACAGTAATATACCATTTCAAGATTTTAATGTAATCACAGCTGGAAATTCCATTTTAAATTATAATATAAGCTATTTACAGTTTTCAGGGTCATTTTGGGGGGTTGGTGGTATGGAAATTTATTATTCTATTTCAGTTGTTAATACACATAATAGAATAAATTAAAATGAGAAAATAAACTAATTTTGAGAGCAAACAAACAAAGATTTGGACAGAATTTGTTTTCTACCTTGTATCTTAATCTCTTTCCTATTGTAGTCACAGTTTATTCAATTTATTTGAATCTTTGTCCTGTTTTAAATGCTAAAATGAACTCAGCTTCCATGAGTAGCTAGAGATAAACATTATGCTAAGCTAAGATGAAGTTTGACAAGTGACACGTTATTCAGAAAACCACTGGGCACTGAAATTGCATATTATGCAAATATATTCAATCCCTGACCATTGTTGGAAAGTTTTTATAGGTAATTATGAAAGGCTGCAGTAGTGGCCTTTCTACTAGGGCTTAATGTTTCCAGTGGATGCTCATGAATAGTGATATTCCACCTAAGAATAAAATCACTCACTTCCACTTGAAATGCTCATTAGAAAACTTTTTAAATGGTCGCATTGTCTGAAGCCTGATTAGTTCTGTTGGACTTTGATTAATGTGGCTCATTACTTAGATTAATTTTCAGCTTTAGGAAGACTATTCCATTGCCTAATAATGTGAAACATTTTACAATGAAAAAGACTTATGTAGACGAATGATAGTATTTTAATCAATAGAGTTACTGGTGCTATCAAAAGTCTCATGAAAGGTCTAGAAAACATTGGAAAATGTCACATCTTTGATTATAATTAACATGAGGCATTGTGTTGGTTTCATGTCCATGGGAGAACTTAGAGTAAATAAATTCTAGTACTAGATATGCTTCTGATGAGTTTTATAATGCATATATTGGTGCATGAAAACATTATATTTAGTATTATTAACAGAGGAAACTGCAAGTTTAAATCCTAGTTTCCTGGATAATGTTAATACTGTGAATTTAAGTAGGAACATTGTTCACTTTTTTTTCAGGGATGGTCAATCTAGTAGAGCGAGAGCATACTGTGTTTCCTTAATTGGACTATTAATATGATGAATGGACATTATTATTAAAATTTTATGAGATAGAACAACATGGCATTCTAAGCTCCTCTATGTTGTGTAAGCAAATAAATAGGATACACAAAAACCTACAAAGATCTCAGATACAAGGTTATAAGTGATAGCAATTCTATCCTTTTTGAGCAGAGGTGTCAAATTTTGTTTATGCCAGTTCATTAAAAATTATATATTATATTGAGAAGCACTGTCTGCAGCCCTATCCTCCCATTGTTCATTGATTTGCTCGAACGGGCTCAGTAATGTCTCCATTGTGAGACTTCTTGTTACTGTGTTTGGCATATCGAATATGTCACGGGTAGCTTGCCAGGCTTTGCCGTGCGGGTGAGATACTCTCGGTAGCTTGCTGGGCTCTCCAAGAGGGGCGGAGGAATAGAAACTGGCTCAGCTGGGTCAGCCGTGAACAAGGCAAATGACCTACCAATGTGCTATTCGCTCCAGGGCACCCAGGAAATAGGTAGAGATGTCAAATATAAATATATGTAGAACAAAAGACACATAAGAAGTAAAGTTCACATTTTCTGTTTTTCCCTATTTCATTTTTTAAAGCTTTTAAATTGAATCACTGTTTTTCCCTATTTCAATTTTTAAAGCTTTTTAATTGAATCACTGTTTCATGATCGAGTTTCAGTCATACAATGTTCCAACATTCATCCCTCCACCAGTATACATTGCTCACAAACAATATTTCCCTCACCTCCAGTCTGACTCTATGGCAGGTACTTTTCTCCCCTCTCTCTCTCTTTCTCTCTTTCTCACTCTCTCTATCTCTATCTCTCTCTCCCTTGCTCTCACTCTTTCTCTCTTCTTTTGGGCATTATGGCTGCAACATAGATACTGAGAGACTATTATCTTTTATTGTTTACCCACTTTCAGAACACATCTCCCATCCAGTTCAATCCTTTCCAAGCATCATTGTCACAGTGGTCCCTTCTTTATCTCAACTGCCCCCTCCACTCAGCCCTTGAGGCAGGCTTACAGTTATGGACTAATCCTCCTACTAGTCCCTTGTTTCTACTGCCCTTGGGTGTAAATTTCATACTATAATTTTTTAATATTGCACAAATGAGTTATAGTATAGATAAGTGTATAGAGATACAGTTATCCTGTATCTGTCCCTCTCCTTCTGACTTATTAAACTCAGCATGATACTCCCCATGTACATCCATTTATAAGTGAATTTCACAATTTCATGTTTTCTAACAATCGTTTATTTTTTTGTTGTGAACCATAGTTTCTTTAACCAGTCATATGTTTTCAGGGACTCAGGTTGTTTTCACATTCTGGGTATTCTGAACAGTGCTGCAATGAACATACAAGTGCAGATGTCAGTTCTGCTATGTGGTTTTGCACCCCAGAGTATAAGCCCAGAAGCGGTAGTTTTGGGTCATATGGATGCTTAATTTCTAGTTTTGTAAGCAATTTCCATATTGTTTTCAAAAAACACTGTACCAGTTGGCATTCCCAACAACAGTGGATGAAAGACCATTACTCCCTGCATCTGCTCCAGCACTAGTTGTTCTTATTTTTTCTGATGTGAGCCAGTCTCTGTGGTGTAAGGTGATATCTCATTGTTGTTTTCATTTGCATATCCCTGATTATTAGCTATGGAGAGAAGTTTTTCATGTGCCTTTTGGCCATTTTTATTTCTTCTCTGTGGAAGTTTTGTTCATTTCTTCTTTCAATTTTTCTCCCTTTGGGGTTGGATTTTTTTTTTTTGTAAATTTATGCCAGTGACATATATCCTGGATCTTGAACTCTAATAAGACTGGCATTGGATATTTTCCTAATCTGTGAGCTGTCTTTGTATCTTGCGCACTGGTTCTTTTGAGACGCAAAAGCTTTTTAGTTTAATATAGTCCCATTTGTTTATATAAACTTTCCCTGATCTTTCACTTTAGAAGTCTTTAGCTTCAGTACTACAGAGGGTTCTGCGTATGTTTTCATCCAGGTACCTTATGTATATTATGAATTCAGGCCTGATATTGAGTTATCTAATCCGTTTTGCCTGGTATTATAGAGAGGTCTGAGTTCATTTTTTGTCTTTTCACATTTAATCGTCCAGTTTTTCCAACAACACTTGTTGAGGAAGAGAATTTTCTTATTCCATTTCACTTTTTTTCCTCCATTGTCAAAGACTATGTCATCATATATTTGAGGTTCTGTACCAGGATATTCAAATCTACTCCATTTCTCTGTCTGTCTCTACTCCAGTACCATACTGTTTTAATTACTACTGCTTTGCCATGCAGTTTGAAGTTGGTGAAGTTGATGCCTCACCTTCTCTTTCCCAAGGATTGCTTTAGCTATTTGTGGGAGTTTACTATTCCATATAAATTTCAGGAGTGTTTTGTCTATTTCTTTGAAAACTGTCATGGGATGTCCTTATAGGGACCCCACTGAAACTGCACAAAACTATGGACTGTATTGCCATTTTGACAATGTTAATTCTTCCAATCAATGAGCAAAGGATGCATGCACATTACTGTCTGTGCCCTTTCCTTTCCAGAAGTAGTCTTTTGTAGTTTTCTTTGTACACATCTTCACCTCTTTAATTAAGCTGATTCTGGATGCTTGATTTTCTGACATACAATTGTGAACAGGATTTTATTTTTAAAAATATCTTTTTTGGAGCTGAAGCAATAGCACAGCGGGTCCGGTGTTTGCCTTGCACGCGGCTAACCCGGGTTCAATTCCCAGCATCTCATATGGTCCCCCAAGCACCGTCAGGAGTGATTCCTGAGTGCAGAGCCAGGTGTAACCCCTGAGCATCGGCAGGATGTGATCCAAAAAGCAAAAAAAAAAAATCTTTTTCTTCTCTTTCATTATGTGTATATGGAAAAGCCACGGATTTTTGGCTATGATTTTGTAACCTGCCACAATACAAACTTATTATTTCTAGGAGCTTTTTTGAAGTCTTGAGGATTTTCTACTTATAGTATCGGGCTGGAGCAATAGTACAGCGAGTAGGGCTTTTTCCTTGCACACAGCCATTCTGGATTTGATTCCTTTGCCCCTCTCGAAGAGCCCGGCAAGCTAATGTGAGTATCCCGCCCACATGGCAAAGCCTGTTATGCTACCCGTGACATATTCCATATGCCAAAAACAGTAACAAGAAATCTTACAATGGAGACATTACTGGTGCCTGCTTGAGCAAATCGATGAACAACAGGAGGACAGTGCTACAGTGCTACGTATGTCACCAGAAAATAGTGATAGCTTTATCACTTCCTTTTCCATATGCATGTGTTTGTTATATTTTTCTTGTTTAACTGCTATGGCAAGTACTTCTAGTAATATATTGAATAGAAGTGGTGAAAGTAGAAATTCTTGTCTTGCACCCAATCTTTAGATTTCCCTCTGTAGAATAGTGTTTGCTGTAGGCTTGTGGTAAGATGGTTTTTGCTTATACTGAGGAAAGTTCTTTCAACTCTCATTTTGTTGAGAGTTTTCATAATAAATGGGTGCTGGGTCTAGTCAAATGCTTTTTCTTCATCTATTGAGACAATTATATGTTTTATCCTTTTTATTGATATGGTGTATTATGTTGATTGACTTGTGAGTGTTAAGATATTCTTGCATCCCCAGGGTGAGTCCTACTTGTTTGTGGCATATGATCATTTGGATGAGTGTTTGGATTCTATTTGCTAGAGTTTTGTTGAGTATCTTTTTGTCTATGTTTAGTAAGGATATTGGCCTCTAACTCTCTCTATCTTTTTGTGGTGTCTCTGTCTGCTTTTGGTATCAGGGTGATGTTTGCCTCAAAAAAACTGTTTGGGAGTATTTCTGCTTCTTCAATTTTCTAGAAAACATGAACAACATTGGGAGTATATCCTCTTTAAAGGTTTGGAAAATTTGAGTAGTGAATCCATCTGGGCCGGGGTTTTTTGGGGGGGGAGACTTTTGATTACTATGTTGATTTCTTTGATAGTGATAGTTCTGTTCAGGTATTTCAAACCTTCTTGGGTCAGCCTTGGGAGATTACAGAAATCCAGAATTTTTTCCATTTCTTCTTTTGTTTCATGGCATAAAATAATTTTGGACGGTCCTTTGAATTTCTATGGTTTCAATTGTGACATCCCCTCATTCTTTGTGAGTTTTGCTAGTGGTTCATAGATCTTGCTTATTTGTTCAGAGTAACAGCTCGTGGTTTCATTGATCTTTCAGGTTGTTTTGGGGACTTCTAGCTTCTGGAGTTCTGCTCTGATATTATTTTTTTCCTCCTGACTAGTTTGGTCTTTGTTAGTTGGTCAGTTTGCAAGATGTTAAACTGTGAGGTTAAATTACTTATGCTGGCTCTTTCTTCCTTTAATTAATGCTTGCAGAGCTCTAAACCTTCCTCTCAACACTTCCTTTGCTGTGTCCAACAAGTTCTAGCATCTCGTGTCCATACTTTCATTTGTTTCCATGTATCTTTTGAGTTCCACTTTGATTTCCTCTCTAAGCCACTGATTATTCAGCTGTGAGCTGTTTAAATTCCAGGTATTGGAGTTGATTTTCCATTTCTTTGTGTGATTCAGTGCAGCACGGCCTGGAAATAGATTACATATAATTTCTATCCTCTTAATTCTTTGTAGGCATATTTTGTGGCCCAGCATGTGTCTATCTTGGAGCATGTCCCATGTGCCCTGGCGAAGAATGTGTGTTCAGCTTTTAGGGATAAAAAATCCCATATATCTCTACTAATCCCCTCTCTTCCATTTCTTCCCTCAAATATAATATGTCCTTGCTGAGTTTTAGTCGTGTTGATCCACCAAGAGGTGACAAAGTGATGTTGAAGTCTCCAACTTCTGTTATGTTGCTATCAATGTCTTTCCTCAAGTCTATTAGCAGATGTGTCAAGTATTTTGCTGACCCCTCATTAGGTACATATACATTTAGGAGTGTGATTTCTTCCTGATATAGAGATCACTTGATCATTAAGAAATGATCTTCACTATCTCTGATAACCTTCATCAGTCTGAGGGTCTTATATTATGGCCACCCCAGTTTTTGAGGCAGTTGTTTATTTGTAAAATTGTTTTCCTTTGACTTTAACTCTGTGTTTCCTTTGATTGTTCAGATGTGTTTCTTGCAGGCAGAAGAATGTTGGGTTCAATTTTATGTTCCATCCCATTCCACCACTCTGTGTCTCTTAATTGGTGCGTTTTGCCCATTGACATTGAGAGAAGTTATTTTTATGGAGTTATACCCCATATTTCTGCAGGAATTTGGTGTGTGAAAGGCTTGTCTTGTCTTAAAGTAGCCCATTTCACTTTTCCTATAACCATGGTTTTGAGTCAATGAACTTCCTCAGTTGTTGTTTGTCCGTGAAGCTGTGTATTGTTCCTTTAAGTATGAATGTGAGTCTAGCTGGGTAAACTCTTCTTGGTGAGGAATTCATTTCATTGAGTTTTTTCACTCTGTAACTGCCCCCTCCCCCCCTATTGCCTCACCAAAAAAACACACACAGAGTCTTTGGACCTGGAGAATTTCATCAGATAAGTCTGCTATAAATCATAAGGATATTCCTTTGTGAGAAATGCCCTTGGCACTCTCTCTCTCTTTATCTCTCTCTCTTTATCTCTCTCTCTTTTCCTCTGTGTGTGTGTGTTTTGCTCTCTCTCTCTGTTTTGTCATTCCAATTAGGATGAGTCTTGGAGTATTTTTAGTTGAATTTCTTGTAGCTAGTACATATCGAGCCTCCTGACTCTGGGAGCTTGTGCTCTTCAACTCTGGGAATGTTTCAGCAATGATGGTTTTGACATTTGTTTCTTCATCACAGTTTTCTTCCCTGTCCCTCTGGGATTCCAATAATTAATGAGCTGTTACTTAGCTTCATGTGATTTTCTCTTATCATCTATTGGTTTGTTTTGAGGTTCTTTTCCCATATTCTGCTGTTGTCTGGAGATTCTCTGCACCTCATCTTGGAGCTCTCCGATTCTGTCCTTAGCAGCTATTACTCTGCTTCTGAGGCCTTCCAGTGAGCTTTTCCTTTCACCTATCAAGTTTTTCAGTTCTGTCATTTTGTTTGTATTTTCATTTGTGTTTTCCTCTTTTCTGGTCTCATGTTTTCTATTTTATTGGCAATGCATTCCTTTGCTTCTTTGAGCTCTTTATGTAACCTTAGCAGCTCCTTTTTCAATTACTTAGCTGAGATATTCCCTAATTCATTATTACTGCTTGATTCACCTGGGCTAGTGACTTCACTCACTGAGCCTGGCGAGTTTCTGTGTAGCTTTACCATTGTTATTTTTGTGGTTCGGAGCTGTTTCTTGTTTGTTTTGTGTGGTTAAGAACCTGAAGTTAGGATGTCTTTGGGTGTACAGTGAGTTACAAAGAGGTGATAAATGCAAAGCCTGGGTTCTCTGATACCTTTAATATAGGATGTAGGAGAAATAACTCTTTCATATGTATCTGCACAGTTGTATAGTTAGCAATTTTAAAGAGATGCCATGAGGGGTAATTCTGGCAGTGAAATACTGAAGATTCAGGCTTCTTTTTGTGTGGGGGCTGAATTTCAGGCTGGGTTAAGATCCTGCCATAGTCCACACACTTATCTCTATTACAAATGCGACAGTTTATATGTGTGTGTGCATACATATTTTTCAATACAATTCTGTTATTTTAGGTTAAATTTTACGTTGTTATAAGTTAGTTGTGAAAGTTTCAACTTGTGCAATCTTTTAACATAAACAAAATTCTTTAATTTAGAAGTTTAAACGAAATACTGCTTCTTTTTCTTTTTTTCTGCCTAAAAGTAACGATATGATAATGATCTCCTTTAGTCAAAGGAACTGGTATTTATTGATCACTTAGAAATCATATTTGAGTTGGAGATGGGGGATCAGTAGGTGGTAGGGCCACACATGACTGGTTTTAGGGGTCTATCTGGTTCTAGGACTCATACATGTATAGCATGTACTCCAGCATTGACCAGCATTTTTAGTCATGAGTGCAATATTTGCTGTCCTCTAAAAAGTAGCTATTAAATAAACAATAGATTCAAACCCATTTCTAAACTATCTAAAACAATAGTTTTTTTTATTTTGGTTTTAATGTCACACCTGCTTGTACTCAGGGATTACTGCTGACTATGCGCTCAGAAATTACTTCTGGCAGTCTCAGAGGTTCATATGAGATGCCAGAAATCAAATTTTATTTGAGGAATTATAAAACATTCTCAAACATAAGCTCAAGACATTTGTTGTATTCAAACAGTCTCTGCAAGAAGTTATCAATGACCTCCTTAAAAGAAAGCAGTAATTAAATGGCTTACATTACCAAAACAAAAATCTTCATCCAAAGAGTGTCTCTAAACATCGGTAGACTCACTTCTATCAAAAAGCACAGAGTGGCTGACTAGATCAGGAAACAAAATCAATCTTAAACTGCTTACAAAAATATTATTGAAGTCTCACAATAGATATGTATTCAAAGTTAGAGAATGAAAAAAGTAATCACACAGGATAATGTAGATAAATAAAGAAAAACTTGGACAGTCAGACTTTGATAAAATATCATAAACTTGTTGAACAGGTCAAAATTCCTACAGGATAGACCATATACTGGGTCACAGCGTGAGTGCCACAATAATAAAAATGGAAATCATGTGCATTACTTATTTCTTAACCCAGAATGCCATAAAGTTAACCAGAAGGGTGAAAGCAGATACAAGAAGGTGGAGAAAGGAGTCTGGTGAACTATACTAGGGTTTTGAATAATCAAAAAAGAAGTAGAATAAGTCCTGTAAGGGAGGTAGCAATGGACTAAGGTTGCAAAACCTGTATAGTTTTCCAGAGAACTATTGCATGGGAAGAATAATTAAAATAGCTTGTGATAGCATGGTCACTGGGATGGGTTGGCTAGTGAAGGGGCAAAGAAACTGAAGAGGCATAAAGCAGGTACACAAGAGATAGTGGAAGAAGTCCAGAGAAAGGGCTAAGAAAAATCAGTAAAACAGTAGTTTCAAGTCACCCCCAGAGGCATTAAGATCTCAAAATGAATGAGTCCTATTCTTCAAGCCAATTAAGTGCCTAATAGAAACCAGAAAAGAATAAGAAAAGGCTCAGAGGCATACTGGGAAGTACATATGTCTGAGGTTTTTGAGAATGTGTAGTGCCAGACAATTACAAAATAAAATACCCTACTCACATAAGACGCCTTAAGCTCAGAAAGTAATTTAGTAAATTTTCTCTAAGCATAAAAGATGAAGCAAAAGGGCCAGAATGAGGTACTGGGACAAACAAAATGAGAACATTATCCATAACCCTCAACACACAGCAGTCATAAAGGTGAAGTGTAGAACCTAACGAAGGTTAAAGACTACTGAACATAGTACAGAAAATTCTACCAGTGCTAACTTGCTTTGTAACTTATCATAAACATAGACTCTCACAATATCATTGTGAATGCTTTATGAGTAGAAATAAATGATATTACAGACAGTTAATGAATTATGCGATGGTAAATGATAAAGTTTGAGCCAGAAATTACAAAATGGAAAGATGCTAGAAAAAAATTTAAAAAGCTCAATAACTTACATCAGCAGAGAGTGGCAGCAATTGATAAATAAGTCGGTAACCTCTAAGATAAATCATAAAAATTAAATCTTGAGGAATCATCGAAGATGGAAAATAAGGACTTAAGACAAAGGAACTGCAGACTAGAAAATTATGGCACTAGTTCAAGAGGGACAGTATAAGACTAATTGAAGTTTCTGAGGTATAGGAAGGTTTGGAAAAAACTTGCTAACTAAAAATGATCATTAAAATTTTCTCAGCATCAATGAGTGCATAAAACCAGTTTTCAAGCTCAAGTGGGTCCAATTCAAATAAACTCATACAGAAAAACTCTAAGATATAAACAAAGGCTCTGATAGAATATTGAAAGCAGTCAAAATCAGAGAAGGAAATTACATAAAATGTATATCCCATAGGATTAAATACAATCTATCAAATTAGACACTTTATAGTATAAGGTAATGGAGAGACATAGACGAAAAAAAAACTAAATAAAGGTAAGTAAGTTAAAGTAAAGGCCCTCCCGTTGATCGTCGATTTGCTCGAGCGGGCCCAGTAACATCTCCATTGGAGACTTTGTTGTTACTGTGTCTGGCATATCGAATACTCTCGGTAGCTTGCCGGGCTTTCCGAGAGGGGCGGAGGAATCGAACTCCGGTCGGCCATGTTGGCCGCTTGTAAGGCGAACGCCCTACCCGCTGTGCTATCTAGGTTATCATTCTGGTTGAAGCAGTGATACAAAGATTGATGAGCAAGCAACAGAGTAGGAGACTCTTAGTCAGTGAGACAATAAACATTAAATAAGCTCCTTTAAATTCCAAGACAACTCCACAATCATGACTTCTACAAAACTATGACAACAGATTCCTTTATTTCAAAGAACGCTTTAAATGTCAATTCTTAAGCTCACAGATCAAGAGATATAGTGTGGCAGAGTGGATCACCAAGCTGAAACCAACTTACTGTTGCTTACAGGGAACATAAGTGAGCAGTCATGATTAATGTGGGTTCAAAGTCTTTTCTAACAACAAATGTCTAAAAAGGTGATAGAAACAAAGGTTTCAAAATAAGATTGTTTGTAACACACAGGGGTGGTCAACTTAATGATCAAGGAATCATTAAGAACATGTACTTTCTAAGTATATACAGACTAATGATGCACCATTAAAATATTTAATCCAACTGCTAATAGACTTGAAGAAAGATACTGATAGCTACAAAATGGTAGTAGAAAATTTTAACACTCCTGTGTAACAGCTGGATAGAGCAATATAGTGAAAACTCAGTAAGGAAACATTGACTTTAAAGGAAAATATAAAAGAGAGGGTACCGACAGACATGTACAGTGCTTTCAACAACCAAAAAGTTGAATGAATATCCTCCTTACATTGGACATTCTATAAGACAAACTTAACACACACATCTTAAGAACACAAAATGTGTCTTCATAAAGTATATAGAAACCAAACTAATCTTCACAGATCAGGATGCTTTGAAGCTGGAAATTAATCAAAATAGAAACTGGTGAAGAACTCATAATCTTCTAAATTGAACAACTTACTACTGAGCAACCAGTATGACAAAAAGTAAATCAAATAAGAAATAAAATATTCCTTGATATTAATGATAAAGAATATGAGTTACATGCTGGAGCAATATCATAGTGTGTAGGGCATTTGCCTTGATGCAGCCGACCCGGGTTTGATTCCCAGCATCCCATATGGTCCTCCAAGCACCGCCAGGAGTAATTCCTGAGTGAAGAGCCAGGAGTAACCCCTGTGCATCACCGGGTGTGACACAAAAAGCATATATATATATATGTTATATATATATATATATATATATATTCTGGTAACTCATATATATATGAGTTACCAGAACATAAGGGGCACAGAAAAAAATGTGCGTAGAGAAATTCATGACAATATGAGCACACATAAGGAAAAAAGAAGGGTCCAAATAAATAACCTAACTTCACAATGTAAGCTACTGAATATATTTCAGTAAGGGAACTCAAAGTAATCAGAATGATGAAGATAATCAAATTAGAGAGGGAATATAATGCCCTTCTTAGAAAAACAAAAATTTAACAAAAGCAAGAATTAATTTTCTGAAAAATAAGCACCATCGAGAGTTATCTAGACTTAAAAAGAATAAGATATAAAACTCTAATAAAACAAACCAGAAATTAAATGGGAAACATTACAACAAATAACACATAAATTTAAAAAATCAATAGAGATCTCTATGGGAAAAATGTGGAATGAAATTGGAGAATCTTGAAAAATGCATAAAGTGCATAGTATCTTAGAATCTCCCTAGTTCCTCATCAGGATGAAACAGAGTTTCTGAATAGACCAATCACTAGCTAGGAAATAAATATGGTGATCACAACTCCACCCCCTAGGAAAACCCAGCTACTCAGAGGTTAGCGCTTCCAATTGTTCAACGACATACTACAAAACCTTCTCAGGCTCTTGCAGAAAGTTGAAGAAACAGGAATTCTTCCATGGAGCAAACACTACTCTGATACCAAACTAAGTCAGAAAGATTACTGAAAATGAAAATTATACTAAATTATATAAATATATTTTAAAATATCAGAACTTTGAATATATTAAAGGATCTTACACTTTGATCAAGAAATATTTATCCTGACATCTTCCTATAGAAGTTTGATGTGTTTAAGGATTTTTTCTTGTCTTCAAGTGACTCCTTCCCTTCTTATAAAGTCTGTGAAATCCCTGAGCTTCATAATAAGTGGTGAATTTGATAAATGGAGTTTATTCATGAAATTGTGTATAGTTCTTTCAAATCTGAATGAGATTCTGGCTGAGTCCAGTTTTCTTGGTAAAGTATTCATTTCATTGAGGACTTAATTTTCTTTTTCTATGTTGCATCATTGTTTTCAGGCGTAGAGGGATAAATTAGGGATAGGAAAACTTAAACTATTGCAAAGGGAAAATGTGATTGCCAGAGTCGCAGGCAAGGGAACTGGTGGGGAATTATTTGAGGTTTTCAATGATGTTCTAAAAAATGCAAGTCAATCAATTTAATGCATTTCATAATTACAAGTAAAAAATAATATGATCATATTAATGTATAGAGAGAAAATGTAAGATCCATCACGCATTTGTAAGAACTTCAAACAAAACAGGGTTTTGTTCCTCAATATATTTATTTATTTATTTATAGCACAGCGGTAGGGTGTTTGCCTTGCACGCAGCCAACATGGCCGACCCGAGTTCGATTCCTCTGCCCCTCTTGGAGAGCCCGGCAAGCTACCGAGAGTATCTCACACGCACAGCAGAGCCTGGCAAGCTCCCCGTGACGTATTCGATATGCCAAACACAGTAACCACAAAGTCTCCAATGGAGACTTTACTGGGCCCGCTCGAGCAAATCAATGATCAACGGGAGGGCCTTTACTTTTACTTACTTATTTATTTATTTTAAATTTTTATTAGTGAAACACCATGAGGTACAGTTGTAGACTTACAAATTTTGTGCTTGGGTTTCAATTATACAATCATCAAATACCCATCCCACCACCAGTGCCCATTTTCTTTTTTTTGGTTTTTGGGTCACACCCGGCGATGCTCAGGGGTTACTCCTGGCTCATGCACTCAGGAATTGCTCCTGGCGGTGCTCAGGGGAAAATATGGGGTGCTGGGAATCAAACCTGTGTTGACCATGTTGGCCGCGTGCAAGGCAAACTCCCTACACGCTGTGCTATCGCTCCAGTCCCACCAGTGCCCATTTTCACCACCATGGGTCCCAGTATCCCTCCCACCCCCAATCCGTCCAAATCCCACCCAGCCTCTGTGGCAGGACATTCCCTTTTGTTCTCTCTCTCCTTTTGGGTGTTGCGGTTTGCAAAAGAGGCATTGAGTGGCAATCATGTTATGTCTATAGTCCAATTTCAGCATGCTTCTCCCATCCTGGGATGATCCTCCCAACACCCTTTATTTGGTGCTCCCTTCTCTATCTGAGCTGCCTTTTCCCCTAGCATGTGTGGATGGCCTCCACGTCATGGAGCAAAACTCCTGGTACTAATCTCGGCCTTTCTTAGGTGTTAGTCTCCTATTTTGTTACTTTGTGTTCCCCAGATGAATGCAATCTTTCTATGTCTATCCGTCTCTTTCTGACTCATTTCACTTAACATGATACTTTACATGTAGTACCACTTGTATGTAAATTTCATGACTTCATCTTTTCTAACCGCTATATAGTACTCCATTGTGTAAATGCACCATGGTTTCTTTAACCAGTCATCTGTTCTCGGGCACTCAGGTTTTTTCCAGTTTCTGACGATTGTAAAGAGTGCTGCAATGAACAAACAAGTGCAGATGTCACTTCAACTATACTTTTTTGCCTCTCTGGGATATATTCCCAGGAGTGGTATTGCTGGGTCAAATGGGAGCTCAATTTCTAATTTTTTGAGAATCGTCCATACTGTTTTCCAAAAGGGCTGAACCAGTCGTCATTCCCACCAGCCATGAAGGAGGGTCCCTTTCTTGCCACATTCACGCCAGCGCCGGTTGCTTTTGTTATTGTGAATGTGGGCCAGTCTCTGTGGTGTAAAATGGTGTCTCATTGTTGCACCAGAAATTTAGCACTGTACCACTGTCGTCCCATTTTTCATCAATTTATTTCAGCGAGCCCAGTAATGTCTCCATTGTGAGACTTGTTACTTTGTTTGGCATATGAAATACATCGGGTAGCTTGCTAAACTTTTGAGGAGCGGGCAAGATACTCTAGGTAGCTTGCCAGGCTCTCTGAGAGGGGTGGAGGAATCAAAAATCGGGTCGGTTAGGTCGGCTGCATGCAAGGCAAATGCCCTACCAGCTGTGCTATCGCTCCAGCTCACCAAAAACTTAAAAATTTTAAATAGGTTGATACATCTGGAGTTTAATTTTTAACTCGATGGTGGTTTTGAGTTCTGGAGCCATCTCTGCAGCATGTTAATCTAACTCTTCCAAGATTTATTTGTGAGTCTCTTGATCATGGCCATTAATGTGCTTATATGGCTAGAGAGACAGTTTGTGGGCATGACTGCCAGGCTCTTGGGAGAACAGGTGGATGGGGGAAGTTGCCCGTTCTAGACTCCACGAGAGCCTGGAGATTTCAGTCACAAAACCTGCCTTTCTGACATTTTTAACAAATTCACTCATGAATAAAGCTCGTCCAGAGAAGTAGAGATTGGCCATGACCATCAACACTATTTTAGACAGAATCAAATTGAATGGTTCTGAAATGAAAATGGAGTTTTTTCTTTGAAATGTAAATTTCCAACAAATGTTTTGGGAGAAATATGTTGAGACATTTAATAATATTATATTCCTTGATTATACTATTATTTAATTATAATAATTTAGTTTTAGTTTCCCTCCCCTCCCTGAGCAGATCCCCATAGCTGAACACCTCCAGAAACAGCCACCACCATACTGAGACCACTCTCCACACGCATGAATGTACCGGCAGAGGAACAAAGGCATGCGGGTCCCGGGGCTGAAATCTCCAAGCTTGCTCAGATCGGTGCTGAGCATCCCCCACCCAGATCCTCCATCTTCCAGTAGGCAGGGGTCATACCCACCAACTGGCCCCCTGGCGCCATGTAATCCCATCAACAGCAAAGACCCAGAGACTGTAAAACCCAACTCCTGGAAGCGCGTGGACACAAATGTGACATCTTATTATCTCATTCTTATTATCTCATTCTTACTTACCTGCCCACACGGTAGAGTCTGGCAAACTCCCCGTGGCATACCCAATATGCCAAATACCAGTAACAATGATGGGTCTCATTCTCCTGACCCTGAAAGAGCCTTGAATATGGCACTTTTTAAAATCTCAGGGCTGGGACAAAGGAGGCGTTGCTGCTTCCTGCTCGAGGCAATAAAGGTAAAGGTAAAGGCCCTCCCGTTGATCGTCGATTTGCTCGAGCAGGCCCAGTAACGTCTCCATTGGAGACTTTGTTGTTACTGTGTCTGGCATATCGAATACTCTCGGTAGCTTGCCGGGCTCTCTGAGAGGGGCGGAGGAATCGAACTCGGGTCAGCCATGTTGGCCGCTTGTAAGGCGAACGCCCTACCCGCTGTGCTATCGCTCCAGCCGCAATATTCCTTGATAATTTTAGTGGGGTTGTTTTTATAACATGAGAAGAAAGCTGAGTCCATGTGGAAAAAAAAGAAAAGATTACTTTTGCAATGAATGAAAGTTTGGGTATTAGGAAAGGCAATCAAAATAGAAGAAATTATTAGAAGTTAGGAAAACATTAATATCAGTCAATTAATTGATTTGTTATTTTCATTGTTAAATACTTATTTGTGTGGATCAATAATGGAGAAAATCTAAAAAATTAAATAATATTAGATGGTTAGAGTCAACAAATAATTACTCACAGATTTTGAATGACACAATAAAAATTTTATTCAAAGAGAAGATAAACAATAGAGGCTATTAGCATAATAGTCTTTGTCAAAGACTGAATGTTTATCAAACTGTTTTTAGATTTCAGGGTGACCTTTAAGAAATTTGGGGATGAATGAAGCAGAGAAATTATGTAAGCTGTATATTACATAAACATACATTTTATTATTGAATTCTTGACCTATTTGATAAATTTATATAATTTAAAGTTAAAACAGAAAGTTTTATCATAACTTTGTAGTATTAATATGTCCTTTCTGTTATTTCCACCAAAAGCTCTTCATATGGCTCATCTTCTAATTTCTTGAAGAAGGAATCATCACATTTTAATTATTCACAAAATTACATCTATTTTTCTTTTAAAGAAATATTTATTTAATTTTTATTAGTGAAACACCATGAGGTACAGTTGTAGACTTACAAATTTTTGTGCTTGGGTTTCAGTTATACAAAGATCAAGTACGCATCCCTACACCAGTGCCCATTTTCCACCACCACAGGTCCCAGTATCCCTCCCACCCTCCATCCCCCACATCTCACCCTGCCTCTGTGGCAGTGCATTCCCTTTTGTTCTCTCTCTCTCTCCTTTTGGGTGTTGCGGTTTGCAAAAGAGGCATTGAGTGGCAATCATGTTTGGTCTATAGTCTACTTTCAGCATGCTTCTCCCATCCTGGGAGGATTCTCCCAATACCCTTTATTTGATGTTCCCTTCTCTATCTGAGCTCCCTTTTCCCTTAGCATGTGTGGATGGCCTCCAAGCCATAGAGCAAAATTTCTGGTACTAATCTCGGCCACTCTTGGGTGTTAGTCTCCTATTTTGTTACTTTTTGTTCCCCAGATAAATGCAGTATTTCTATGTCTATCCCTCTCTTTCTGACTCTTTTCGCTTAACATAATACTTTCCATGTAGTAGCACTTGTATGTAAATTTCATGACTTCATCTTTTCTAACAGCTACATAGTACTCCACAAACTTACATCTTTATGATACTTTTTCAAGTTTTCAGTAGATCATTCTATCATCATTTATTTGAGCAATACTGAACTACCCCCCCAATTCTTGTGCTTATCTCCCAGTTCCCTAGAACATCAAACTGAAACAGGAGAGCTCCTCTGGTTCTAGAGCATTCCCAATGAAATTAGTCAAATAAGTCATATCAAAATTTAAAAATATTTTTTAAAATATACTGTACTTTGGTTCTGACTGTCAGTGATTTCTTTTCTAAATTTGAGATGAATAATGTATATATTAATATGAAATACTTCACACCCTGTGCTGTTTCTACCCTTGCATATGGTCAATGACACTGACACATTATCATATATTATCATATATCTGAACTATTAACAATCACAGAATGGGCCAGATTTTTATGCAAAGGCTTTAGACCTGAATCACTGAGCCCACTGCCTCTATCTTGTTTCTATGATTGCTCCATCTCTCCACGTGTGAACTTTGGGAGTGTCTTGTCTGGACTGAATTCATCATATTTGGACTAAAACATGGTATATATTGGAAGAATAAAATGCCCTATCTTTTCAGTATGTAGATATTCTCAAATGCTCACAAACTCAGTACTAAATTATTAATATCTCTTGAAAAGAAACACATGGGTGGGGGAGAGAAGGAAAGATAGATTTATGGAAAATTAGCTCATGTGATTATGGAGGTATTGGAGTCCCAAATCTGCTCACTGGAGGCAAGAACATAACCTGATAAACTGGGGAGTTGTTGGTGTAAACCTCAATCAAAGGGCAGGAGAACATGATGTGAAATGTCCCAAGTCAAGAAAGATACAGACAAATACTCCCTTCCCATATATTTTGTTTTATTCAGACCTCAACAGATTTGATGACATTCATTCCTACTGCAGAAAACATCTATATTATTGAATCAAGCTATTCTAAGACTATTGCTATCTAGAAATACCTCAATAACATACCAGTGTTGCAAGTGACTTATGTGAATTGGGGAAGAGAGAGGGACCTACAACCTCTCTCTTTACCCAATTGGATTGTCCAGGAGGTGGCTAAGAAATCTAGGACTGATTAAAATCTGCAAAGAGCTTTGGAAGAGTACATACCTCACATCTTACCAGACCCAGGAGGCAGCCATGAAGCTAGAACTGAAGTCCTCTTGTTCTGAACCTTTGAGAAATGATCTCTGCCCCTTGATTTCTCAGAGAGGCATGAACTCAGTCTGAAGCGGTGAACAGCAGGAATGGAAAAATCAGTCCTAAATATTTAAGTTTTGGGGGGGTTTGTCACCTTTCCCTGAAAGGAAAGAATTTCTGGAGGGCATTTAGAGTTATATAAGACAGTTCTATTTAGAGATTAAGAGGAAAGAGAAAGAAAAAGAGAGAGATAAAGAAAACTGACAGTATTTATTTAAAGTGGAGATGCAGGCCACCCCCCAGAATAGGGAAGCTTGCTAACTACTTTTGAAAACATGGTTTTATAGATTTTCCTCCCAAGCTGCCCCTGTGTGGTTTTCTGCCTAGATAAGATCCTGATGCTCTGGAGTTACTAAGGAGAAAGTTGTAAAACATTTGGTGTTCCACCTCATGTCCTTATCACAATCCTTTGTTCCTCCTGGAACTTCTCTCAGAAGAAGTGCTCAACCTTTGGTCGGCCTGCATCGTGAGTTGTGTACTTCGAAACTTTGGTGTGCCTCCCCATTCTAGGGAATGGCCTGAATCCCCACCTGAATTGTGTTCACCATTCTGGAGAAATACATATTCTCTGTTCATCAGGTGTCTTAATCTACCTTTTTCCTTCCCTCACTTTATTTGCCCAATTTGTTGTACTTCACTATTTATTGCCTAATGAAATTCTTTTCTGTGAGGAACAAATAATGGATCCCAATGACTGGGTAAGATTAGGACTGATTTTCCTTTCCTGCAAATCAGCAGTTCTTCACTCCAGCTTGAGTCCATGACTCCACAATAAATCTGGAAACCAGGTGGCAGGGATTGGTAGGAATAAAAGGGGAAAAAGAAGAGTGAGGTTATTGGCAGGGATTGGTAGGAATAAAAGGGGAAAAAGAAGAGTGAGGTTATGAATATGGCCCTAAGGGAAAGAATTACAAGATGGAGTGTCACAAGGGTGTCCTAGGTGGTGCCTGATAGCTTGAGTAACCTCAGCCCTGCTGGGTCTGGAAAACAGAAGAGGTCACAGCATCCTTACCCTTGTTGTAATAGCCATCATTCTGAAAAAAAAATAATAAAGAAGTGCTAAACTCACACACACACACACACACACACACACACACACACACACTTTTTTTTAAAGATGTAGAAAAATAAGGTCTTATCCTTTCTCCAGAATCCTCCTTTGGTGACTGCTTCCATAATGTTGGAACGTCTTGCATACATTTCCTAAATAACATCTGCACTGAATCTCTTCACTTGCTCCCTGGTCCTTTGCTTTTAATCTTCACTACTTGAGGACAAGAGCCTAAGTGTCTGTGCCCACGGTAAGAGGATCGTCTCCCAAGCAGGGCAGAACAAGTGGGTTGCAAGTGCTGCTTGATAGCTGCTCCATTCAGCTGGCAGGGCATGGACGTTTGTGACATACTGGGACTAATAAAAGTCTTTTCATTAGCCCTGAAATTTTTAGGCACTTCCCTGAATGACAGAGGTGGGTAGAGAGGGAAGCAATCAGTAGATTTCCTATTCGAAACTGTTCTCTCTCTCCTCCTCACTTCACATAAGCCACTTGAGGAATTACCACCGGGATGGCGGTTTATAACAGTATTTCATATTGCTTGCTATTTCCAGAGGAACATAAACAATTCATAGAATCTGAGCACAAATTTGTTGTATCCTACCTTCTTGACTCTAAATCCAAGGCTGCTACATTTAGAATCGAAGCACACATCTCTAAAATGAAGGTGGTGCATAACCAAGAGGATTAATATGAGAAACAGAAAAAAAATCATTTTTAAAGCACAACAGTTGGCTAGCATTTACGTTACAAAATATGATTATAATTAGCATTTCCAATGATAAGATATATATATTTATTAAGATAAGCTGCACACATTACTAAAAATAAATAAAAATTGATTTGAAGCTGCTCCAGAACAAATAATTTTTGTTTTGTAGGGCCTTTCAGTGATGAATATAAAATTTAAAAAATGAAAACTTCCTTTTAGAAAAAAAAAGTTGTACCCCTTTAATATTTTGTTAACAATGCCATCTTCCACTCCTGAAAATAAATCCCAAGGGCTCATAGACACAATAACACTGTAGCGCCGCACTGTCCTCCTATTGTTCATCTATTTACTTGAGCGAACACCAGCAACATCTTCATTGTGAGACTTGTTGTTACTGTTTTTGGCATAAGAATAAGCCATGAGGAACTTGCCAGGCTCTGCCGTGTGGGTGGGCTACTCTCCAGTAGCTTACCAGGCTCTCCGAGAAAGATGGAGGAATAGAACCCAGGTCGGCTGCATGCAAGGCAAACGCCAATCCACTGTGCTATCCATAGAGACAATGCAAAAAAAAAAGATGTCTGCAATAATATTTTTATTGCAGCACTATTGACAATAGCCAAAATCTGAAACAACACAAGTGTCCAAGAACAAATGACTGAATAAAGATGCTATGATTTTTATACACAACCGTGTACTAATTGGACATAAGAAAAGATGAAATAATATAATTTTCTCATAGATGAATGGATTTGGAGAGTAACAAGCTGAGTGAAAGTAGTCATAGACAGACATATAATGATCCCACTTATATGATAGATAAAAGGAAACATAGTAGGGAAATAATTAAAACCCAAAGACAATAGAAAAAATGTTCAAGAGAATTAATTCTCAGTAGAAAGCTTGTCAATGCGGAGAGAGGTAATTGGTAAAGGATAGGACAATTATACAATGGTAGAAGGAAGTGGTCACTCTGGGTCAGGATTAGGTACTGAAAGGAGATAAAAGTAATACGCTTAATACTCTATCAATAAGAGTATTGTAAGCCACCATGCCTAATAAGAAAGTGTCATGATGTGAGAAAGGAGAAAAAAAATTGCCTGCCAAAGAGCAGGCTGAGGGAGTGGGAGAGACACTAGGGTCATTGGAGGAGAAATTGGAAACTAGTGAGGGAATTGGTGTTGGAACATTGGACTCCTGAAACTCATTCATGAATGACTTTGTAACTTTGTAATTCATGGCTATTCAGAGAAGGAAAAAAATAACCATCTACCTATTTTTCATAGTTAGGTAGTGATTTCTGCATATCTAGCAGATATCTTAGTGAATGAAAATAGTGACAGCAAAATGTGACCATGGATGGAACTTACCTTGCATATGCTATACCCAACTCCTAACACCCCATATGGTCTCCTGAGCTCCTTCAAGAATGACTCATGAGTGCACAGTTATGAGTAAGCTCTGAGGACCACTGGGTATAACCCCTAACACCCCCATCAATGTCAATACCCTCCCCGAGGGAGAGCAATGTGCAAAGAAAGAAATTTAAACCTTACCTTACAAGGCAGATCTTTATTTTGAAGGACAAATTAAAATTGTCATAAAATATGAGAGGGAGAAGAGGAAGGTGCTCATCTAGCTAGGGGTTTAGGAAAGTAGGAAATTGTCCTTGTGGGGACTTTCATTTCCTTTTTCTCTTTTTTTCAAAATTTTATTTTATTAAAGAATATGAATTATAAAGTTATTCAAAGTTGAGGTTTACACAAACAGTGGAATACTATTCAGCTAAGAAAAATTATGAAATTATACAATTTGCTACTTTTAGTTCTTAAGCTTTCAAGAAAAGGCTAATGCAGTGTGTAGTGTATTAGAATAAAGATTACAGCCAGAGGTTGGTTTGATCCCCAGAACTGCATGAGCTCCTCGAAGCACCTCCATGAGTGATCCCTGAGAACAGAGCCAGAACAAATCCACCAGACAAATAAACAAACAAAATCAATAATAATTGCAAGATAATCTCATTTATAACATAAATTTTAAACTATAATATGGGGATTTTGCTATAGCTTATGGGAGAAGATTTACTTTCTCAAAGAATATTATCATGTTTTAACACTGTGAACTTTGGATTAAAGATACAAGGTGGTTTATAATGCTTTTTGTTGTTATTTATCATTTTTAGCATCATAAGAATGTTTGAGATGTTTTTAATATTTATATACTTCTGAGCACAGTAAAATAAGACAGTTAACTGGAAAAGAAAACAGGGAAAACCTCAGACATGTAGAGGTGAAACCACATAGTTCTGAGTAGTACTTTTGAATTTACAAAGAAATCAAAGTAAAAACTCTTTTTAAAAATACTCAGAATAAAACACACAAAAAAGAAATAAATTATTAGACTCAACAGTATATAGTACTGAAAGGAAAATATATTACTTTACAGGTCCATAGAAATACACAAGAAATGAATTAATGTTATACGCAAGGGAATTTGAAAAGAAGAACAAACAGAAGCAAAAGTGAGGGGCTAAGAGGCATAGAAAATTAGAGTGCAAATACAAATAGACACAAATGAACAAAAACTTTCGCTGACCATTAAGGATTTAAAATATATAATCAAATTATTTGAAATATAAGAGTATGTCCAGCATGATAAAAATCATATATGACAAACCTATGCTAACATAAAACTAAACAGTAACAGTTTTTTCTAAGATAGAAATTAGACATGGATGTGTGACTCTTATCACCATTCAACATATTTTTGATAATGAGAAGCAGGGAAAGAAATCTTTAAAATATCCAAAATGAAAAATATTACTACTGATTACTTTCTGCAGATGATGTGATAATATGCACAGAAAATGCTAAAGGTCTAAAAATATTTTAAAAATAATGAATTCAATGAAGTGAGAGGCAAATGAAGTGAATATAAAGTAGAAAATACTTCTTCAATAAACCGTGCTGGGAAATTTGTATTGCCCCGCTAGCTACAATAAGTCTAAACAATTCGATCATAATTTAACACATACAAAAAATTGAACGCAATGGATTAAAGAATTTGACCAGCCCCCAAGCTGCAAAATATAGAAGAAAACATAGATAATACACTAGAGAATACTAGAGGTATATTTACACTGTAAAATAAGTAAGGCAGAGTCTTCTGCTCCCACGCCTGACTGTCCTCGCCGGTGCCCCTTGGAAGTGAGCGGGTTGAGTTTCCCTCCCCGGCCCGATCAGGGCTCTGGCAGCCGAAGACCTCCAGAACTAGCCACCACCATGATGAGACCACTCTCCAGGCACATGAAGGTACTGGCAGAGGAACAAAGGCATGCAGATCCCGGGACTTAGATCTCCAAGCCTACTCGGATCAGGGCTGAGCATCCTCCACCCAGATCCTCCAAATTCCAGTAGGCGGGGGTCACACCCACCAACTGGCCCCTTGGTGCCGTGTAATCCCCTCAACGGCCAAGACTCAGAGACTATAAAACCCAGCTCCCGGAAGTGCGTGACTGAGCGACATCTTATTATCTCATTCCTACTTTGGACAAACTGGCAGGCTACCGAATGTAACAAGCCCACATGGCAGAGTCTGGCAAACTCCCCATGGCATACCCAATATGCCAAATACCAGTAACAATGATGGGTCTCATTCTCCTAACTCTGAAAGAGCCTTGAATATGGCACTTTTTAAAAAAAATCTCAGGGCTAGGATGAAGGAGGCATTACTGGGGCCTGCTCGAGGCAATCGACGAATAACAGTATGGTTGTGATCGTGATCGAAAATAAGTAAGGAAAATGATTTTGAAAATAGTAGTAATGAATAAATAACTGGATCTTTCTTTAAAAGTATAAAAAGCATAAATGAAGTTTATGGTCTTAATTTTTATCAAAATGTGTTTTTGTCAAATATGGTCATTGATGGTAATAAAGTTCAGAAGGTATATTCCTTAATGCTCATGCAATTTTCCTTTTCCAGCATTGGAGACCTGTCTTTGATTGAATACAGGCATATTTAATGTTCAGAATTGTTAAAAATCCCTAAGCAGTATTCCAGTGCCTGCCAATGAATATTTCTAAAGAATATTTGGAGGATTTAATGGATTTTCTACTCTTTTTCAGTGTGTCATCATCATTCTCAGAATTTATTTCTAAGGGTTTGCTGAAATGTAAAAGCTCACCTAAAATTTTTGTTTTGTCTACTTAATGGTGCTATATAAATAATACCAGAAAAATATAAGGACAAATATTCACTTTCTTAAAAAATTCAGATCTTTCCCAGTGCCCTATTTTAATACTTATTGTTCACTCAGAACTCTGATAAAATTTAGTATTCAAATATAATCTCCTAAATGGAAAAGCAGTCTTCTGAACCTAAGGATTTCACGTTTACCAAATACAAAAAGGATTTGTATTAGATTTGAGACAAAGTGTGGAGGATATTTTTTAAAGCAACTTTCATTAAATATTATCCTAGAAATAAAAGTTTAATATGTGAAACTTGATAAGAATTATGATCAGGGAGATTGATCTTCTATCAACCTTGAAAAAGCAATAAAAATAAGCACTTTATTATTCTCTGTCCTCTTATCTTTATTTTTCAGAAATACTTCCTAGTCATAATCACCCATTAATATTTAGAAAATGAAAGTTAGTAATTTTTATGAAAATAATAGCAAAACTGAGATTTTTTTTTTCCTCTTGGGCCTTACCCGGCAGTGCTCATGGCTTATTCTTGGCTCAAAGGGTTCACTTCAGGTGGTTTGGGGCACCATGTAGTAGCATACAATGTTATAAAATTAGCACGAGAAGGGTCTCATTATGCTCCACACTAAATCTCATGGTCCATTCCCAACTCAGCAAAATTTACCCCAACACTTTGCAAACAGTTTTGTAGACAAACTTTCAGGTTTCTTGGTTCCTTTACATTGTTTACTCCACAGAAGAGAGAGATAATTTTGTATTTGTCTCTTTCTATCTAATTTACTTAAATCAGAATAACGTCTAGTTTCACCATAAATTAATAAACTGCATGATTTTACATTTTTTAATGCCAGATATTATTTCATCTTTACATTGTTTACTCCACAGAAGAGAAAGATAATTTTGTATTTGTCTCTTTCCATCCGATTTACGTTACTCAGCATAACGTCTAATGTAAAATCTTTTGCACACTGAAGGTTGTGTGTTCATGGGATCTCTGAATAGCTCTCTCTCACCGCCCACGTTTGGTGCTCATGAGCTGCTGTGTGTGGCCTGGATTGGGATGGCGGTTGACCAAGGACAGACGAAGAAATGAGGGCCAGGCTGGTGGGTATCAATTGCCGTTTATTCCAATCCTCTTCACTCTTGTCTCTCCTCTTCCTCCTTCTCTCCTGGTCCCCAATCTGAAACCCCTTCTCCTTCTGGCTCTGACTCTGGATCTCTGGAGCCTGAGCCCTCTCACTTCTGACTCTGCTCTCTCTGAGCTTACATTCTTAGTTTATATAGCAATCACGTAAGGCGGTGACACAAAGGTGGGTTGAACATCGACAAATCAACAATGAGAGGTAAGACCACTCCTCGAGATTAACTCAAGGATATAATCTCATCTACACAGATTACTCCATATTACTAGGAGATCCGCTCAAGGATGGGATCACAAGGACTGTGTGTTCTTTCCTCAGCTAGTAATCTACTTAAATAGTTGTAGTAAATCTACTTCTAATATTTCTAGCAATGTCACTCTGTGTGAGCACAGTAAGAGATATAAACATCTCACTATACATTCTGCAGTCCTCAGGCCAGGTTAGTCTTCCTAGCCCCAGCAGGGTCCTAGTCTCATCATTACTTACTTTTGGATCATGACAGCATTTGTCCATGATCATGCCCTCAACTTATAGTTGAGTACTGTGGAGCATTGGCCTTGCCCATTTCGAGGCCTTGCCCATTTCGAGCTTGCCCTGGGTTTATTCAGTCCCTCGTCGGGACCCTGGTTTTGGGGTGCTAGAAAGTAAGGGCAACTGAGTCAAGTAAGCAGATTCCCAGGAGTAAATATTATTCGGAGTCAATCAACTCGCAATTTACAAAGCATAATATTAACTGTCTTCCTGTGTCCATACAGAAAGGACATTGCTTTAAGGTAAACTATGCAAAAGACATAAGGTTATTAACTGGCTGAGGAGGAGAGCACAGAGAAGAGTTTAAAGATAAACAAAAGAATGGGAGTGACTTGGGAGCACTGAAATGGGTGTGTCAAAACAGTGTTATTCTACAGTTTAGTTTTACTATAAGATAATAAACTGCAAGATTTTACATTTTTTAGTGCCAGGTATTATTTCACTGGTTGAATACTACAGCTTCTCTATCAGGTCATCAGTTCTGTGGCAGACTGTTTACTTCCAAATCTTGGCCGCTTGGTTAATAGCACTGAAATTAACATAGGGGTTAACTATTTCCTCAATTTATTCATTTTGGGATCTTAGAATCGATGCCAAAAATAGAATTTCTGGGTAATATGTAAATTCAGAGTGTTTTTGTGTATGTGTGTTGTATCTTTGACTCTAAACTCATCAGGACTGATCAGATGAGTTTCTTTTAGGCAGCAGAATGTTGGGCTAAATTTTTGGATCCATTATACCACTTCATGCCTTTAGATTACTGAGTTTAAGCTATTATAATTAAATGATGTTACTGAGCTGAAGCAATTCATTGCCATCATTTTGCACAAATTATGCATGTTAAGATTGACTTTTTCTTGACATTGTTTAATGCTTCTTATAATGGTGGTTTAATGTCTGTAAACTTCTTAAACTGTTGTTTGTCCATTAATTTTAGCAAAATTCCTTCAAATTAGTCTGGTAATCTACCTGTGCAGAGAATGTTTGTTTCATTCAGCATGTTTTCTATATCAAACCATTCTTTTATGGTCTAAAGTTGAATTTAATTGTTCAGCTATATATTTTTATGAGGGCTAAATTGTATGTAAGGTTTTTCTTGATCTTACTATTCTCATGATTCTACAGAACTTTGAATATTTCCATTTTTATTATATTGTATCTTAAAGTTTCACTGTTCGAATTTGTTTTAATTGAAACTCTGAACTTCTTAAATTATTATGCATGACTCGATCTTTAGAAGCATTTCTCTGAACAATAACCCTTCATCAATGTCTCCTGTTCTATTAAAGATTTTTGTAATTCATATAACATTCTTCTTTAATTCATCCCATAATTCTCTAATATTTCATTTTACTTTTAGGCAGTGCTCAGTGCTTGATCCTAGCACTGTAGTCAGGGAAAAGTACTGAAGGCTCTCAAAGAGCCCTGCATAGTGCCAGGGGTTGGCCCAAGATTGGTCACGGAAAAATCTCAAGTCCTGTCCACTGCACTATAGCTCTCGCCCTATTTTTGTTATTTCACGTCAATCTCTTTTCCACCTTTGTTTTTCTTTGATGATTTCACATAGCTTGTAACTAACTTATTTGTTTCTCATTTCTGCCATTCTTCTGCTAAGACTTTTCAATGGATTTTTAGTTTTACCTACAGTGTTCTTCATTTCTGGAACTTTTGATGAAAGTTTTCTCTTATCTTTACCCATACATTCCTTTTTGTTTCTTTGGTTGTGATGGTGACAGGGGAGGGGTGAGTATTCTGCAGTAGCATTTAACTTAGCTTGTTAAACAGTTCACCAAGGTTTGTTTCTCTGAAGGTGTCTTTTGAGAAATCATAGATAATGGTGCAATATTGTGAATCCTTCAAAATATTTATCTTTATGCATTAATTTTGGTGGGCTTCTCTGCTTCTTCATTATTTCTATAATGCTATAAAGTCTGTAGGCAAAGGTCTGCTTATTTATTTTTCTCAGAGGATGTTTTGGGTCATAACAAGTGTTGTTTAGAAGTTATTCATGGAGGTGATCTTTTGCAATGCCAAAGATCAAACTGGGGACATTTGCATGCATGTCAACTGCCTTATCTCCTGTTATATCACTGTGGCACATGTTTCTAATAGTATTATTTTCATGGTTTTGATGTGCCACGTTACTGCATCTTCACCACCACTTAAATATCAAGGACCTTCCACAATTGTCTTTAAGGAATATCTTTTCTTTGTTCCCTCCAACAACCCCCAATACTACTGGGTAATCACAGTTCTAAGTTCTTCTAAAAAAGTATTTAAAAATTTTTAAGTTGAATCACCACGGGATACAAATTTATGAAGTCGCTCATGATTGAGTTTCAGTTATGCAATATTCCAACATACATGCCTTCACCAGTGTTCATATCCCAGCACTAATGTTACATTTCTCTCTCTTGACACACCCAAACTTTCTCTATGGTAGACAATTCTCTCTTCCTTTCTCTTTCTCTCTCTCTCTCTCTCTCTCTCTCTCTCTCTCTGTGTGTTTGCATGCTTTTTCTGCCTTTTTTCCTCTCAGGTACCATGGTTTGCAAAACTGATACTGGAAGAGTATAACATATATCACTTTATCTCTTTTCAGGTCTGAGTTCTATTTTTTTTGTTTGTTTTTGAATCACCAAGACCAAGATGACTGCCCTCTGACATCCTGATGGATCTATCACATCTTCCAGAAGGGCAATGGAGAATATTATTCATGACTTCTACTTAGATCTTTTCAATAGCACAGCACCCGGCCCAGACAAGGTCAGACCTGAACACCTGAAGAACCTGCCGTCAGTACTCATCAATACACTGGCTCGGCTCTTCACATGCTACCTGTCTGAATGCAAGGTTCCATCCCAGTGGAAAACCAGCAGGACTGTACTGCTGTTCAAGAAGGGAGACATCCATGACATTGGCAACTATCGCCCAATCTGCCTATTGTCTGTCATCTACAAGTTGTTCACTCGAGTCATCCTAAATAGGATTGGCAGAACACTAGATGAAGGACAACCATGCGAGCAAGCCAGGTTCTGCAAAGGATTCAGCATCATCAACAATATCCACACGATAACCAAGCTCATTGAGGTTTCTCAGGAGTTCAAGATGCCGCTCTGTCTAATGTTCATTGATTTAAAGAAGACCTTTGATTCTGTTGAGACAGAAGTGGCCATTGAAGCCCTAGCCAATCAGAGCATTCAAACTCAATACATCAGGATCCTCCATGAGCTGTATTATGAATTCAATACCAGGATCTCACCATTCTACAAAGAAGTGATCATCGATGTCATGAGAGAGGTTCGGCAGGGTGATAGCATTTCACAGAAACTCTTCAGTGCCACCCTCGAGGACATCATGAGACGACTGGAATGGGAAGGAATGGGAGTGAAGATAGATGGTCGGCAACTACACCACCTCCGCTTTGCTGATGACATCGTTCTAATAACACCAAACATCAGCCAAGAAGCACAAATGCTGACTGACTTCGACCGTGAGTGTGGAAAGGTCGGACTATAGCTGAATCTCACAAAGACAATGTTTATGAGAAACAGCCTCATTCCTGACGCTCCATTCGCTCTCAATGAAATGACCCATCTCCCAATGCAACAGTTATGTGTACCTAGGTTGAGAAGTCAACATGATGAATGACCTGGAACCTGTGTTGCGCAGGAGGAAGAGAGCGGCTTGGAACGCCTTCAAGAGTGTCAAAGAAATAGCTAAAAGGATGAAGAACCTCCAGCTCCAGGCACATCTCTTGATTCCACTGTTCTTCCTGCATTAACATACACCTCAGAGACCCGGGCCCTACGCAAACAGGATGAGAATGCTATTTGGGTCTCCCAAAGAGGAATTGAAAGAGCTTTGCTTGGAGGATCACGTTTCACTCAAATGAAAGAAAGAATCCGGAGTTTCAACCTCAGTCAATGATCAAGAATCTGGGACGCTGTCTCGTTTGCTAAGGCGTCAAAAATCAGATGGGTGGACATGTAATGAGATTTGGAGATGACCTCTGGACTAGAGCCATTACCGACTGGATTCCATGAGATGTCAAAAGACAGCTTGGCCGCCCACCTACCAGATGGTCAGACTTCTTCATCAAGATCCTGAATGATTGGTTTTAGGTTCTTCGTGTTCCTAGAACAGATGTCATTGGGCTACACTAGCACATGACAGGGACAAATGGAGACGTTACTGGTGCCCGCTCGAACAAATTCATGATTAACAGGAACTCAAGTGATCTAGTGATCAAGTTTTTGAATCACAGTGGTTTGTGCTCAGGGCTTACTCCTGACACTAAACTCAGAGAAAACACTTAACAGGACATCGGGGAATATACAAGGTACTATGAAGCTAACTAGGTAAGCCATGTGCAAGGCAGGCAAATAACCTGTCCATCATACTATCTCTCTGGCCCTTGATAATCTATTTTGTGCCTTTTTGATATTCTCTATTTCCTTTGTTTCTCAATGTAGCACATATACTAGAGATCACTGTATATTTGTTTTTCTTCTGGCTTTTTTTTTCACTTAGAAAAAATACCATACTGTCCTCAAATTACATACAAGTTGCAGCAAACTATATTTCATGTTTTCTTATAGCTTTGAAATATTCCATTTTGTGTGGATATAGTACCATTTTTTATCCATTAATAGTCATTGAGCACTTGAGTTATTCTGACGTGCTGATTAGTTATTGCTACATTGAACATATATCTTTAAATTACTATGCAGTTTAATTATGATTAAATACAAGAATATATTCATAATACATAAAATATATTTATGTATATATTATACGTGTGCTTATGTCTTTTTAATTGCTTTGTATTTTTATGACAAAGCACAAAGCATGGAATCACTGGAATATATGGGATCTCTACTCAACAACTACTTTGTTGAAATACCTCTACACTGTTTTTGTGGAGGCCAGCTGTTTTTTATCAGATAACTACTGGCAACTGTTTCCTTTTTTAATTGCTATTCTATCTGTTGTGAAATGATATCTCATCATTTATATTTGCATTTATCTCATAGCAAATTTTAACATTTTTGTATGCCTACTGCTTTTTTGTATGTTATCTTCAGATAAGTGTTATTTTACTACACCCTTGTTGATTTTTTAAAAAATATTTGTGAGTTCTTTACATATCTTTGGTATATATAATATATAAAATGTATGTCTGTGTGTTTCTCCGATTTGGTTTTAGTGTCCTTTTATTTTAACCTTAGTTTCTATTGTCATGGAAGTATACATATATATACTTACATATATATACACATATGTATGTATATGTATATGACAATCTGAATATTTGTAATATATAAAATCTTCAGGATATATTTTTAGACTGGAGACCCAAGAGGTGTACTTCAATTCCAGAAACAGTCTGTTAGGCAAATTCCAGGGAGGTTTAGTCTTTTCTACTAAAAAATTATAGTTAATTTAATCAGGAATACCCACACACATTAAAGTAATAAAATCTGCTTTGATCAAAGTCTAGTGAATTCAGTGTTAATTTTCAAAGAAACAACTAAAAAAGAGGTGGAGCAACTTTTTGCCAAAGGTCATTTCATTGATGTTCATGAACATCATTGGTGAATCATAAACAATGAAAGTGGATATTTCCATGTATGATTATAGAAGGAATTCCAATCTGTATCATGATGTACCAGGGCCAGAGCAGATGATTTCACAGACTGTATTCAGACCACACTCTTAGTGTTCCCTTATCTAAAATAATGTGTAGTCAAATAGATGGGCATGATGGCTGACCCAAGGAGTTCTCAAGTTGATTGAACATTGGAATTACCTGTTTAGACTTAAAATTAGAATGAGAGAGCAGTAACACATTACGGTATGTATTTTGGATGCAGTTAACCCTAATTCAATCTCCTGCTCTAGATACAGTCCTATGAATATGGTCAGCGTAGATACAGGGGCACAAAACCTAGAATAATCCCTGAACGCCTTTTGGTTTGCTCAACCCTAATCCTCCCAAATAGATCATCATCATCATCATCATCATCATCATCATCATCATCATCATCATCATCATCATCACCATTTTTATATGGATTTGGAGGAAGAAGAACCCGCATCCTCTTTTTATGGGAATGTGTATTGGTTCAATCATTGTCACTGTCATCTCGGTAGCTTGCCGGGCTCTCCGAGAGGGGCGGAGGAATCGAACTCAGGTCGGCCATGTTGGCTGTGTGCAAGGCAAACGCCCTACTGCTGTGCTATCACTCCAGCCTATTGCTTCAATCTCTGTAGAAAACAACATGGGAACTTCTCAAGGAAACAGTAAAAATGATTTTCTATACAATCCAGAAATTTTACTTCTTGACATCGACACCAAGAGCCCAGAAAACACTATTTTAAGAATACAGCTGTGATCCTATGCTCATTGTAGCACTATTCAAAATAGCCAAAATTTGTAAGCAACCCACTGCCCAAGAACAAAGGAGTGTAAAAATAAGTTGTGGTGTATATACACATTATAATACTATATATATACTATAAAGGTAAAGGTAAAGGCCCTCCCATTGATCGTCGATTTGCTCGAGCAAGCCCAGTAACGTCTCCATTGGAGACTTTGTTGTTACTGTGTCTGGTATATCGGATACTCTCGAGTAGCTTGCCGGGCTCTCCGAGAGGGGCGGAGGAATCGAACTCGGGTCGGCCATGTTGGCTGCATGCAAGGCAAATGCCCTACCCACTGTGCTATCGCTCCATAATACTATATATATAATACTATACATATATACATCTATATATATATAATACTATATATACATCTATAAGCAAAATAAAATTATACAATTTTTCAATACAATGATGGAAACAAGCTAAACGATGTCTACCATAATGAGAGCAACAAATACAGAAATATTTCACTCAGATGTGGGATATAAAGATATTTATGGAATAATTAATAGTCAAAGGCAACATAATCTGTGAACTTGTCTTCAGAACTGAGTTTCCCAAAGTATGCAGCAGGGTGGGTTTAGATGATTTGGCTCTCTGAGCCAATGGTGAAGGGAAGCAGACACTCTGGCAGTGTGTGTGCTGTTGAATGCATAAAACCCTAACATTATTAGTATTGTAAATTATGGCACCTCAAAAATAATTGAAGAAGAAAAACCCCTGAGTAACCAAAATTGACTTCTGATGGAAAAAGTAGAAAAATTATATAAATATGAATAAGAAATAAGGTGATGTATATACAAAAATACTTACTTTGCAAGATAGAGAATAATATATGAAGCATTAAAATTTGTTATTATTTATAGAAAACAGAACTTTAGTAAGAAAAGTATAGTTGTATGAAATTAATTTCATTTATTATGTGAACAATAATACAATAGACCCTAATCAATGCATATTAAAATTAAAACCAAAAGAATGATTACTATGTAATACAAACTTGTAGATACAATTCAAATTACTATATATCTACTAGCTTATATTTCTAGTATATATCCTCCAAAGGAGAAAGAAACAAGATCATCAGAGGATGTGTATTTTCTTAAAGATAAGGAAAGAAACACAACAAATATAAGCAATGCGAGTGGTAAATTGTTAATAGAAGCAAGTATTCTAGATTTTCCTAACATATGTGATAGTCAAGTAAGGAACTAGAAATATGTCTTCTATGGTTGTTGATGAGGCTGGAGCGATAGCACAGAGGGTAGGGTGTTTGCCTTGCATGCAGCCAACATGGCCGACCTGAGTTCTATTCCTCCGCCCCTCTCGGAGAGCCGGCAAGCTACCGAGAGTATCTTGCCCGCACAGCAGAGCCCGGCAAGCTACCTGTGACGTATTCAATATGCCAAACGCAGTGACAACAAGTCTCACAAAGGAGACGTTATTGGGCCCGCTCGTCCAAATCGATGAACAACGGGAGGTCCGTGACCGCGACATATGTAAATTCTGGAGGTTAATGGCAAACTTAAAAGCAAGGTTTCATCTCAGTGCTCCTTCTACCTTTCTGAAAACTATCACTATTTGATGTATTGTGAGAATAAATAGCTTCAAAAGCAATAGAATATGGCAGATTTGTAGGTATTCCTTATAGACCACAGCATTGAGGAATGCAAGAGCAGATGCACAAGAGTCATCTAAAATGGGATGATCAGAATAAGTATTGGGTGAGTGTTATTTGAAGGGAAACATAACCAATTATGACATTCCTGATTGAACAACTAAACTGGACCATTAAAACATGACAAATGGAGAGCAAATGTCCTTATTCATTGTAGTCTACTAATATATGGGCTATATAGGTTTTGCATATGCTAATATATAAAACAGTGAAAAAAGAATGTGAAAGCTAAGAGTATTATACACATGCCCAAATATCCTGAAGGGAGCTATTGTGTACAAAGCAGGTATGCTCTGTTAACAATGCTGGGGTTACATCATTGTATACTTCCTCCTACTATACTCTAGTATTTTAGTTTGGTTTTCAGCTATTAGGTGTCACCTTCATTTTGGTATTTCCTTAGTAAAGGATGTCATCAATACAACCAATACTTCTAAACTAGTAGCAGCAAAAGGAGATACTGGTCACACCTCCAACTTTATTTCTGTTCTGTATGTTTGGGGAGTGAGGGAGTATACATCTTTTGACCCTCAATAATTTGTACTCATTTATCAAATTATACTTTAAGAATTAATAGAGAAAACTTCAAATCAGTTTGAATAATTAGTTGTTTCATAAAAACTAAATCAGTGTTCCCATTGCTTCTTCAAAATAATGAATACATATTTAGGAAAGAATGAGAAAACACTAAGGTTGACAACAAGCAGAATTTTTTGGCTGTGTGAAACAGTTACTGCTAATAAAAGTGAAAATTCAAATTTTATATCAGTTTTCAAATATCAGTATCTTAAGTCATAAACTTTGTTTGTTTGTTTCATCTGTTTTATCCATCACACCTAGCTGTGCTCAAGGCTTATGTGTGGTTTTGTTCTCTGAAATCACTCCCGGAGCTACTTAGGGGACCATGTGTGATAGTTGAAAAAAATATAGAAGCCTGGCTCTGGTGTGTGTGTGTGTGTGTGTGTGTGTGTGTGTGTTACTCTTGTGAGTAACAATTCTCACAAGAGACAGGTGGGTGAATGGAGGTTCCCAAAACATCCAGTAGGGTGGTATCCCATATTGGAGATCTTTGGGTTACTAAGCTGACAATTTAGACCAAGTCCCTGAGAATGTGATGCTGCTGAGTCCTTGAGATGCTGGGCGACACCAGCAGTTCTAAGGGGATCATGTGATGCCAGAAATCTAGTCTAATTTGGACCCATGGTGGCATGTGCCCTAAACACAGTACTATCTTCCTGTTACAGTTCAAAATATTTTAATAGTTTTATATAAATAGCTATAATATCTTATAGAGGTTCTTCTGACAATATTTAATTGGTGAGAACTTTAAATAGTGCAACATCTATTTGTAGAAAATATAGAAAATTATTTCAGCTGTGTTTCCAAAATGGTGGAGAAAATAATTTGATTCTACAGAATAAATTAAATCATGAAGAGCAAATAAATTGTAAAAACAAGCACAAAATTCTCATAAGAAATATGCTCTGTACAGGGAAAATGTAAGTGTTGGAAAACAAAATCAACAAAGAGAGAGATCCTATAAAATCCATATTAATATTCCTCAGGTAAAACTTTGCAATCACCATTTTATTGTCATGGTGGAGAAATAACTTCTATAGGAAAGAAGACTCAAGGAGTTGACACTGAGATAGATATTGTTTCAGGTTAACATATGTAACATTACCAAAATTTACCTTAATTCTGCTACATAATACTGGTATACAAAAATACCCAGATTCTTTCATAAAAAGAACATTGATGCTAACATTTATTTTGAATGATCTAGAGAAGTTGCAAAAACATTTTTAGCCTCTATTGGAACACTGACCAAGATTATAGGAGCGATAGCACAGCGGTAGGGCATTTGCCTTCCACGCAGCCAACATGGCCAACCCGAGTTCGATTCCTCCGCCCCTCTCGGAGAGCCCAGCAAGCTACCGAGAGTATCTCGCCTGCACAGCAGAGCCTGGCCTATTCGATATGCCAAACACAGTAACAACAAAGTCTCCAATGGAGACATTACTGGGCCCGCTCGAGCAAATCGATGATCAACGGGAGGGCCTTTACTTTACTTTACTTTACTATTAAGATTATATATATATATATATATATATATATATATATATATATAATCTTAGGTCAGTGTTCCAATAGAGGCTAAAATGTTTTTGCAACATATATATATATATATATATATATATATATATATATATATATTAAGAGTATCTTACTCTCACGGCAAAGGCTGGCAAGCTACCTGTGATGTATTTGATATATCAAAAACAGTAACAATTCTCACAATGGAGACATTACTGGGCCCACTTTGGCAAATCGATGAACAACGGGAGGACAGTGACAGACAGTGATATATGTATGTATATATGTGCGTGTGTGTGTGTGTGGGTGTATGTGTGGGTGTGTGTGACGTGAGAAAATTTTGGAGTCATAAGCCATAGGAAGCTTTTGGTACAATATGTCAATATGCATTTAGTACAATCTAGGACTTGAGACAGCTATTCCGATGCATTTGAAAAATCTTTTTTTGGAATTTGAAAAATCTGTACAGTTCTAGAGTCTTGCTCATGAAACATGAGGACAAACTGATCTGTAGAAAGACATGCTACTTCTTGGAAACACTCAGAACCCCCTTCTTTATTTCTTTCCTGGATTCCTCATAGGAATACTACTTGAGAGGACTTACTGTGATTTTACCTCAGTGAAGTGTTTGCATTTTGTGTTTGAACACTCATATATCGATTCAACTCTGAGTATGGTTTTATAAGAAAATAATCACCAATAAATGCAGATGAACTCATTTGTTATTTTTTATGGAATTGTATGTTTTAGGACTTGAGAATATAGCATGGGGCATATTTAAGATGCTTGTCACACATACATCTGACATCAGTGCTGCATACTCCTGAGCAAAGAGTAGAAATAACCCTCAGACACTGACAGGTGTATTTTTACAACCTCCACCCCTAATGCCCCCAGATTCATATGTTTTAGTCTAGTTACTTAAGGTTACATTAATAATAAATTATGCATTTCTATTGGATTCATTTTTTCATATTTTAACCACAATTTTGTTTTATAAGTCATATTTCATTGTTTGTTTCTAATATACAATAGATTGCTGTTTTAGAATAAATTTGAGACTCAAAGAGTTTTGAGTGAAAATAGTCAAACATTCAGGATACATTCTTGAACAAGTCATAGTGTTGCATGTGATAATTCCCATTTCTTTCCACAAGTTTGTTTTGATGAATGCCTCTCAAAGCAGTGAGCATAGTTAAAGCATAGTACAAAATACATTTGAATCACCATGAATGTATGTATATGTACCTTTCTGTATGCTTTATTTTTGAAATTACACAAAATTTTCAATTCTATATATACATATTCTGATGCTAAGGATATGGATAAATGATGGCTCTAAGTGTTTTCATCATTGGCTATCACAGTATATCTGATAATTATCAGACAAAAACTAAAAGCAAATCAATGTCTGCTGGGAGGAGCGGTCTACAAGGAACACTCTGGAGGACTGTCCTTTATCACTGCAACATCTTTAACCAGTAGAATGAGAGATTGGCAAATGCAACAAAAAGCAAAATGGAAAAGATTCAAGTTCTTTAGTGAATATTTTAACAAGATAGATCTTACTCAATAGATGACTTCAACTTAAAAAATGTGTTCTAGGAAGAGACACTTTGAGTCAACAATCATAAAGAGGAGCTTTAATTTACATTTAATTTTAATTTTTTTTAAGATTTTTAACTCCCTACTCACATAATTTCTTTCAAGTAAATATAGTTGTTATGAACAGAGATTGGTCTTATTGTCTAATTCATTGATGGATTAGACAATGTAGATCATTGTTCATTTTAAAATCAATATGGTTTAAAGTTCAAATTCTTCACTTACTGATCTGTGTGTTATAATATAAAAATAACTTTAGTTGTATTTTCATCACTGTGATTCCAATGATAAACTAAAAGCCTATCATTTCAAACCATCTGCAGCACAGCGTAAACATCACTTTCAGAACATGATGTACAGCATTTACAGCTCCTTTGTGTAAAACAATTCACTGGTCTGTTATTGTTTCTAACAAAAATGCACAAAATAAAGATCTTTCCTCCAATTATCTCCACTGACAAATGCTGTGGATCTTGGTAGTTGCAAAGGAAAGTTACTATTATTATTTGGCAGCATTCCATACACCAGTTGTTCAATAAAGGTTAAAAATTTAATGAATTAGGTTGAGTACACAGAGACCATTAATTTAAAGATAGTTTTAGAAATCACTCTAAGAAGAGAATAATTTACATTTGGGACTTTTTAATAACAATTATACTCAGACTCATCAATAATTAGTTTTTTTTTGTAGAACGTTAAAGTATGAGAGAATCTTTATCTCTACTTGGAGAGCCAGAATATAATAATAAAGTCAACTTTAGACACTTCAGCTCCTTAACCCACTGTGAAACCCAATTAGCTTTAACATAACAGAAGCTCTATTTGTAACAAGGGTTGAAAGGTTTTTGTTTTAATAGACTTTTAGCTGTAATCTTACTGTTCTGAGAATTATGCTAGCTTTAGGATTTATTTTCTCAAGTTATAAAATAAGACTAGTTGACTCATTGAATTTTATTGCTGTTAAGTATTTTATTTTTTTATTTAGTATAGAAAATGTAAATTTTGATTTGCAGAGAGATAAAACACTGAAGCATCATGAATGTAAAGTTTGCATGTTTAGTGTAGTTTGGTTTACACTAGTTTAATACAATGATATTTCTGATTGTACTGGTCATTAATGTTACTGTCTGCTTGAATCATTATTTAGCATCCTTTAAAATAGAATTACATAAATCAAGGATAAAGAAGCACATAATAAGGAGGAAATGAAGTAATTGAGCAGATAATTCAAACTTTTTCAGGGACTGGGAAAAGTTCTGTTTTACAGGGAAGACATAACAAAGCTAGTTGTAATAAAATGATAAGAAAGAAAAGTACACATTTAAACATCAATTATGATAGTACATCATAGGAGTGAAAAAACTGAACAAAACATTTTATGGATGACAGCATTGCTTTTTCATACCACTGTCCTCCCGTTATTCATCGATTTGCTCACGTGGGCCAGTGACGTCTCCATTGTGAGACTTGTTGTTACTGTGTTTGGCATATAAAATATGCCATGGGGAGCTTGCCAGGTTTTGCCTTGCGGGTGAGATACTTTCCGTAGCTTGCCTGGCTCTCTGAGATGGGTGGAGGAATCGAACCTGGACTGACTAGGCCCACCCGGGTTTGATTCCTCTGCCTCTCTCAGAGAGCCGGGCAAGCTATCGATAGTATCTTGTCCACTTGGAAAAGCCTGTTTTTCTTTCATAAACTGTCAATTTTAACCCAGTTTTACACTGCTGATATTCATTTTTAAATCTGTGATTTTGTATTATAGAAAATCATGGTGTTCCTACTCTTTTGTCTTCAATAAAAGAAAGTCAAATTTACATTTAACTTTTATCATTATTTCAGTGAACACACTATTCAGTGCATGTAGCACTCTATTTGTTCTACCTTGCTGCTCTATGATCTGTTGTGAGCTTTCTAATGACCAATAAAGAAGTTACCAGCAGATCAAGAGTTTGCTGTCTTAAGGCTTTCAGTTTCCTCCATGCTACATAATGATAGTAATATTGTTCTTTCCTTCTCATATTAAGCAACATTTACTCTTATTTCAAATGTCACATCCTCCTCAGAGTTTTTAGTGATTATCCCTGCTTGTTAGCCCTTCATCTGTTTCCAGAGTTCCTTTAACATACATTACCATTCATTACAGACAACCATGTGTGCTGAATGTTGATAAACATGTTTTTTTTTATTTTTTAATTGCTTGGTATATTTAAGATATAACATTTAAGAAATAGTGATGTGTACTTTGAAACTTACTGGGAGAAAATAATTTAAGTATGTGCAAATGTATAAAACTGTGTAAAAGTGTATACACATATTTATAAATACAGAATTTTATATGCTATCATTGGTTTGTAAAGAAATGTACATGTACTTTTTATCTTAAGGCCTATAAATTATCAATATGTTCAATGCGTATCAGTTTTGTCATGAAATCTTAAGAATTTTCCACCTTATTTCAAGTTCTGATATTATAAAGTCATAATTTTAAACCATATAAGTTAATTTTTATGAAGAGTTATAACAAAATTATATTTAATTACATTCATTCCAGTTTCATCTTGATTTTCTCAAAGATAAGTTCCGTATTATTAGCTTCTGTGTGTTTTCTTAAAAAAAATGGAAAGGAAGGTTATATTAGTTTTTTAATTACATGTTAGTTGACATGTGTGGCTGTCTCTCTCTCGGCGTTCCTCGCACAATCATGAAGTTGCTGAACCAGTCGATCGTATTCTTTGTCAGTGTTGTCAACGACAGCATCTTCCCATGTTGCCGCAATAGTGCCAAAGAGCTCACTGTTGGTGGTTGTCATGGGAGTTCTCTTCTTAAACTTTAACCCTTTCTCCCCGCTTCATGAAGTAGAATTTTGTATGAAGGAGATGGAGGTTCCATCCATTTGGAATTTTGGCACAACATCGACATCAGTCTGGCAAATCTGGGAGACTCCCAAGTCCAACGTTTAGATTTGGCCTTCTGGAACTGTGAGTTAACATGAATGGTCTTGGTCAACATGATGAACTCAGACAGTCTTTCACCCTGTTCCTTCCATTCTAGGACATGAGTCCTGATGTGGAGTTCTTCGACTTATCTCCTTGGTCCAATCTTGACATTAAAATCACCAACAATGATCTTGTAGAAGGTGTGGTCTTCTTTATAAATTTCTACAGCTCCATGTAGAACTTCTCAAATTCTTCCTCATCGTAGTTGGATGTTGGTGCTTAGACAACGAAGATAGAAACTGCCACAGTGAACGATGTCTATCCAAATATAATAGTCCAATTCAGGCTGTTAGGCATTCGAATAAATCAATGTTCATGGCCAAGTTTGTGTTGACAAGGTCACCCACACCACCGACACCTCTTTTGTTTCTTGTCTTGGTCAGACCAGTGATGTCATAATTGACCTTTTGAGCTTGAACCATCAGGTCCTCAATGGATGCATCCGATGCCAGCATACATGCATTGAAAGTACAGACAGTCCTTTTAGTCCTTCTTAGTTTTGGCAGCCTAGTCTGGCCTTGAGATTTTATCAGCCTCTCCTTCCTCATTGTTCTTAATGCTGCCATATTGGTGGCTCTTTCTGGGTCAGATGAATGAGACCCATTGTATTTACTTTTTTTGGCATATCGAATATGCCCCAGATAGCTTGCCAGGCTCTGCCATGTGGGCAAGATACTCTCAGTAGCTTGCCAGGCTCTCCGAGAGGGACAGAGGCTTTTAAGGCGGCCTCTAATCATCCTTGCAGGTGTTCCCATGGTTAAACCATATTTGAACTCTATCAAATATAATGCGGTAATCTTGGAAGATTGGTATTAAGTGTCTTATGATGTTTCGTACCAGAGAAAGACGCCTGATTTTGAAAACTGATGCGCTGATTTACCAAAGTGGCTTGGCGCGATCCTCAGGCAACCACAAGTTAATGTTCGAGCTCGCAAAGCAGTGCAGAGAAGCTATAACAGAAGACCTCAAAGAGAGAAGAGCAACAGTGCTAGCCAATGTGGCAGAATCTGGGAAAAGCACTTATAATGCCCACCTGTCCTTCGCCAGCTTCAAGACCAAGATTACTGCTCTCCAACGTCCTGATGGATCTATCACATTATCCAGAAGGACAATGGAGAAGATTAATCATGACTTCTACTGGGATCTCTTCAATAGCCACATCCACCTGCCCACATACCAAATTCTACAGGATGGATATGTCGTTCCCAACGTTCTCCCTTCTGAAATCTAACAAGCCATTTAGTTGGTCAAGAAGCGAACAGCACCCTACCCAGACAAGGTCAGATCCAAACACCTGAAGAATCTGCTGTAAGTACTCATCAATAAACTTTTTGGTTCCGAAATGGATTCAGCATGATTGATCATATCCACATGGCAACCAAGCTCATTGAAGTTTCTAAGGAGTTCAAGATGCCACTCTGTCTAACATTCATTGATTTAAAGAAGGATTTTCACTGTTGAGACTGAAGCAGTCATTGAAACCCTAGCCAAACAGGTCGTTCAAACTCAATACATCAGGATCCTCTGTGAGCTGTATTACAAATTCACTACCAGAATCTTACCATTCTACAAGAAAGTGATCATCCATGTCAAGAAAGTGGTTCGGCAGGGTGATACCATTTCACCGAAACTCTTCAGTGTCACTCTTGAGAATGTCATGTGACAACTGTAATGGGAAGGAATGGGAGTGAAGATAGATGGTCACAACTACACCACCTCTGCTTCACTGATGACATCGTTCTAAAAACAAAAAACATTAATCAAGCAGCACAAATGCTGGCGGACATTGACCATGAGTGTGGAAAGGTCAGACTATAGCTGAATCTCACAAAGACAATGTTTATGAGAAACAGTTGTTCCTAATGTTCCATTCGCTCTCAATGGAACGAACATCTCTGAATGCAGCAGTTATTTGTACCTATGTCGAGAATTCAACATGACGAATGACCTGGCACCTGAGTTGCGCAGGAGGAAGAGAGCGGCTTGGAACACCTCAAGACCGTCAAAGAAATAGCTAAGAGGATGAAGAACCTCTGTCTCTGGGAACATCTCTTCAATTCCACTGTTCTTCCTCCATTACCATACACCTCAGAGACCTGAGCTCTACGAAAACAGAATGAGAACACTATTCAGGTCTCCCAAAGAGGAATCAAAAGAGTTATGCTTGGAGTACAATGCTTTACTCATGTGAGAGAAAGAATCTGGAGTTCCGACCTCCATCTACGATTGAGAATCAGGGATGCTGTCTCATTTGCCAAGGTGTTGAAAATCAGATGGGCTGGACATGTAATTTGATTTGGAGATGACCGCTGGACTAGAGCCATTATGGACTGGATTCCACGGGATGTCAAAATAACACGGGTCTGCCCACCAACATGATGGTCAGACTTCTTCATCAATACTCTGCACTGCTTCACTTGCTGTTTGAGGCTCTTCGTGTTCCTGGAGCGAGCAGACGGGATTGGGCTACAGTAGCATGAGACAGGGATGAATGGAGATTGGAGATGTTACCTGGCCCCACTCAAGAAAATTGATGAGTAACGGGATGTCAAGTTATCAATTGATCAATTTACATATGTGACTTTTCTTTTTTCTTTTTTATATATTCATTGCTTGAGGGGGCCCAGTAACGTCTCCATTGGAGACTTTGTTGTTACTGTGTTTGGCATATCAAATACTCTCTGTAGCTTGCTGGGCTCTCCGAGAGGGGCAGAGGAATCAAACTCGGGTCGGCCATGTTGGTCGCTTGTAAGGCGAACGCCCTACCACTGTGCTATCGCTCCAACCCATTAATTTTATTTATTTATTTATTTTAGCTTTTTGAGGTTATTTCTGGCTCTGCACTCAGGAATTACTTCTGGTGGTGCTTGGGGGACCATATGGAATGCTGGGGATCGAACCCAGGTTGACCATGTATAAGTTAAAAGCCCTCCCCACTGTACTATCACTTCAATCCCCTTTGCATGACTTTTCTAGCATTTGCTTACATAAAAGTCGTTGTTCTTTATAAGAAGCAATGTACTATTTTGTTGGGGAAGTGAGAACTTTTTAAATTGTCAGAACTTTGTAAATTTTAATTGAAATAAAATAAATATGGATTTATAATAAATTATGACAATCTTATGAAGTCTATGGAGTGTAGCATTTTCCTCCAGTCATAAATAGCATAGATCTTTCATTTAACATCAGTCATGTAATGCTATGTGGCAATAAATAAAATTTAAATCTCTAAAATTTTATAGAAGATGCAAACGTACATTACTAAAAGTAGTGATTCCCCCTTCCTCCCCCTAAAAAATTTAGCCTCTTGTGTGGGATAGTGCATTCCTAGTATATGATACATGAGTTTAATTCTCAGAACTGCATTCTTCCCTCCACAAACACACAGAAACAATGCTGGGTGTAGCACTGTGGGGCTGAGAACTGCCAGTGCTGAAGAGGAACACAGAACCATTAGCACCACAAGACAACAAAAAGCTGTTTGGATTAGCCTTTGGCTCCTTAAAACACTGGGAACAATCACTGTAAATATTTTCACCTTCTATAACTAGTTATTTTTAAAATTAAATTGACATACATTATAGTGGATTCAAATATATAAAAGAAATAGTTGACATTAGCTTATTTCAGTATATCACTTCCACAATTTGTTACTGTTAGTTAGCCTACAAAGTTTTACATTTGTTTGTTGTGGTAAATCTCTTAAGGTTTCCAATCATAGAAAATTTAAAAAATCAAGCATAATTTCAATGTCTACATGCTGTGTATTATGTTTTATGACTTAATAGTAGAAGTACTGCATATAATATACTTCAATTGGTGACATATAGTGACTAATCTGTGCTGTTTTATGAAAATAGTGACAGATTCTTAGAATTCTATGAGGATGAAATCTCAGCTTCAAAACCTGTCACCATCCCAGGATTTTGAGGAGGATGAAGAACAGAATGATCATAAAGCATTTATCACACCCAACCCATGCCAGAAACAAGACCAAAAACCAAACTGAAGGGTAGAGGAATGGGAAAGTGAAATCAAATAATCTGCGGTTATAGCATATCACTGAATCATTTAAAATCAGTTAGGTAATCCTCAGGAATTTGTGTGGCAATCCTCAAATAGACATGGAACAAAGGCCAAAGGTGGAAATTTAATATTTGTTATTCTTTTGAAGTACTAAATCAGTCACAACCAACTTATAGATTCATGTGAAGACTTGAACTTCATCTCTAAGGAAACTTGGGTGTTCAGTTGAGATGCCCAACCAATTGAGGAGCAGTGCATTTGTAGTGTGTTTCAAGATACAGTGCTTTTTTAGGGGTTTCCAAAGCTATTGTGGTGGTTTGTTTCTGCGTAATAAATGAATTAGCCTAGCATGTGGATTTTTACAGAGGCACACAACCTATCTGGGCCTCTGCCATAAACTGCAGAAGTCAGTATGCCTGCAAAGATCATGGTGACTAAATCCAGAGACAGTTAAGGTGTTTGGAAGGGACAGAGATACTTGGATGACTATTTGGAATAACAAAATGCCATCCTGATGTTTATGCCTTGAAATAAAAACTCACACAAACAGGCTTTGTATAATATGATGAATCTTCCAAAAATTTAACTTGTGACCCTTGAAGATTTGCACTGTCATAGACAGCTTTGATTTGTTAATGTGAAACATCCAGTAGGCCAGCTGTGAAGATATGAGGTAAACATATTGTAAAATGAGCTCTGAGTCACAAAAATGCTCATGCATATTCCTATAATCTTATCATTGAAATTGTTTTCCAAAGAAATGATACAAGAAAGAAAACAACTTAAAATGCAACAGTAAACATGTTAAGAATAGAATTTGTCTATTAGCTGGGACAAAGCTCAGAAAAGCTAAGAACTGACAATAAGTGAACAAGTGCTCCTATTTTTCAAAGTGAGATGCTAAGGATTTTGAAAATATGTACTGGCACCATGGCATTTAGCTTCAACAGATGCTTAAAAGTTGTTGGGAGCTGAGATTTTTAGGGAAAGAAATATTGGTTCCAGATCCTCCACCATCATTCCTGGCAGCTGCTTGAGCTAGGGTATTTCTCCTCATTTGAAGTGTAAAATTAAGGGGCTTCAGTTACCCTTGAAGACTCTGTGGGGGATTGTAACTAAACTTGGCAGACAAACAGAGATATCTTGAAACAAGGGTTTCCAGTATAGGATAGAAACAGTCTATGACAGCTGAAATGGGTTAAGTTGGGAAGAAACTTCACTCCTAACAACAAAATGTTCAAATGTGCAAGGGAGTAGCACTGCCAGACAAATACAGGGAACTGAATTCAGTCTGAGTTTTCCAGGCAATATTTTAGACATAAATGCTAAATTAAATCATTTATCTAAAATTCAAAGGTATATCTTATTTTTTATTTGTTAAATTGTGCCTATGGTAGTGACCTGCAGTAGAAATTTCTTGAATTTCTGTGCTCCATTCAAGAGGCAATTAAGGGGCTTCTCATTAAGAGCAAAGGTGTTAAAGACTCATAAGAAAGGCTAATGTGAGTTAAGGGCTTTAGAAATAAAATACAGGTAGTCAGCTAAAAATGAGGCATATTTGAGACAAGAGTAGCAACTAGAAAACCTATCTGGGAACCAAGAGCTGTGAATATAAATGTCAAAAAATTCTGTTTCAGGGCTGGAGCTATAGTACAGTGGATAGGACATTTCCCTTGCACGTGACCGACCTGGGTTCAATACCCAGCATCTCATATGGTCCCCTGAGCACCTCCAAGAGTAATTCCTGAGTGCAGAGCCAGGAGTAGTCCCTGTGCATTTCCGGGTGTGACCAAAGATGGAAAAAAATGCTCTTTAAGTGAGATTAGATTTAGAGGAAATTTCTTCTATATGTTCTATTATAAAATGATTGAGCTTTATGTGAAAGATAAAATTTAAAAAACATGCATAATAGATATATAACAATTTCTTCTAATAAAGAGCACTTATTTGCCGTATTTACCACAGACCAGAAAACCAAATTATTTTTTACTTATGGATTCTGGGCACTCATAAATAAAAGAAGTTGAAAATAAATCACTTAATCACTTAATCACTTAATCCCCGTTATTCGTCGATTTATTCGAGCGGGTGCCAGTAACGTCTCCATTCATCCCGGTTGCATGCTAGCGTAGCCCAATGGTATCTGTTCGTTCTAGGAACATGCAGAGCCTCAAACCGATCATTTAGGGTTTTGACTAAGAAGTCTGACCATCTTATAGGTGGGCGTCCATGTGATCTTTTGATGTCCCGTGGAATCCAATCAGTAATGGCTCTACTCCAGCGGTTGTCTGTAAACCTCATTACATGTCCAGCCCATCTGATTTTTGATGTCTTGGCAAATGAGACAGCGTCCCTGATTCTTGAGCATTGACGAAGATCAGAACTCCGGATTCTATCTCTCATTTGAGTGAATCGTGATATTCCAAGCATAGTTCTTTCGATTCCTCTTTGAGAGACCCGAATAGCGTTCTCATCCCGTTTTTGTAGGGTCCAGGTCTCTGAGGCATATGTTAATGCAGGAAGAACAGTGGAATCAAAGAGATGTGCTCGTAGCTGGAGGTTCTTTGTCCTCTTAGTTATTTCTTCAGCCTCAGGCATAACAAAACTGAAAATAAAACTACTGACATTTATACTGGTAGTAATTTTTTTGATCTCTACATGATTTTAAAATATGGATGTACTATGACTCGATTTAAGTGCACACATAATAAAACATTTGCATTAAGGAATTATCAACAGTTTTGCTTTAATCAGCTTCCTTTGGTACTATTACTGTAGAGGGCACCGTGACTATGGAAATTAAAGTAAATCACCTTGCTCTCTATGTAGAATGTTGCTTTAAAAAAAAAAAAAAACAATAGCAGCCAAACCCTTTTCTAGCTCAAAGGAACATTCTCCCAATTTGATATCTATGAGAATTGCCTAGAGAAGCCAATAATTTACCCTAGAAAAGAAAAAAAAAGATTTATAATCCAAGAATAGTGTATGTCACAGAGAAAACTCTGATTTAGGCTAAATAAAAATGTAATCTTTAAAGAGAGGCTAAAATTACTATAGCTAGCTTCTGTGTATGCATTAAACCTTTGGTTCACTGACAAAATTATAGCATTCATTGATACATATATAATTGCATAATAATAAGAAAATTCTAACTTCAACTAAACAGCTTAAAATGAAATCAAGAAAATATTATTTTCTCACCACAGAACCTGGATATTTTAGCTTGCCATTCAGCTCTTGTGAATGAACTTCAGAGTATTCCTAACTCATGCATATAAACATTTTAGTTATAATACCATATTATTTATATATAGAAACAATGTTATAAATTACATATATATGTTTCTGTTGAGAAAAAATTAATCCCTATCTTGAACTTTAAGATTTACCATTTTTACTGTCCATAAACTTTAACATGTTTGTCCAGTTTGCATGATTTTATATTTATTTTACATTTTTAACCATCTCATACAATTAAATGCACCACAGTAATTATTAAAACTCAAATGATATTCTGGAACACAAAATATATCTAGTTGTAGAACACTTGCTTTACCTATGCAAGGCCAGAAGATTAATTTCTGGAACAAATAAAAGGAACAGAAAAGAGATCAACCACCTGCAGTGCCAAGTAAACTCATTCATCGGCTATGATCCAGAGACTCATAAAAAAATCTTGAAAAAGATCAACAAGTTGCAGAGATTCTTCCAGATCTCATGCAAAACTGAGTCATACAAGGCACCCTGGACAGGGATGGGTCAGCCAAGTGACTCCCCGTCTTGGCAGCTGAAAGCCTCCACACTCTGCAATTGCTGCCATGCTACCAACCACACACCACTGTTCTTGTAAGACTCATCCAGAAATTAATCTGCTGAAAAACTCAAATATCCAGGTTTTCTGACTAAAATCTCCAAGCTCTCGTGGAATTGGGAATTGGCATCTCCCCACATTTCCCTGTACTTCAGATGTCCTGGTCCTGGCAGTCATGCACATGGCTCAAAGCAATGAACCAGCTAAAAGTTTAACTTTAGCTGTGTCACCCTGTTAAACCTTTTGAACTTTCTGAACCAAAATATATTAAACTCTAGAACATTGATAAACCAGAAGAATCACACCAGATTGAATGGGTTGTAATGAAGAAGACAAAAAAATCTCAATTAACAAAATATAAGTATAGAATGGTTAACCATCACAATATCTTACAAATCTCTTATACAAGGACTTAATGGTGAGATACAACAATCTTCACTGACTTTTTTCTAAGGAAACATTTGTATTGCACCGCTAGAGGTGGAATTCTTGGACCTGCGCAAGATGGACCAGAGGGAAAGCATTTACCAAGATTGTTTTAATGAAAACAATGAAAACAATGAAATCAATGAAAACAATGAAAACAATGAAATCAAGAACGAAAGTTGGATTTTCGAAGACAGTCAGATACCGTCGTAGTTCCGACCATAAATATGCTGACTAGCAATGCGGCGGTGTTATTCCCATGACCCGCGGGGCAGCTTCTGGGAAACCAAAGTCTTTGGGTTCCGAGGGGAGTATGGTTGCAAAGCTGAAACTTAAAGGAATTGACGGAATGGCACCACCAGGAGTGGAGCCTGCAAGTTAATTTGACTCAACATGGGAAACCTCACCCGGCCCGGACACGGACAGGATTGATAGATTGATAGCTCTTTCTCGATTTCGTGGGTTGTGGTGCGTGGCCGTTCTTAGTTGGTGGAGCGATTTGTCTGGTTAATTAAGATAACGAACGAGACTCTGGCATGCTAACTAGTTACGTGACCCCCGAGCAGTCGGCGTCCCCCATATATAAATATATCATATATTATATATGATATATTATTATCTTATTATCTCATTATTATCATAATCTTATTATCTCATTATATCAACATCTTATTATCTCATTCTTACTTTGGACAACCTGGCAGGCTACCGAATGTAACCTGCCCACATGGCAGAGTCTGGCACACTCCCCGTGGTGTACCCAATTTGCCAAATATCAGTAACAATGATGAGTCTCATTCTCCTATCCCTGAAAGATCCTTGAATATGGCACTTTTTAAAAAATTCTCTGGGCTAGAACGAAGAAGACGTTACTGGGGCCTGCTCAAGGCAATCGACGAACAACAGGATGATCATGATCGTGATTATATATATCAATTTTACTGTGGTTTATATATATAATACATATATGTGTATATATATTTATATTTCCCCTAGCACAATAGATAAAAAGGGCCTTTTTGATAGTGTTACCTACAAAATGTTTTAAAGTAGAATGTTGGCTGTTGTTCTGAGGGATTTATTTCTGTATGGCCTTTTTATTTTTTTTAATTTTATTTATTAATTTTTTTTGCTGTTTTTGGGTCACACCTGGCAATGCACAGGGGTTACTCCTGGCTCTGCGCTCAAGAATCACTCTGGCGGTGCTCAGGGGACCATATGGGATACTGGGAATCGAACCTGGATCGGCCACGTGCAAGGCAAATGCCCTACCCACTGTGCTATCTCTCCAGCCCCTGTATGGCCTTTTTAATATCCAACGTAAGACCATTTTGATGGTGGAATACTAGCTACCATTTTTTTTCTGAAGTCAAGTGCTAATATGGTATAAAGGGCCTTAAGTATTCTGCATGACTAGGAAAGTCAAGTCCATAGCAAATTACAAAGTAACCTATGAAACAGACCTGCTATCACAATTAATTTTAGCATACATTATCCAAAATATTCTGGTTCTGGTTTGGCTTTTTCTTTTCCTGTCAAACTTTGTTATGTACTAGGAGTTAGAATGTAATAGCCTTTGTCTATTTTCCTACAATTTACTTTTACTTTTATTTACAATAAAATAAAGATCGTTTGTTCAAAAATTTGGTCATAATGAACTTGATTACATGTTCAGAAATAATGCATTAGTTAAAATGATATATTATTTTGCTCGGAGCGATAGCACAGCGGTAGGGCATTTGCCTTAGAGGCGGCCAACATGGCCGACCCGAGTTCGATTCCTACGCCCTTCTCGGAGAGCCCGGAACGCTACCGAGAGTCTCTCGCCCACACGGCAGAGCCTGGCAAGCTACCCGTGATGTATTAGATATGCCAAACACAGTATCAACAAGTCTCATGATGGAGACATTACTGGGCCTGCTCGAGTAAATCAATGAACAACAGGAGGACTGTGACCGTGATTATTTTGCTCTAATAATAATAATGGTGCAACTTTTATCAAAACAATGAAGCTAGTCAAAGTAGACAGAGTATTAACTAGAATTCATCTACCCCACAGACACTGGGGGGTAGGGGTTGGGTGGTGGGGTTTATTGGGGTTCTTCGTGGTGAAAAATAAGTATTGGTAAAGGGAATTGTGATTGATATTTGCATGACTGAAACCTAAACTTGAAAGCTTTATAATTTTTCCCACAGCGATTCAATAAATAAATAAATAAAAATACTCCAAAAAAATTAGAACAATAATTCAATGGGCAGGAAAATTCCTTCCCTCAGTTTTCTACTTGAACCTAATAAGAAGGGAGGGGTAAGACTAAAATTTATGATTTTAGAGTATATTTGTCTAGTAAAGAGATGATGAAGAAGCATACATTCTGTGGTACTATACAATGTTTCACTTAGACTATGAAGTAAGTGAAACATTGTACAGTAGCACAGTGTTGTTCTTCAGCTGATGCTATGATGAATGAAAAACTTCCATGCATTAAAAAAGCCCTGAATAAATAAACCAAATGTCTCAATTACATTTTATATTTCGCTACCTTCCATTTATTTAATGTTCCCATGACATAGTGGTCAACAGTTCTGTGAATATGTGTGCATTTGGACATATGTGTATTATTGCATACTAAACATTACAATAATTCCTACAAGGGGAAATCACAATGACTTCTCTAACAGTATCACTTCTATTAGATCTGGATCTAGAAATTCTGAAGGATCAGAGATCAATTTTGATAGATAAAATGCAGTATTTCTGTGTGTCTTCCTAAAAAATACATTTTCCGAGATACTGAACAAATAGATTGAACTTTTCAGAGTCTGAGCTGCATTTTTTCCTGTCAAACTATGTTATGTACTAGCAGTTAGAAAGTAATAACCTTTGCCTATGTTCTACAATTTAATTTTACTTTTTTTTTACAATAAAAGAAAGATTGGTAGTTCAAAACTTTGGTCATAATAAATATGATTACATGGTCAGAAATAATGTATTAATAGCTTTCTCAAATAATATATTTTCAGTTTTATAGACATAGCTAATGTATGGACATAAATACCAAAAAGACATTTCCTTAGCAAATAGACAAAACAGAATTTTTCACTTTCAACACTTTGCAGGTTAACTTTGCAAGATTTGTTCTCAAGAGTAGAGATAGTTTGTTGAAATCAACTGATACTAAGAATATTTCAAAGCATTGTTTTAATTTTAGTTTCTGCTATTTGGCAAACTCCAGTCAGGGCTCAGGGCTTACTCCTGGCTCTGCACTCAGGGATGATGTTTGGCAGGCAGAGGACCATGGAGGCTGCCTGGAATTAAACCCAGGTCAGTCCTGTTCAAGGCATGCACCTTGCCCACTCTGCTGTCTTTTTAGTCCCTTCATTTAAGCAATTTTAGTAAGGCTTTTTCACTTTTAAAAGAAAGTATTGTTACATATTTTCAATATATCTTACCAAGTCTGAAACTATTTAAAACTTCAAGGGCTCATTTATGTTGGTCAGTAAGAATTTTCCTTTCCTTCCTTTCTTCATTTCTTTTTTCTTTCCCTCCCTCAATAGCTCCCCATCACTCTTTCTTTCTTTCTTTCTTTCTTTCTTTCTTTCTTTCTTTCTTCCTTTCTTTCTTTCCTTCTATCTCGCCCACACAGGACAGTGCTACAGTGCTATTTTCATTACAGATGCATATTGGGAACAAAGTTTCAAGTTTTCACATTAGTTCTTTCTAAGTTAAAGACAAATATTCTAATTAAAATTCTAGCTAAATTATTGCAACTATATGTAGAAGCAAAGAAATTAAAGTAGGAAATATCACAAATACAACTTTATATTTAACACATACTACTTTATATTTAAGCTTGTGTATATTTTTATTAAGTACTGACAGATTAAATAGGAATTAATCTGTGCTAGAATACAAATTTTATAAGTAGAATTAAGTACATGTAAACAAGTGCATGATGAAAATGACATCTCAAGTAATTAGAAAAAATGTGGAATTTCGTTTGGGGAGCCACTTCTGGTGATGCTCAGAATTTACTCCTTGTTCTTTTCTCAGGGAATACTCCTGGAGGACTGAGTGCCATATGGGGTTTCTGGTGTGTAAGTACAGCATCCTACCTGCTGTACTATCTCTGTGGCCACAAATGTGGAATTTTTTTTCATGGGTGTTCAGACAACTGAAGATTCCTTCAATAACAATTAAACCCCTAAATATGTGCAAGACTATCAGAATATTCTTCATTTTAGTTTATCTTATATAAACCTGAGCAAAGATTTAATTTTAGGAGAAGGGGTTTGAGTCACACCTGATGGTGTTCAGGGGTTACTCCTAGCAGTTTTCAGGGGACCATTTGCAGTGCTGTGGGATCAAACCAGGGTCAACACTTACTACTACTACTACTACTACTACTACTACTACTACTACTACTACTACTATTTCTATTATTATTATTACAACTACTACCAGTTATGCGGGGCCGAGACTGAGATCTCCAAGCCTGCCTGGATCGGGACTGGACCGCCTCCACCCATATCCCTTTTTCCATTAGCTTGGCAGTCATACTCACAAACTGCCCCCAGAACGATCTAATTCCATCAACGTCCAAAACCCAGAGACTATAAAACAAAGCGCCCAGAAGAGAGGGCGATGCAGAATCTCCAGCCCCTGCACCAGGCTGTCTTCACCAGGACCCCTTGGAGGGGACAGGTTGTGTTTCCCTCCCCGCCCCAAACAGAACACTGGAAGCCAAAAACCTCCAGAACCCAGCCACAGCCATGCCCAAGGCTACTTTCTACATGACTCGGATGAGCCTCATGGATGAAGGAACTGGCAGAGAAACAAGTATGCAGGACCTGGGGCTGAGACCTTCAAACCTGCTTAGATCTGAACTGGGCCTCCTCCACCCAGATCCCCCATTTTCCATAAGCATAATGATAAAACATAAAGGTGAATATAAACATACATTCAGTAAACACAAAAGAACATAATTGGCTATAAAATAATTTTAGCATCAATGAATTTAATTCTCTCTGTAAAATGTACTATGTGAATTTGATAGAGATGAAATTGTATTTCAGTCAACACAAGTAGAATGGGCTGCAACATGGCAAGATGCCATTGTTGACAACATTGACGAGGAATACGATTGACTGGTTTATTACCGCCATGATACTGCGAGGAACGCCAAGAGAGATAGCCACAAAAAAAACGCCGGTCTTCGAAAACTCTTGAACTTATTCAGCAGTGTAGTTTGGCGCATGTCTCAGGCAACTGCAAGTGAATGTTCGAGCTCACAAAAGCAGTGCAGAGATGTGATCAAAGAAGACCTCAAAGATAGAAGAGCAGAAGTGCTGGTAGATGCGGAAGAAGCTGGGAAAAGTATTCGTAATGCCCGCCTGTCCTTTGCCAACTACAAGACCAAGATGACTGCCCTCCGATGTCCTGATGGATCTATCACATCCTCCAGAACGGCAATGGAGAAGATTATCCATGACTTCTACTCAAAATCTTCGATAGCCATGTCCACTTGCTGACATACCAAATTCCACAGGATGGATACGTCATTCCCAATGTTCTCCCTTCCGAAATCCGACACACAATTTTGTCAGTAAAGAAACAAACAGCACGCGGCCCAGAAAAGGTCAGACCTGAACACCTGAAGAACCTGCCGTCAGTACTCATCAATACACTGGCTCGGCTCTTCACATGCTACCTGTCTGAATGCAAGGTTCCATCCCAATGGAAAACCAGAAAGACTGTACTACTGTTCAAGAAGGGAGACATCCATGACATTAGCAACTATCGCCCGATCTGCCTACTGTCTGTTATCTACAAGTTGTTCACTCGAGTCATCCTAAATAGGATTGACAGAACACTAGATGAATGGCAGCCATGTGAGCAAGCCGGGTTCCGCAAAGGATTCAGCACCATCGACCATATCCACACGATAACCAAGCTCATTGAAGTTTCTCGGGAGTTCAAGATGCCCCTTTGTCTAATTTTCATTGATTTAAAGAAGGCCTTTGATTCTGTTCAGACAGAAGCGGTCAATGAAGCCCTAGCCAGTCAGGGCATCCAAGCTCAATACATCAAGATCCTCCGTGAGCTGTATTGCGGATTCACTACCAGGATCTCACCATTGTACAAAGAAGTAATCATCGATGTCAAGAGAGGGGTTCAACAGTGTGATACCATTTTACCAAAACTCTTCAGTGCCACTCTCGAGAACATCATGCGACAACTGGAATGGGAAGGAATGGGAGTGAAGATAGATGGTCGGCAACTACACCACCTCCACTTTGCTGATGACATTGTTTTAATAACACCAAACATCAGCCAAGCGGCACAAATGCTGGCCGACTTCAACCGTGAGTGTGGAAAGGTCGGACTACAGTTGAATCTTACGAAGACAATGTTTACAAGAAACAGCCTCGTTCCTGATGCCCCATTCGCTCTCAATGGAACAACCATCTCTGAATGCAACAGCTATGTGTACCTAAGTCGAGAAGTCAACATGACAAATGACCTGGCACCCGAGCTGCGCAGGAGGAAGAGAGCGACTTGGAACGCCTTCAAGAGCATCGAAGTAATAGCTAAGAGGATGAAGAACCTCCGGCTCCGGGCACATCTCTTTGATTCCACTGTTCTTCCTGCATTAACATATGCCTCAGAGACCTGGGCCCTACGCAAACAGGATGAGAACACTATTTGGGTCTCCCAAAGAGGAATTGAAAGAGCTATGCTTGGAATATCACGTTTCACTCAAAATGAGAGAAAGTATCCGGAGTTCCGACATCCAAGATCCAGGGATGCTGTCTCGTTTGCCAAGGTCTCAAAACTCAGATGAGCTGGTCACGTAATGAGATTTTAAGATGACTGCTGGACTAGAGCTGTTACTGACTGGACTCCACGGGATGTCAAAAGACTGCATGGCCGCCCACCTGCCAGATGGTCAGACTTCTTTATCAAGATCATGAACGATCGGTTTGAGGCTCTTCATGTTCCTAGAGCAAACAGATGCCATTAGGTTACACTAGCACATGAGAGGGACAAATGGAGACATTACTGGCACCGGCTCAAGCAAATCGACGATTAACAGGAAGTCAAGTGATCAAGTGATCAAAATATGTAAAAGTAAATTGCAGCACAATAATATTAGTTTAATGTTTGATAATATACCATAATTAATAATTAATTATAATTCATCTTAGTTAGGTTAACTTAATAGTAGTAAGATATAATGATATAGTAACCGGAATGTTGTAAATAGTTGTTTAATTGAAAATGGTTTTCTAATTTTTTTGTATTATGTTTGGTTTTCTGTTCTGAATCATTCTCAGCAGTGTTCAGGGATTAACTCTAACTCTTCAGGATTCACTCCTGGTGAGTCCAGGGCACAATATGTAGTGTAAAAGATTGAACCAGGGCTGGCCACATGCAAAGCAAGCACTCTATCCACTATACTGTTTCTGTAGTCTATAGATTTTTTTTATATAGCTGAAATACTTTTAAAATTTCTTGTTTTTGAAGGTTTTAAAAAATGTAGAGTTATCACAAAAGTGCCTAACAGGTTATTAATCACTTGATCACTTGACATCCCATTATCCATCGATTTGCTCGAGCAGTCGCCAGTAACAACGTTATTCATCCCTGTCGTCTGCTAGTGTAGCCCGATGGTGTCTGCTCACTCCAGAACATGAAGAGCCTCAGACCGATGATTCAGGTCTTGATGAAGAAGTCTGATCATCTCGTAGGTGGGTGGAAACGCGATCTTTTGACATCCTGTTGGAACCCAGTCGGTAACGGCTCTAGTCCAGTGGTCAGCTCCAAATCGCATTACTGGTCCAGCCCATCTGATATTCGATGCCTTGGCAAACAAGACAGCGTCCCTGATTCTCCATCATTGAGGGACGTCAGAATTCCGGATTCGTTCTCTCACTTGAGTGAAGAGTGATACTCCAAGCATAGCTCTTTCGATTCCTCTTTGGGACACCTGGATAGTTTATGAGAAACTGACTCATTCCTGACGTTCCATTCTCTTTCAATGGAATAAACATCTCCGAATGCAACAGTTATGTGTACCTAGGTCGAGAAGTCAACGTGGCGAATGACCTGGCACCTGAGTTGAGTAGGAGGAGGACAGCAGCTTGGAATGCCTTCAAGAGCATTGAAGAAATAGCTAAGAGGACAAACAACCTCCTGCTCCAGGCACATCTCTTCGATTACACTGTTCTTCCTGCATTAACATACGCCTCAAAGACCTGGGCCCTATGAAAATAGGATGAGAACTTTATCTTGGTCTCCCAACAGATTATTATACAAACAAAAGAGAGAAAATGTATGCACAGTAGTGTTGATCATTTTAAGTAGTAATCAGATTAAAACTAGATCCCTGGCAGGAGATAGTACAGAGAATAAGTAAGGTGTTTGCCTTGTAAAGCTTCCATCCAAGGTGGGCTATATAAGAGCTTTCAACAACTACCAGGAGCGATCCTTGAACACAGGGTAAGGAGTAAGTCCTGAGCACCACCAAGTTACATGCCAAAAAAAAAAAAAACAGCAAAGAACAAAGACTAGGTCCCTTCTATCTTCTTTGAGTCTGGTGATTGCTGTACTATTTTACCAAATGATTTGCGGTGACAAATGAGATCCTGTAAAATTTCTTCTTTTGCTCAACAAAAGGTTGGAGTTTGTTGTTTGTTGCTTGGAGTTTGTTGTCTACAATTTCAAGTATTAAAAGTGAATGTAATATTCAAACTTCCAGGTATGGTAATATAAACTACATACTTTCTCATTCACTGGCTACAAAATAAAATCTAAAATGAATTGGGCTGGAGTGATAGTACAGCTGCTAGGACATTTGCCCTGCATGTGGCCGACCCGGGTTTGGTTCCCAGAATCCAATATGGTCCCCTGAGCACCTCCATGAGTAATTACTGAGTGCAAAGCCAGAAGTAACCCCTATATATCGCCGGGTGTGACCCCAAAAAGCAAAAAATATAATTTTAAATGAATTAAGAAGACTCTATTTAAAAACTAAAATCAAATGCCAGCAGACAAATTAGAAATCGTATCATTTTCAGGCAGAAAAGATATTACAGGAATAAAGGTACAGGCCTTGCATTCCACTGAGCTGGGCTGGACCCCCAGCACCACTTGGTCATTTGAGCATAACTAGGTGCAATCTTGGAGATCCTGAGTCATTGCTGAGGCAGCTGTGGTAGTTCCTGATACCGCAGAAGCCAGGTAGCAAGGAGCTCACAGGCTCTTGCACTGAAATATGGATCATTTGGCTCAGAAAAGCTGGAAAGGCTGCCAGGATCACTTGAGCAACATTTTGGAAACACCCCTCTCAACAGAGGAAGAGGCGGAGACAGAGAGACAGAAAAGGAGAACATGGTAACTTCCAAATCACTAAATTAGAAATGGTCTTTCTCTCTTTTTCTCTTTTTCTCTTTGTCTCTGTCTGTCTGTCTTCTCTCTCTCTCTTTCTCTCTCTCTCTCTCTCTCTCTCTCTCTCTCTCTCTCTCTCTCTCTCTCTCTCTCTCTCTCTCTCTCTCTCCCCAGTATCTTGAGTTCATCACAGCTAGAAACTCAGAAGTGAACTTTATACTTTAGAGAGCATTTCAAAAGAACTCAGTGCACGATTGAAAATGGGGAGGAGAACATGTAACACTGGCGGTGGGGAGATAGAAAATCAATAGAATCAAAGCTGTTTCTTTGAAACTACCAATACAACTGATATTTCAGCAAAGCATACACATTAAAATAACAGAAAACATAAATTGCTATCAGGAATAAAAAATAGGCATTGGTACTAGAGACGGAATGATGCTCAATAAGATAACGAAGTAAAGCTCTGAGTATCTCTACATAGATAAATTTGACAACTGTAATGAGATGAACTTAATTCTTTAAACAAACTACCAAAATTTATTCAAGTCATTAAAGATCAATTTGTTGATCCAAATAATCCTATATCTATAATAAAATGAAGCTTTAATAAAAACAAGTAAAATGTTTTGAAATTAAATAACCAGAACCAGATAAATTCTCTTAGAGATCTAACAATTAAAGGATAAACAAGTTCATCTCTACACAGTCTCTTTAAAAAGTAAAACCTACCAATTTTTTAGTTTGTTTTTTGTTTTGATTTTTGTAACACACCTAGTTTTGCTCAGGACTTTCTCCTTGCTCCACTCTCAGGAGTCACTGCTGGTGAACTTGGAGGACAAATGGATTAAACACAGGTCAGTTGTATACAAGACCAGCAAGTTGCTGACTGTATTCTTGCTCTGGCTCTGAAACATATTACTTTTTGAGGCCAGTAACATCCCAATACTAACTTGAAAGGAACAATAATACAATAATATAGACCTATATTCTCATGAATAATTATGTAATAGTACTCATAAATTATTATCTCCAAGTAAAAAATCTACCATCACCAAGAAATGCCTATTTGGAAGTAAAATGTTAAGAAATTATGCAGAAATTAATCAACATAATCTATCATATGATAAACTAAAAAAATAAAAAAATAGATGGTCTTGCAACAGATGGAAAAGAAAAATACAATGTCAATTCATAACAAAATTACTGATAAAACTGAGAATAGAAGGGGATATATGAATCTTGTCAGGGAAATTTGCAGAACAATTTTAGGTAATACTATATGCAGTGTGAAATATTCGCATGATTTTTTTCAAATATGTAGATCAAGGAAAGAATATTCTTATTACTCTCATTCAATATTGTGCTATAATTTACAGTCATAACAATAACAAAAGTAACAGAGACAGTGATTGGTAAAAAGAAAGATTAACAGTGTTGCTATGCATATATGAAGTGTTCTCTTACACAGAAATTCCAGTGAGGTCATTGAGTAAAACCTGTTGAGCACCAGAAGAGATTAATAAATGAAAATTAATTACATTACCAAATATTGATCATGTTTGTTCAAATAGAAACAAAATATATAACTAACACAGCAACTCCTCAAACAGCATAGTCAGGAATAGATACAAAAATACAAATCTGTGAGTTCACAAAATAATGAGGGGAGGCGCTGTGAGATGCCTGTGCTTTAGTGTCCCAGAGCTGCCTCCCATGCTCCCAGGCCTCTCTAGCAGACAGACAAAGAGACAGAGAGAGAGAGAGAAGGGGGACCACAGCCTGATGGTGACGCCCATTTAATGAAAAGTTGCCAGCATACTTATAGAACATCTGAAGGGAAGTTAAAGTAAGGACATAGGTGTGTTTGATTATTTACATAGGTAAGACATCTGGAAATTAACATAGATCTTTTACATAGATAAAACACAGGAAATTCTCTTTTGGGGAAATTAAAGCAAGGAGATGCCCTGTCTCACAGGGACATATACATTGCTTTTATCTTTCCCTTTAGTTGTATAAGTTATCAATACTTGCATTTGTTTGGATGAACACAGTAAGAGACAAAGATCCCAACACTTAGTTCTCTGGGCTCAGAGAAAGCAAGGCTTTTATTGTAAGTCCCAGACTAAGTCCTCAGGCAGTTCAGTCTGTCCTTCCCGATGAGGGTCCTGTCTTTTAAGACATAACAGCTTGCATCAAGACCATGCATTTATGCTTTATAGACTGTCTTACTTTAACGCCAGGGTAGCTTTGCCACTTATCCCTGGGTTCATCTCAGTCCCATGGTGGGACCTCCCTTTTGGGCTGTTAGGAACTATATAGCAAGTGAAACCTGAGTCACATAATTATGACCAAGTAATTATGCCAAGGAGTAGGTATATTTCAGAGTCAATCAGCTTCCAAATACTAAGAACATAACATTAAGAGCAAAGAACATTGTTCTATAGTAGCACTGTCGCACTGTTCTCTCATTGTTCATTGATTTACTCAAGTGGGCACCATAATGTTTCCATTGTGAGACTTGTTGTTACTGTTTTTGTCATATTGAATATGCCAAGGGGAGATTTTCAGGCTCTGTCATGCAGGCGGGATACTCTCGGTAGCTTGCCAGTCTCTTCGAGAGGGACGGAGGAATCAAACCCACATTGACGGCTCGCAAGGCAAACACTCTACCCACTGTGCTATTGCTCCAGCCCAGACATATAATAGAAGAGGAAAATAGCTATAAAAACAACACAAACAAATATGGGCAGTGGTAGTTTGATCAGGTTTCAAAAGCATTAAAAAGATAAAGGTAGTTTCTTTAATATTTCTTTAATATTCGTTAATATTACATTTCTTTGAAATGTTCATTTAAAACTAGAGTTTTGACTATTAATTTTTAAAAAATAAAACAATATCAATAATTCATGTAACAACAAGTCTCACAATTTTTTGTGAGACATTACAGGTTCCTGCTCGATGAACAATGCGAAGACAGTGCTACAGTGCTACATATCTTTAGGAGAGATACAGTTGTAATGAAAAGTATAAGGGTTTATAATATTTATGGGTACAATGTTACCACACCAAGTCTATTATCAATATTCCTGTCCAGTTTCTCCACACTGTCTTAGTAGACTCGAATTTTTTTCTTGTCAGTTTCTGGTTTGTGCTTTTGTTATGTTCTTCCCTTGATTTTGTTTTTAAATATCCTATATGGGGGAGATTAAACTTTATTTGATATGCTTTCTTCTAATTTATTTACCCTGAAATTCTTCTCTCTAGTCACGCCCAGTAGCAAAATTTTACTTCTTAAACTTACATAGTGTTCCATTGCATATATATAATACCAGAACTTCTTGATGCCTCTCTGTTTCTCTGTTATTGAGAACCAACGTTGCTTTCATGTCTCAACTGCTGTAAATACAACTTAATGGATATAGGTGTGCATATACAGTTTCATGGGCTGGAGCAATAGCACAGCGGTAGGGCGTTTGCCTTGCACACAGCCTACATGGCCGACCTGAGTTCGATTTCTACACCCCTCTCAGAGAGCCCTGCAAGCTACTGAGAGTATCTTGCCCGCATGGCAGAGCCTGGCAAGCTACCTGTGATGTATTCAATATGCCAAACATGGTAACAACAATGGAGACGTTACCGGGCCCCCTCGAGCAAATCAATGAACAATGTGAGGACAGTGTCAATGATACAATTTCATATTCCTATATCTGGGTTCTTGCAGCAGAATTGTTTAACCATAAGATTACTCAACTTTGAATTGTTTTGAAGTCTTAATACTGCTTTACAAAATGTTTTCATAGATCCACCAATAATGAGTGATGACTCCTTTTACTCTGCATACCAATCAATATTGGTTATATATGGCATTTTTATAGAGGCCATTATCAATGATATGAGACAATTTCCCAATATTTTTACTTTAATTACTATGATTATTAGCTATAATAAGATTCTTTTTATGTGATCATTGGTTATTGGATTGTATTTCTTGGGGAAGTGAATGGTCAGCAATTCCTAACCATTTTTGATGGAGTTGTTTTGTTATTAATGTTGTAATAGTATGATTGTGGATGTTCGTTCTTTGTGAGATGTGTGGTAAACATTTTATTCTATTCAATAGTCAACAAGGTGTCTATTTATATTAGCAGTAGATTTAAATTTTTTGCTTGAGTTTTATTTGCCAAGAATAGAATCATAGAAGGTATTTCTTCAATTATGTGGATTCTCTACCATAATTATATTATATATATATGTATACATACATATGTGTGTGTGTGTGTGTGTGTGTGTGTGTGGAGTGATGGCCCAGAGGGTACGGCATTTGCCTTGCACATAGTCAACACCGCTAACCCGGGTTCAATTATTCCGCCCCTCTTGGAGAGCCTGGCAAGCTACCGAGAGTATCTCGCCCGCATGGCAAAGCCTGGCAAGCTACCCGTGATGTATTCAATATGCCAAAGACAGAAATAAGAAGTATCACAATGGAGACATTACTGGACCCATTCAAGCAAATCAATGAACAATGGGAGGACAGTGACAGTGACAGTGACAGTAGGTACAGTGAGTCATTTAAAATTGTCTATTTTCACAGTGCATAAGCATCAAATATTTTTCTATTTAATATTTTCTAAAAGATACAGTTTTCAATATAGGTCTTTCACCTCCTGTCATTTTAACATGAGAAAATTTCTGGTTTATACTATAATCTAGAGGGTTGAGATTAGATACAAAAGTCTATATTTACTTTCAGTCACACTTATTAATTCCTAGATGCAAACCTCTTTTTTATAAGATTATAAATGTGATTCAAAAATTATTTGTTTCCTCAGAATGATTATTTTATTATAGAAATGAAACAGATTTTTTAGATTGACTTTGAACTTTGTAACCTTACTGTATTATTTTTCAAATTTTTTGAGACTCCTTGGGATTTATATATATAACATAATTCATCTGCATGTAGTGATAGTTTAACTTTATTTTGTAAATTTTAAAACTTACTTTTCTTTTATAATTATTGTGGTTTTGACTTCCAATAATATGTTAATTTAAAAGTGATGAAAGTGGGCATATTTGCTATGATTTAGAAAAGACATCATTAGTTTTTTTCATTGAGTATGTGCTAGTTGTGAAATTCTTTTAGTAAGTCTCACAACAGCACAAACTTAGGGTTTCCTTTCTAGTTTTTCTCAAGACTACTGTGTTTACATCTTGTGTTCTATGCTTATTTACAATTTTAAAATTTATGGATATCTCAAGTTTACTTAAGACTTCTTATTTAACCTCCCTCCCCATTATTGCTCTCTTTTTTCCCACATTTTATCATTTTCTTGTTTCTTACTACTTCCAAGTATTCACCTATTTAGTATTTCCCACAGATACTATTCAACATTCTTGAATTTCATTATATACTGCAATAATTTCATATCAACCACCATAGGCTGGATATATAATAAGACTTGATATATATTTTTTCTTGATATAATATATATCAAACTGGATATTCATATAAATATAAATACATATATAATTTTCAATTGAAAATTTTTATTTTTCAATTCAAACATTTATATATATATTGTACCTTTTCTTTCTGATATGCAGAATTTTGGTTTCAGTTGTAAGTCTTCTGGAAGTTTCCTTGTAAGTGGCTTTTTGTTTACTTATTTTTGTTTTTTCTGTTGCTGTTAAGATTTTACATCTACTTTCATTTTTTTGCCATTTTAATTTCAATGTGTCTTCATACTTGTGAATCTCTCTGGTGCCTAAATCTTACAGTATACCTCTGATCATAAGTTATTACTAACCCGGCCACAAATTCTTTCTGTATAGTTTCCTCTAATATCCTCAGATCATTAATTTGATTTTTGTAATTTTCCACTTGGCTGTTGGGCCCCCTCTGTTTGTTTTTAATTTTGCTGTGTAATACTACAGCACAGCAATATCTGTTTGTATTTTTTCCTATCTCCTATTTACAATTACAGTTATGTTTTATATATTACATCAATTTAGTTAGCATCTTTGGAATTTCTCCTTGGAAGTTTTTACTAGAGTTCTGATGACCTCGAGGTCCCTCTTGGGTTTTTTTCATGTTCATTGTGTGTGTGACTAACTCCATTCCTTCTTTTACCTGATATTTATGTGAATACTTCATCTTGTATTCCAGAGTGCCTCTTACTGCTCTATGGCAGATTTCTCCCATAGGGAAAAAAGCAAAACTCACCTGTGTACCTTTTTCGCAGGACACTATACAGAGTTATGAACTTAATTCAATTTTGATAGTAGATTTTGCAGCATTATCAAGAGTGTGCTGGAGAGATGATCCCTGTTTGTCCAACTTGGGGCTTTACACAGCTTTCACTTATAATGATGATAAAATGCAATAGAAACCTATTTTGAAACATCCTGATGTGCTAGGAATCAAACTGGATCAGTCACATGCAAGGCCAAGCACTTTATCTATGTACTATACCATTAAAAGAAAATTAACATTCTCCTGAATTGGAAAAAAAATCTTGCGACAACAACTTGACCTTTTATGCCAAATTCTCACTAGGGCATTTTGACTATCCCAATCACATTAGGCCAATAATAGTCCATTAGACCCAATTCCAATCAACATTCCCTTAAAACCCACAAAGGTAACTGTGAGCACAAGATATGATAAAACCCTGATCAAGAAGAAACAGTAAGTTCAGGCCAAAAACACATTTTCTGAATCAGTGGAAGAGATTCCAAATATTACATAAGTACAAAAATTGGAAGGGATTACATTGATGGGGGAAAAAGATACCCCCCCCACACACACACACACATCTACCCCAGAGTCCTCCTTAGCTGTGAGACAGGGTGACACTGATAGTGTATGGAAAGAACTGTTTCCAAACTACCACAGACAACATGGGAATAGAGCACAGAACCCTACCACGAGGAGTGGATAAAGATAGGAGCGCTGAAAGCCTCAATAATAAATTTTCACACATATAATCTCTCTCATAAACAATTCAGAGATGAAATCGTGAGGATATTTAAGGAGAATAAAGAAACCATAGAACTGACACCCAATAAAATACAGGAGTATATGAGAGCAGAGATAAGAAAACCAAAGGAATAAGTGTCATTAATATAAATTCAGTAAATTAAATGAAAAACTCAAAGGGATGTCAACAGTAGCATAACAGTAGCTGAAGATAGAATCAGGGCACTTAGAGATGAGATTGAGAAAAGCTCCAGGCAACAACAGAAGAAAATCACTCAAGGACAGACAAGACAACTACAAGATGAATTCAAGAGGAACAACATAAGAATCCTCAGAGTCCCAGAGGGACAGGAAGGCAATCCCAACAAAGGAGCAACAGTCAAAGACAACATAGCTTAAAAGTTCTCAGAACTGGAGTACACAGGAATCTAGATCCAAGAAGTCCAAAGGGTACCAGCTTAAAGCGACTCTAATAAAAAGACTCCAAGACATCCAATAAAAATGACAAAAACCCATAGATAGAGACAGAATATTGAAAGAAATAAGAACAAAGAAGCTTCCTTTAGATTGACAGCAGATCTATCTAATGAAAGCCTCCAGGCCAAAGGTCAATGGTGGGGTATAGTTAAACACTTAATTAAATTAATGCCTCACCAAGAATACTTTACCAGTGAGACTCTCATTCAAATTTCATGAATAAACAACTCACAAAAAATCATAGAATCAGAAAAAATGTTGATAAAATGAACTGAAGGCACAAGCCAAACCCTCAAACACAAACAAAATCTTTTAAAGAAAGTGTGCACAAAACCCCATGACATTAAGCTCTCTTGATGTCAATGGTCTAAACTCATCAATTAAGAGACTGCTGTAACAAAAATGTATTAAAATATCAAATTCAAATCCTGCTGCCTGCAAAAAAAATGTTTGAATAGTCAGCGCAAAAACAAACTCAAGGTCAAATTTTGGAAAACAAATTTTCAAGCAAATAACTCCATTTGACAAAAAGCTGAACTGGCCATACTAGTATGCAATGACTAGATTTAAGGTTGAAAAAATTTCAAAGAAACAGTGAAGTTAATTTTTTAATAATTAATGCCCAGCAAAAGGAAATTGTATCAAGAAATGTACACCAGGACGAAATTACACTCTAAACATATATGCACTTAATGAGTCTCTAGCATAACACTTAAAACAACTGCTAATAGACTTCAAGTTGGACATAGTAGCAACACAATAGTGGTTGGAGACTTCAACACCAAATTGTTTCCTCTTAGTAGATGAGGCTAAAACTCAACAAGAAAATACTGACTGTGAAGGATAAAATTGAAAAGAAGGAACTAATAGATATGCAGTTTTCCAACATCCCCCCCCCCCCCCTCAGCTTAATGGACATTCTTCTCCAGTGCACATGGGGAATTTTCCAAGATAGACCGCATGCTGGGTGATAAAAAATACTTCTATAAAATTAAGAGGATAGAAATTATATTGATTATTTCACACCCTGATGCATGGAAACTAGAAGATAATCAAACACAGAAATAGAGACATAAATTAAACACCTGGAAATTAAATAGGTCACTACTGAATAACCAGCAAGTTAGAGAGGATATAAAAGAGGAAATCAAAATCTCCTGGAAAAAAAGGAGAATGAGTGCATGGGCTACCAGAACTTGTGGAACACAGCAAAAATACCGTGAAGAAAAATGTTTATAACCCTGTAAGCATTCACCAGAAAGAAAGGAAAGACCTAGATTTTAAAAAATGAATTTGCAGCTTCAGATCTTGGAAAAATGACAAACAAAAGAGCCTATATAGACAGGAGGAAGGACATAATAAAACTTAAGGCAGAATTAAATGAATTGGACTCTAAGAAAACAGTACAGATGATCAATTAAACTGAGAGCTACCCTTTTAAAACAATAAACAAGATTGATAAATCACTAGCAAGACTCACAAAGAAAGAGAGAGAGAACCCCAATAAACTAGATCATAAATGAAAGGGGGCCATCATCACAGAAACTACAGAAATTCAAAGAATCAGCAGACATTCTTTTGAAAATGCTTATGCTGTAAAACAAAAGAACCAAGAAGAAATGAATTAATTTCTGGTCTCCTATGTCTACCAGGGCTGAAGCAAGAAGATTTAGTATACCCAAACAGACCTATCCCTATTGAAAAAACTTTAAAAAAAATAGTCAAAAGTCTTTTCTGAAAGAAAAGCCCAGGTACAAAAGGATTCACTAGAGAATTCTTTAAAAATTTTAAGAGGACCTACTGCCTATTCTTTCCAAACTTTTCCAGGAGATTGAAGAAATAAAAACACTCTGAAACAGGTTCTAAAAGTCAAATATCACCATACCCAAAGTCAACAGAGACAACAGAGAGAGAGAGAGAGAGAGAGAGAGAGAGAGAGATAGAGATAAAGAGCCACAAAAACCATAACATTCACAACTATGCCTCAGATAATCTCACAACTAGCTTAAAGAGGCGGTGATTCTATAGAAAAAAATAAAACACTACTTCATGAATAAAATAGAGCATAAGCAAATGGAGGCCAGAATCTGGAAACACTCCCTGAAAATGTTACCTGAGAATAGACGACTAGATGAAGAAACTATGATAGACCTACAGAATAATATACTATGCAGCCACTAGGAAAAATGAAGTCATAAAATTTGCCTAAAGTGGACATGGAGAATATCATGCTGAATGAAATGAGTCAGAGGAATAGGGACAGACATAGAACAATTGCACTTATTTGTGAGATATTAAAAAAAATTATTAGGCTCAAAAGTATGAGACTAATACCCAAGAACAGTAGAAACCAGGACAAGAAGCACTGGTTCATGGTTGGAAACTTGCCTCAAGTTTTAGGGGTACGGAGGACAGTTAAGATAGGGAAGGGAACTCTATGCCAAAGATGATTGGAAATGATCGCTCTGGACAAGAACTGAATGCTTTGGTTATCAGGGTTATTAAGTTATCAGGGTTAACATGATAACTTTTCATACCTGTATTACAAAACAAAATGCCTAAAAGGAAAAGAGAAGGAGAGGGAGAGAGAGAAAAGAAAAAAGAACCTTCTGTAGAGGCATGTTGTTAGGGGAGTGACGGGAGGGAAACTGGGAACATTGGTAGTGGAAAATGTACACTGTTGAAGGTATGGATTCTGAATTATTGTATGACCGAAACCCAGTTATGAACAACTTTTTAACTGTGTATCTCATGGTGATTCCTTTTAAAAAAAATGAGCGCAAAAAGAATCTAGGGACAGAGGCTTTAGTTGCTTTGAAATTCTTGCTAGAACAGGTAAAGACTTCAATCACTCTAGAATAAATAGTAATCAAAATCCCCATTTCTATATTCAATGTACATGGACAGAGATTTAGGAATTTAGCACAAGAGATAATTTGCAAATGAAGGTTTATTTGTGAAATACTAATTTAAGTTAGATCTATAGCACTGTCCTTCTGTTGTTCATCCATTTGCTAGAGCGGGCCCAGTAAAGTCTCCATCATGATACTTGTTTTTACTGTGTTTGGCATGTTGAATACATCACGGGTAGCTTGCCAGGCTTTGCTGTGAGGGCAATATACTCTCAATAGCTTGCCGGGCTCTCTGAAAGGGGCGGAGGAATCGAACATGGGTGGTTGGCCACATGGGCTACGTGCAAGGCGAAGGCCCTACCCTCTGTGCTATCGCTCCTGCCCAAGTTAGATCGAGCCCTCCCGTTGATCGTCGATTTGCTCGAGCGGGCCCAGTAACGTCTCCATTGGAGACTTTGTTGTTACTGTGTTTGGCATATCGAATACTCTCGGTAGCTTGCCGGGCTCTCCGAGAGGGGCGGAGGAATCGAACTCGGGTCGACCATGTTGGCTGCGTGTAAGGCGAACGCCCTACCGCTGTGCTATCGCTCCAGCCCAAGTTAGATCATAATTTTTTAAAAACTTTTCTCTTAAACTTTCTGTGAAGGAAGAGAAGAGTAAGTATAAACTTAGAGAAAATATATACATTTATTGTGTCTAAGAAAAACAAACTAGTATTGATGCCAGAGGAAATGTACTGTAGGTATGGTACTGCCTTGCTAGTGGCAGGCACAGTCCCGCATTCCATCTACTGAGCTTCAACAGGAGTGATCCTCAGTCCAGAGCCAGTCCAGAGCCCTAGTTACCACACGTATGGCCCCCAAATAAAACAAAGAAACAAAAGATTAACATCTGGAATACATAATTTAAACTACTGATGTTCCAGAATATAAAATTAGATGTACTTCTTGTGCTTATAAATATTCTGTTAACATAGTTCCTCTAAACACACACACACAAACACACACACACACTGGTGTTGCCATCAAATATCTATATGGGGAGAGTGGACTCTGTACCTTTTCTTTCCTTTGATTTCTAGTCTACCATATGAACTTCATTTTTTCTCTTTTACTAGCATTATGAGTTTAAGCTGAGTAGAAGATTTACTAGATAAGTAAAAATATAAACATATTTGTTTATATTTATATATTAATCAAATGTATTTATAATAAATTTATCAAAATAGTAAGAACATGATGCCAAAATTATTATCAAATGATTAATCCAGGATCAATTTCTGATAGCCTTACAAAGTGAAATATAAGACAAGAACACTTTCCCCAACATTTGACATAAGCCTAATCATTCTACATTCTTCATTTTTACTTTTCTAAGTCATCTTTAAATCTACAGGGATGTATGATGAGTTTTGATTAATAATATATTAAACACATTGAGTGACATATTAAATCACCATGTGACTTTAACAATATCCCTATTCTTTCATAAACATTGAGGGGAAATGAAAGCATCACTATCACTGCCACTGTCCTCCACTGTTCATTGCTTTTCTCGAGCAGGCACCAGTAACGTCTCCATTTTGAGACTTGTTGTTCCTGTATTTGGCATATCAAATATGTAACATAGGTAGCTTGCCAAGCTTTGCCATACTGGCAGGATACACTTGGTAGCTTGGAAGCTTAGTAGGGCGTTCTGAAAAGGGCAAAAGAATTGAACCCAGGTCTGCTGTGTGCAAGGGGAATGCCCTACCAATTATGCTACGGCTCCAGCATAATTGCCTAAAATTCACTTAATCACTTAACTTCTCGTTAGTCGTCGATTTGCTCGAGTGGGCGCCAGTAACGTCTGCATCTGTCCCTGTCACGTGCCAGTGTAGCCCAATGGCATCTGTTCGCTTCGGGAACATGAAGGACCTCAAACCGATCGTTCCTGATCTTGACGAAGTCTGACCATCTGGTAGGTGGGCGGCCACGCGGTCTTTTGACATCCCATGGAATCCAGTCGGTAACAGCTCTAGTCCAGCGGTTGTCTTTAAATCTCATTACATGACCATCCCATCTGATTTTCGACACCTTGGCAAATAAGACAGCGTCCCTGATTCTTGATCGTCGACGGATGTCAGAACTCCGGATTCTTTCTCTCATTTGAGTGAAACGTGATATTCCAAGCATAGCTCTTTCTATTCTTCTTTGGGAGACCTGAATAGCGTTCTCATCTTGTTTGCGTAGGGCCCAGGTCTCTGAGGCATATGTTAATGCAGGAAGAACAGTGGAATCAAAGAGATGTGCCCGGAGCCGGAGTTCCTTCGTCCTCTTAGCTACTTCTTCGACGTTCTTGAAGGTGTTCCAAGCCGCTCTCTTCCTCCTGCGCAGCTCAGGTGCCAGGTCATTTGTCATGTTGACCTCTCAACCTAGGTACACATAGCTGTTGCATTCGGAGATGGTCGTTCCATTGAGAGCGAATGGGGCGTCAGGAACAAGGCTGTTTCTCATAAACATTGTCTTCGCAAGATTCAGCTGTAGTCCTACCTTTCCACACTCACAGTCAAAGTCGGCCAGCATTTGTGCCGCTTGGCTGAAGTTTGGTGTTATTAAAACAATGTCATCAGCAAAGCGGAGGTGGTATAGTTGCCGACCATCTATACTCACTCCCATTCCTTCCCATTCTAGTTGTCGCATGATGTTCTCGAGGGTGGCACTGAAGAGTTTCAGTGAAATGGTATCACCCTGCCGCACCCCTCTCTTGACATCAACGATCACTTCTTTGTAGAATGGTGAGATCCTGGTAGTGAATCCGCAATACAGCTCACGGAGGATCCTGATGTATTGGGCTTGAATGCTCTGATTGGCTAGAACTTCAATGACCACTTCCGTCTCAACAGAATCAAAGGCCTTCTTTAAATCAATGAACGTTAAACAGAGCCGCATCTTAAACTCCCGAGAAACCTCAATGAACTTGGTTATCATGTGGATATGGTCGATGGTGCTGAATCCTTTGCGGAACCCGGCTTGCTCGCATGGTTGTCCTTCGTCTAGTGTTCTGCCAATTCTATTTTGGATGACTCGAGTGAACAACTTGTACATGACAGACAATAGGCAGATCGGGCGATAGTTGCCAATGTCATGGATGTCTCCCTTCTTCAACAGTAGTACGGTCCTGCTGGTTTTCCACTGGGATGGAACCTTGCATTCAGACAGGTAGCGAGTGAAGAGCCGAGCCAGTGTATTCATGAGTACTGAAGGCAGGTTCTTCAGGTGTTCAGGTCTGACCTTGTCTGGGCCGGGTGCTGTTTGTTTCTTTACCAAAGAAATGGCGTGTCAGATTTCGGAAGGGAGAACGTTGGGAACGACATATCCATCCTGTGGAATTTGGTATGTCGGCAAGTGGGCATGGCTATCGAAGAGATTTGAGTAGAAGTCATGGATAATCTTCTCCATTGCCGTTCTGGAGGATGTGATGGATCCATCAGGACGTCGGAGGGCAGTCATCTTGGTCTTGTAGTTGGCGAAGGACAGGCGGGCCTTACGAATACTTTTCCCGGCTTCTGCCACATCTACCAGTACTTCTGCTCTTCTCTCTTTGAGGTCTTCCTTGATTGCATCTCTGCACTGCTTTGTGAGCTCGGACGTTAGCTTGCGGTTGCCTGAGGCATGCGCCAAACCACGCTGGCGAATCAGCTCAAGAGTTTTCGAATATAGGCGATTTTTTGTGGCTATCTCTCTCTTGGCGTTCCTCGCACATTCATGGAGGTGCTGTACCAGTTGATCGTATTCCTCGTCATTGTTGTCAACAATGGCATCTTCCCATGTTGCCGCAATAGTACCAAAGAGTTCCCAGTTGGTGGTCATTCTGGGAGTTCTCTTTTTGAACTTTGCAGCCCTTTCTCCCCGCTCTGTGAAGTAGAATTTTGCATGAAGGAGATGGTGGTCTGATCCCGTTCGAAATTTTGGGACAACAGCGACATCGGTCAGGCAAAACCGTCGATTGAATATGATGTGGTCTATTTCGTTGTGGAATCGTCCACCGGGAGACTCCCATGTCCATCGTTTAGATTCTGCCTTCTGGAACTGTGAGTTACCATGAATGGTCTTGGTCGACATGATGAACTCAGACAGTCTCTCACCCTGTTCGTTCCATTCTAGGCCATGGGTCCCGATGTGAAGTTCTTCAGCTGATCTTCTCGGTCCTATCTTGGCATTAAAATCACCCACAATGATCTTGTAGAAGGTGTGGTCTTCTTTATAGAACTTCTCTAGCTCCATGTAGAACTTCTCGATTTCTCTTTCATCATAATGAGATGTTGGTGTGTAGAGAACGAAGATAGAAACTGCAGGCAATGAGCCACATCTATTCAAAATTAATTAAGAAAAAAACTGCTTGACAAAGCAAAATTTCTATGACTCTAGTTGGAGAAAGTACCACAAATTAAATGTGAATGAGCAACTGGATGTATGTTTATTAACAAAATAATCATAGAACATAAATAACAAGGAATATATCCATAGTTATTTAAAAACAATTAAACAGGGGATAGAGTGATAGTACAGTGGGTAGGGAACTTGCCTTGGATGAAGCTGACCTAGATTTCATGCCCAGCAATCTATAAGGTTCCCCAAACCATTCAAGATTGTTTCTTGAATGCAGAACCAGGAGTGAGACTTGAGCACTGACAGGTGAGGTCCCAAAACAAATAACAAACAAATTTTAAAAAATCACATGACAATTTGCTTTCAAAAGCTCATTCTTTGAGAAGGCAATGACATTTGACCGGGCTTATGGAATGTCAATGAATTTCAGTTCTTATGACTATAACAACCTATTATCTTTCCATGTTAAGATGCCCTATTCGAAGCCTTAGCTTGTATTAGTGTTGGTATTTTATAGAAATCAAATGACAGAAAAAATGCATCCACACTAAAGACATTTCTCTTTTGTGCTAATTTTTGGATGTAATTTTAAAAAATTGATTGAGGCTTTGCTCCATAAAACAAAATTTCCAGGAATAAATTTTATATGTGTTTAACTTACTTTGTTATTGAATGCTCTTGGTATATTTTTATGTCTTAATTTTCAATATGCTTGACTTAATTTTAAATATGCTCTATTACTTTCGACAATGTCCTATTTGAGACAATAAATAATGCCATTATTCTAATTAAGAACTTTATTAATAGGGGACTAATTGGTTCATATTATAGTTATTGGATGACCATTATTAGTAGTTCTGAGTGGGCTACTCTTAGAGAGATTTTGAGCATAAAATCATAACATTCTTTTCTCTAGACATCAAGAACAAAACCTCCATATTTTGTTGATAGCATCCTGCCCAATAACAGGAGACACTAACTGCTCTGGAGTCAATAAGTCACTTCCGTTGACAAAGAGTAATCAGAATTATGGCTTTTTAAGGGGATGTCAGGTATGATACCCTCCTTTTCCATTTCTCAGCTACATGATCTGGAATTAATTATTCATATCTGTTCATCTCATTTTCTTGATAAGTGAAAGGAAATAATAACAGCATCTGTCACATTAGATCCCTGTAAATTAAAAAAAAGATTAACATATACAAATCACTTAAAAATGGTTAAAGTTTCTGAGAAATTAGCTCAATGGGCTGAGCATATGTATCACATGAAGATAGGCAAGGTTCAGTACCCAACACTAATATGGTCTCCTGAGCACTGCCAGGAATGATGCCTAAGCAATTACTTGAGAGAATCCCTGAGCACTGAATGGGGCCCTCAAACAAAATTTGCCTAAGGACTTGTTTCATATGGTTCAAGTGGTAGAGCACTTCCCTAGAATGTATGAATCTTTCACGTGGCATTGCCCCCTAGGCATCACCAGGTATATCTCTAATATGCGGGTGTGGTCCGTCCCCCTCCTGCTTTCAGGAGTACATCTCATAACTAAGAACAATAAAAAAAACTTAATTCTATATTCAGTAGAATGCTTAAGTACTACACTTAAATCTGGCTCAGTTTTATCAGACTGAAAAAAACTGAAGGGGGCCAGAGGAATAATACAGTGAGTAGGGGATTTGCCTTCCACGTGGCCAACCTGGGTTCTATCACCATCACTTCATATGGTCCCCTGAGCACTGCCAAGATTAATTCCTTAGTACAAAGCCAGGAGTAATACCTGAGCATTACAGATATGACCTAAAAAGCAAAAAATAAACAAATAAACAAACAAAAACCCTTGAAAGTCCAACTTTGCTTCCTGCCATCATAAAAAAAATATGTACTAACTAGCATCAGGTTTTCCACTTAGAAATTATATAGAATATTCTAGTACATTAAATGCCTTACTCTGAATTAGAACCAAATTATCTTTTTATTTATATTTTACTATTCTCTGTACATTTACATTGATATTAATTTACTCTTTTCTTAGGTTTTCTAATAATAAATGCATATATTTTGTTATTCTGTTTTTGCTCTTAAAGATTAAACTTCATGTGTTATAATAAAATATTATTAGAACATTATAAGACATATGGAAATGGAATATTTTTGCATTCCTAAACTTACTAACGTTTTTATATGCATAATAATCATATTTGAATTTTAGAAAATTGTTAAGATGAAAAAAACAACTAATATTTGGAATATTTAACTACATAGGAGGGAGATTACATTGAATTAACTATGAGTGCAATAATATCAAATAGGGACCAAAGAGATAACACAGCAGGTAGAGCATTTTCCTTGCATTCAGTTGACAAGGATTTAACCCCCAGCATCCCATATGGCCTCCTGTGAATCTTTAGGAATACTTCCTGTGCAGAGGTAGTGCTATGGTCATTGGGTCAATTGACAATTACTTTACGTGTCATGAATTTTTAATGATTTTATTTTATTTTTGACCTTCATAAAGGTGCTCAAGTGACAAAGGTCATCTCCTGTTTATTCTTAGGCAACCTGGGTGGAAATTGAATATAAAGTTTCAAGAATGTGCTGGTAGGGACTGTAGAGCCAGGAATTACCCAGGATGACCTGGCAGTGCTCACTGGCCTTCTACTACACAAAGTACTATTTATGAGTCTCCAATAGAACACAGAATAGTGTTTGGACTTCCAAGGCTTCACACAGTGGTGGACAGGGAATAAGAATTTCCAGAAATCAAACTTGGTGAGTCACATGTAACGTGTATACTTTCACCCCACTAAAATCTTTAAGTCCCTTTATAATTTTTAAAAACAAAAATACAAATACATGTTTTTTAAAAATTTATTTACTAATGCAGTGTGTGGTGAAACAATTTTCAGAGAGGGAAATAAGCACATTCTTTAAGTAAAAAGAGTTACATACAATTTAAATAAACTCTTTAAAATTCAGTTTGAATTTTCATTTTTTTCAGTCTGGAATATGAACTTTGCATCCTGTTCATAATGACTGTCAATTTATTGCCTTATATTCCCTTGCTCTTCCAAGGAGAAAACTGTAAACACAATGGCATTTTAAAGGACAGTGAGGATTGGATTTGCCTGTGATTAGTGCCTTTCTATCTACATTACTTGAAAAAAAATACTGATTATTGATGGACTAAAGTGTAAAATAAATTATTAGTCTGAATTTAGGCAAATCAAAGAGTACACATGTTAGTTGGATTTTATTAACTTTATTTCTTTTATGATCTACAGGCTGGTGATTGAGGTTTAGGTATGGAGACAATAATCTGCATGAATGAAGGACATTTGAGACCATGACTGCTAACATATGTGTGGCAAATTACTTGTGACAATTACCATCTGAATTAAGCTGTCTTCTCTGGATAAGTGTTCATGGTCCACAAAGCAACTGGGAGCCAGTAAAATAAAATTTGAGTTTATTTTCATGATGCCCTGGAATTTCAGGATTTGAAGCCTGGTATGCATATCCGTATATCCATTACCTGCTACACATTCCACCCTTGGTAAAGTATGGGCAGTACCATCAGGTATGATAAACTCAAAAGGAAGAGTCTTTTTGTACTCTCAGTTTTTGAAAGATGCCAAGAAATTTTTGTGTAAGTGTGAGAAGATAAGATGGACCCGAGAGAGAGAGAGAGAGAGAGAGAGAGAGAGAGAGAGAGAGAGAGAGAGTATAAGTGTAAAGATGGCTGCTAACCTGGTTTAAATCCCTCAGGTGACATGATATACCAGCGCCTGCACACATAACGAGAAAGAGACCCTGAGAGCTGTTGGGTGACCTTGTAACTCTCTCTGTCTCTCTCTCTCTCTTTCTCACTCACTCACTCAGTCTTGCTCTCCCTCCCTCTCAAAAAAGATTTTAGTGAAAAACTAATTATCACTAATATTCATTATAAGAAAGTATTTGGCAACTATGATCACAAATTAAAGATTAATGTAAATCTAGATAAAATCAGTTTTTTTGAAGCACAGTCTTATATATCACATTTAAATTTTGAATTATGTATCTCCACTAAACTCTCAACAAATAATAGGTACTATTAACTTTCCTACAATGATAAATTTTTAAATGAAAAGTGGTTGTATTAATCCAAGTCTTAGGGTTATTCAACAGCTATAGCAAGACATAGAAACACAATCAGCATTTGAGGGAGATTGGGAGTTAACTATTAGACCACACATTGCTGGTCTCTGGGTTTACTCTTAGGTCTCACTCATGGTTCACTCCTGGAAGCAGCTGGGTAATGATATTCAGTTCAGGGGATATAACAGAAGTCATCTTTAAAAAACTAATTGCCTTAACCACTATACTATCTCTCCATTTTTGTCTTTTTGGGGTCACACCTGGCATTGCACAGGGATTACTCCTGGCTCATGCACTCAGGAATTACTCCTGGCGATGCTTGGGGGACCACATTGGATGCCGGGAAATAAACCTGGATGGGCGGCATACAAGGCAAACACCCTACCCGCTGTGCTACCGCTCCAGCCCCCTATCTCTCCATTTTTGAGAAAACAGCCTTAAGAAGAGCATCCTCGTCTCTCCCCAGTATACCTCCTTCTGCTTCAACCACGTTATCTTTTCCCAGATTTCTAGTACCCATGTTCTGGGGCTTCTGCACTGAGCAATAGGGTGTTTCTCAGCTTGGATTGTAATTTCAGTATCTGTGTTTTAAAAAAATATGTATATATATTTAAATATATTCATTTAATTTGGGGCTAGAGCGATAGCACAGCTGTAAGGCGTTTACCTTGCACGCAGCCAACATGGCCGACCCAAGTTCGATTCCTCCGCCCCTCTCGGAGAGCCCGGCAAGCTACTGAGAATATCTCGCCCCCGTGGCAGAGCCTGGCAAGCTTCCCGTGATGTATTCGATATGCCAAACACAGTAACAACAAAGTCTCCAATGGAGATGTTACTGGGCCCGCTGGAGCAAATCGATGAACAACGGGAGGACAGTGACGTTTAATTTTATTATATATTTAAAAATATAGATTTATTTAAAAATGGCTTTTCCTTTTTTCATGTATGTGCTCCATACTTTAACCACTGTGAACTTTTGCCAAATAATTATGGTTAAAAGCATTATCCATGCTTTTTACAACTGAGACTGGCATCTGATCAGCACAGCATTTAAACAACTGGTGGTTAAACAGAGGGCGGTAAGCAAGCAATTTTCAATCTTTCTCCATTTGTGAGCCAGGAACACTTCTTACACTGCTTATTTAGAACCATTGACTTAAAGAACTATCTCTCCACACGTATAGGCTAAGAATCTCTTCCTACCTTTTTTTGCTAGTCTGCAATCTTTTTGAAAGAGCAGACTGTCTTATTCATATGTGAAACTCCAACTCCTGGTACAGAATTTATTGTATAATAGAAATCTAATAGATGAAAAGACAATTAAAATGATGTAAAAATGCTATACTTTAAAGTTTTTGAGCATAGAATAAAATTTGTGGCCACATGAGGGGCACGTTCCTCAGATGCATAATGGAAAAGAAAGAGGAAGACAGAAAGCACAGGCCCTACCTTCACTGTTGGAACCCATCTAGCAATTGCTCAAGAAAGAGAGAGAGAGATGCTGCATAGCTTTTCATTTTCAAGTTAGGGGTGGAGAGATGGAAAGGTAAAAGAATGTTGTTATTTTTTATGAGTTAATTAATAACAAGGTACAAAAAAGAAACACAATCTATAAAACGATGATCTTGCTTTAGGAATACCTACCAAAGCAGGTAGGGCATTTGCCTTGCACATAGTCAACATGGCCGAGCTGAGTTCTATTCCTCTGCCCCTCTCAGAGAGCCGGGTAAGCTACGGAGAGTATCTTGCCCAAACGGCAAATCCTGGCAAGCTACCCGTGATGTATTCGATATGCCAAACACAGTAACAAGTCTCACAATGTTACTGGGCCCGCTCAAGCAAATCAATGAACAAATCGATGTTATTTTATGAACAACGGGAGGACAGTGACAGTGATAGTGTTAGTGTTAGACAGTAGGTGCTAGTTATCAAGCAACCTAAGAAAGCCTGGTTTGGAGAAACTTTCAGATCTATAAAGCAATTCCCCCATGAAGGCATAATGTCAGGAGATCTCATTTTCTGGGTATGAGATCTCCTGACATCCCACTCCAGATTACATCTGAAGTATTTCTATACTAAAAACAGTTATTTCTTCAGATAATAACAGTATAAAAGCTTAAGATATTAACATTAATTTTAAAATTTTAAATTGAGTAATATAATTAAATATTTTAAATAAAGTACTTTTTATTTTAATAAGAGATCAAAATCTTTGTAGAGATGTAAGAATTAGATGCCTGATCTCAGCTTTTGATTTTTTTACTTTTGGGGGCACACCTGGAGATGCACAGGGTTACTCCTGGCTCATGCACTCAGGAATTACTCCTAGAGGTGCTAGGAGGACCATATGGGATGCTGGGAATCATACCCAGGTCTTCTGTGTGTATGGCAAATGCCCAATCCCACTGTGTTATTGCTCCAGCCCCCTGATATCAGCTTTAAATAAAATATTTCATTAAGCATTCAATAAAATATTAGAGCTAAGCACATAGCTCCGTTCATGCATCCTCACTTGTTAGGTGAAATAAAATGTGAGAAGACCATTAGTATGATTTTGATTTATGTCTCAGCCATTTCCTGATCTTTTAATTATATTGCAGTTATTTGACTTCTGGGACTATTTTTATCTCTCTAGGACTCATTCGAAAGATAGGTGGCCATGTAATATAACTTAGTTTTTGGATTTGCTCAAGGAAATCAATGAATGATATTTCTTGAATGTTTAATTTGCATTTTATTTCTTTTTCTTCTGTCATTAATTTTCTTCTATTTAAAGAAATTATTGAGTGATTTCAAAGAACTTCTTGGAAGAAGTTAAGGGATTTAATGACATCAAAAAAAATCAGTGTCCTGTCATAGCTTACTTTCTGAAAGATATGAATAACATATGGTTTAGGTGTGATTTGTTCATGCAGTGAATGTGGCATCAGCAATAAAATTTTCTTTCTGGGAATGGAACACTATAAGTAGCCAGGAGTCACTTTCAGCAGTATTCAAGGGACCATGCTATGTTGGGGATCAAACATGAGGTTCCTACATGCAAGGCAATATGCCCCATACTGAGAGTCATTTACTTCCCGAATTTTCTTTTGAAAGACTAAAATCCGTGCATGGAGAAAAAGGGTACCATAACAAAGACACATGCTTAAATAAGATTCCAATGAGAGTATATAAGTGTAGTGAAGACTACAATATTAAAGGATTTCCTAAAGCTCAATTACTGAAGGGGAAGGATGAATAGATAAGGTGCTGCACATTACACCAAGGAGGAGGAGCCAAGGGAAACAAGACACTTTATTTAAGTGTCATTTTAGTAAAAGCCTTTCCGCAACATAATTTATTCATTTCAATTTAAAATGTATATATCTGGTTTAGTGATTATTTTCATTTATAATGAAAAATGCATACAGAAGCAATTTAGTATAATCATTGAAATCAAGGAAAATGAAATATAATGAAATGAGCATTTCAATGTATTTTGAGACCTAATCTACTTCATCATACACAATTCTTTATTTCACACATCTTTATCACATCTAGTGCAGCATGATTGAATAAAGTTCATTATACTTTACTATTTCTCTTTAACATATTGTGAAACAGAAAATTGAAGGTTTGGTTCTAAGTTTGGGATACTCCATTGATTAAGATTAGTGACTATCTTATCTACAAAAGACATCTCACAATGATATGCAGCTATGAGTAGAAGACACGGTTTAATTCGTGTACCATCAAATTTATGTTTTATAATCATATTTATTTTTGAATTAAAAATATACAACTGTTACATATTTCTCTCTGTCACGGTCACGGTCCTCCCATTGTTCATTGATTTTCTCGAGCAGGCCCAGTAACGTCTCCATCGTGAGACTTGTTGTTACTGTGTTTGGCATATCGAATACATCACGGGTAGCTTGCCAGGCTCTGCCTTGCGGGTTAGATACTCTCGGTAGCTTGCCGGGCTCTCCGAGAGGGGTGGAGGAATCGAACTCGGGTTGGCCATGTTGGCTGCTTGGAAGGCAAATGCCCTACCACTTTGCTATTTCTCCAGCCCTTATTTCTTTCTAGGATATCTTAATCCAGTAAAATCTCATAAAAATAGCTTTAACTTTCCAACTAGGCAAATTATAGTAAATTATTGTCCTATTACTATTATACAAAAATAAAAATAATTCATATTTTAACATGATTAGCAAAGAAATTGAACATCATTTTGTTAGCTAAGACAAATTTAGTTGTTTATTTACATTGGGCCACCCTTGGAAGTGCTCAGGTATCACTCCTGGAAAACCTGATGAACCACTTGCGATGTTGGATATAACACCCAGGTATGATATGTGCAAGGCAAATGCATTACCTGCTGCACTTTCTCTCTAGCCCTATTTATTTACTGATTTATTTGTTTGAGGAATACTTGTAAGTACTTAGGCTACTTATGACTCTGTGTTCAGGGATTATATGCAATGCCAGGGATTGATTCTGAACTAGCTGCATGGAAAATAAATGACGTACTCACTATAATATATCCCTGGTTCAATTGGAGAATTTTAAACAATGAAAAAACTTCTGTTCTCAAATTTAGGGTGCTTATTGTAAAAATGTTGAATATGTTGTAGTTTCCACAATTCAGTTTTTGGCAATAGAATCATGTATAATGAAAATTTTTTCAAGTTGCTGCTTTAAAATGCAGTTTGTTTCTCATGCCTTACATAACTTGAAAATTCATATTGAAATGATTTTTACTTAAAGTGCCTTGATTTAAAAACCTGTTAATGATAATTTTCATGGATCCAGTATTCAGACACTGCACCCTGATCCGAGTGCCTGCTTCCCTGACCTGCGTCCGGGCTCCTGATAAACACTTTGCTCCCTACCCCACCAAGGATGTAAAATTCTGTAAGTGAATTCTCAGGTTCCAGTGTCTTTGACTATTTGAAAAAAAAATTTAGTTTTGAAATATTCATTATATATTGTGTTACTGATTTGAGGTTTATGATACTAGAACATGTGAGCAATTTAGAAAATAGGGTTCCTTAATAGGGAAATTATCTATAAGCATAATTTACTACTCCAAGTACAGTTGTTATAAAAATATCTTTAAATTATTGCATGTTAAAATAAGATAGATTGGCATAAACCTTTTCTAGAATATTATAATAAAAACTGCAAACATGAATACATTTAGAGGTCTTTACAATCTTTAATTGATGTCTTGTAATATAATGTAGATTCACTTTCCCACACAGATATTTTTCCTGATTTATGCTATTTTAGTAAAATAAAGTTTGAGATCACTGTTCTAATAAGTATAGGCATTTGTTCATCACATTTTATGACTTGAATTCTAATTAATTCATCTGCCCAAAATGACTTACTGTATTTCCTGCTGTTATCTAGGGAAATTTGTTGATCTTGATATTCTTTCTCTGCCCACACCAAGCATTAACACACTGAGTGCTATATGTTTAAAGCAGCATCCAATAGATGAAGGAAACTTGGCACCAACCAGAAGAATATCACTGACTATGGAATGTTTCACTGGATTGTTAAATAAGTTTTTTAAAAATGTAGTCTACCATTTTTGATGAATGTATGAAATAGTCTACCCTCTTTTCCCATCTTCAGATGAATCCTTGGAACATTAGGTTACATGGTGGTGAAGAAAGAGAGTGTAGGTAAATCTGAGGAAGTAGTATGGACAGGTGAGCCTCAGAATGACCTCTTCAGATTTTATCTTATTGCACCAAGCTTGAACATTCTTGTGGAGAAGAGTTCCACATTAGGCTGGTACCATTGTGCCAGATACCTGATGACCTTCTAAGTTACAAACTTGGTTTATCATCCTGCTTTTGGGAAATAAGCAGGGAAACAAACATTATGCATTGACTTTTTAAAAAATTTTATTGAACCACCATGAGATAGTTGCAAGCTTTTATGTTTGGGTTACAATCACACGATGATCAAACACCCATCCCTCCACCAGTGCACATTTCCCACCACCAATATCCCCGGAATACCCACTCCTTTCCAACCCTCCCCCTGCCTCCATGGCAAACAATATTCCCCATACTCTTTCTATACTTTTGGACGTTATGGTTTGCAATACAGACACTGAAAGGTTATAATGTTTGGTCCTTTATCTACTTTCTGCACACATCTCCCATCCGAACTGGGTCCTCAAGCCATCATTTTCTTAGTGATCCCTACTCTATTCCAGCTGCCTTCTTTCCTTTGCTCATGAAGCAGCCTTCCAGCTATGGAGCAACCTTACAGTCCTGTGTATCCACTATCCTTAGGTGTTAGTCTCATGTTGTGTTGTTTTATACTCCACAAATGGGTGCAGTCCTATGTCTGTCCCTCTCTTTCTGATTCATTTCACTTAGCATGACAATCTCCATGTCTATTCATTTATAAGCAAAGTTCATGACTTCATCTCTCCTGACAGCTGCAAAGTATTCCATTGTATAGATGTACCAAAGTTTCTTTAACCAGTCATCTGTTGTAGGGCACTTGGATTGTTTCCAGAATGTAACTATAACTATTGTCAACAGTGCTGCAATAAACTTATAGGTACAGATATCATTTCTACTGTGATTTTTTGCATCCTTGGGATATATTCCCAGAAGTGGTATTGCAGGGTCATATTGAAGCTCAATTTCTAGTGTTTGAAGGACTGTCCATATTGTTTTCCAGAAAGGATAGACTAGTGGGCATTCCCACCAACAGTGAAAGAGCATCCCTTTTTCCCCACATCCATGACAGCGTTGGTTGCTTTTGTTCTTTCGAATGTGTGTCAATCTCTGTGGTGTGAGATGATATCTCATTTTTGTTTTGATTTGCATCTCTCTGATGGCCAAAAGGAACATGCATTAACACAATCTTCAATAGATTATGAAATTTGAATTTTAACGAAGAAATTCTCTGACTGTGTAAGCTAGGGTAAGTTAAATATGTGTTCTCAAGCTAAGTTCACTAAAAAAAAAAATCTTACACAATCTTTAGGAACTTATTTTCTCTACAGCCAGAGTAAAAAATGTTTCTGGTATTTTTTATCATTGTTCAGAAATTCCTGTCATGGATGGAAATTCACCAATTCTTCCCCCTCCTATTGATTCATACTCTATTAACTATGACATTTTATTTGGAGGTTTATAAGAGAAAATAAAAGGGTTTGATACAATGTTAGTAATGTAAAGAATTATAAGATCTTGAATATTATAAGAATTATAATATCTAATTAATTGATATTGATAAGATAATATTACCTGAATTAATTAATACATCACTTAACTTAATCACTTAACTTCCCGTTAGTCGTCGATTTGCTCGAGCGGGCGCCAGTAACGTCTCCATTTGTCCTTGTCGCGTGCTAGTGTAGCCCAACGTCATCTGTTCGCTCTGGGAACATGAAGGGCCTCAAACCGATCGTTCATGATCTTGACGAAGAAGTCTGACCATCTGGTAGGTGGGCAGCCTCTCAGTCTTTTGACATCCCGTGGAATCCAGTCGGTAACAGCTCTAGTCCAGCGGTCGTCTTTAAATCTCATTACGTGACCAGCCCATCTGATTTTCGACACCTTGGCAAATGAGACAGAGTCCCTGATTCTTGATTGTTGACGGATGTCAGAACTCCAGATTCTTTCTCTCATTTGAGTGAAACGTGATATTCCAAGCAGAGCTCTTTCTATTCTTCTTTGAGAGACCTGAATAGCGTTCTCATCTTGTTTGCGTAGGGCCCAGGTCTCTGAGGCATATGTTAATGCAGGAAGAATAGTGGAATCAAAGAGATGTGCCTGGAGCTGGAGGTTCTTCATCATCTTAGCTATTACTTCGACGTTCTTGAAGGCGTTCCAAACTGCTCTCTTCCTCCTGCGCAGCTTGGGTGCCAGGTCATTTGTCATGATGACCTTTCGACCTAGGTACACATAGCTGTTGCATTCAGAGATGGTCGTTCCGTAAGAGCGAATGGGTCATCAGGAACGAGGCTGTTTCTCATAAACATTGTCTTTGTAAGATTCAGCTGTAGTCCTACCTTTCCACACTCACGGTCAAAGTCGGCCAGCATTTGTGCTGCTTGGCTGATGATTGGTGTTATTAAAACAATGTCATCAGCAAAGCAGAGGTGGTGTAGTTGCCGACCATCTATCTTCACTCCCATTCCTTCCCATTCCAGTCGTTGCATGATGTTCTCGAGGGTGGCACTGAAGAGTTTCGGTGAAATGGTATCACCCTGCCGCACCCCTCTCTTGACCTCAACGATCACTTCTTTTTAGATTGGTGAGATCCTGGTAGTGAATCCACAATACAGCTCACGGAGGATCCTGATGTATTGGGCTTGAATGCCCTGATTGGCTAGGGCTTCAATGACCGCTTCCGTCTCAACAGAATCAAAGGCCTTCTTTAAATCAATGAACGTTAAACAGAGCAGCATCTTGAACTCCTGAGAAACCTCAATGAGCTTGGGTATTGTGTGGATATGGTTGATGGTGCTGAATCCTTTGCGGAACCCGGCTTGCTCGCATGGTTGTCCTTCATCTAGTGTTCTGCCAATCCTATTTAGGATGACTCTAGTGATCAACTTGTACATGACAGACAATAGGCAGATCGGGCAATAGTTGCCAATGTCATGGATGTCTCCCCTCTTGAACAGTAGTACGGTCATGCTGGTTTTCCATTGGGACGGAACCTTACATTCAGACAGGTAGCGAGTGAAGAGCCGAGCGAGTGTATTGATGAGTACTGACAGCAGATTCTTCAGGTGTTCAGGTCTGACCTTGTCTGGGCCGGGTGCTGTATGTTTCTTTACCGAAGAAATGGCGTGTCGGATTTCGGAAGGGAGAACTTGGGAACGACATATCCATCCTGTGGAATTTGGTATGTCGGCAAATGGACATCCTATCGAAGACATTTGAGTAGAAGTCATGGATAATCTTCTCCATTGCCATTCTGGAAGATGTGATGGATCCATCAGGACGTCGGAGGGCAGTCATCTTGGTCTTGTAGTTGGCGAAGGACAGGCGGGCCTTACGAATACTTTTCCTGGTTTCTGCCGCATCTACCAGTACTTCTGCTCTTCTCTCTTTGAGGTCTTCCTTGATCGCATCTCTGCATTGCTTTGCAAGCTGGAACGTTAGCTTGCGGTTGACTGAGGCATGCGTCAAACCACGCTGGCGAATTAGCTCAAGAGTTTTCGAAGATAGCCAATTTTTTGTGGCTATCTCTCTTTTGGCGTTACTCGCACATTCATGGAGGTGCTGAACCAGTCGATCGTATTCCTCGTCAATGTTGTCAACAATGGCATCTTCCCATGTTGCCGCAATAGTACCAAATAGTTCCCAGTTGGTGGTCATTCTGGGAGTTCTCTTTTTGAACTTTGCAGCCCTTTCTCCCTGCTCTGTGAAGTAGAATTTTGCATGAAGGAGACGGTGGTCCGATCCCGTTCGAAATTTTGGGACAACAGCGACAACAGTCAGGCAAAACCGTCGATTGAATATGATGTGGTCTATTTCGTTGTGGAATCGTCCACTGGGAGACTCCCATGTCCATCGCTTAGATTCTGCCTTCTGGAACTGTGAGTTATCATGAATGGTCTTGGTCGACATGATGAACTCAGACAGTCTCTCACCCTGTTCGTTCCATTCTATGCCATGGGTCCTGATGTGAAGTTCTTCAGCTGATCTTCTCGGTCCTATCTTGGCATTAAAATCACCCACAATGATCTTGTAGAAGGTGTGGTCTTCTTTATAGAACTTCTCTAGCTCCATGTAGAACTTCTCGATTTCTCTTTCATCATAATGAGATGTTGGTGCGTAGACAACGAAGATAGAAACTGCAGGCAGTGAGCCACATCTTTTCAAATGTAAACGTCCGATTCAGGTTGTTAGGCATTCGAATGAATTAATGCTCTTGGCCTAGTTTGTGTTGACAAGGACACCGATGCCTCCAACACCTCTTTTATCGCATGTTCCGAGGAACAATTCTTCTCCAGTGTCGAAAACGCATGGTGAGATTCGTGCCTTCTTGTCTCGGTCAGACCAATGATGTCGTACTTGATCATTTGCGCTTGTACCATCAGGTCCTCGATGGATGCATCTGATGCTAGCGTACGTGCATTGAAAGTACAGACGATCATTTTTGTCTTCCTTCGTTGTGGCAGCCTAGGTCAGCCTTGAGATTTTGTCGGCCTCTCTTTTCTCATGCTTCTCAGGGCTGCCATGTCGTTGAAGCCTTCAGGGTCAGGTGAATGAGACCAGTTGTAGTTACTGGTTTTGGCGTATTGAATACACAATGGATAGCTTGCCAGGCTCTTCCGTGCGGGTGGAATACTCTTGGTAGCTTGCCAGTCTTTCCGAGAGGGATAGAGGCTTTTGGGGCGACCTCTAATCACCCTTGTAGGTGTTACCATATTTGAACCCTATCAAATATGGTACGACAATTCCGAAAGATGGGTACTTAGTGTCTTATGCTGTGTTGCGCAGCCACTTTGCGGCCGCGCGGGTCCGGAAGGCATCCTGGAGTGTGGCGATGGCTGGATAGTGGAAGTAGTGTCGATAGTGGAAGTCTGCCAGTGGGGTATTTGTCTGGGTAGTGTGGGTCTCCTGTGTGCAAATCGATCCCTCGGTGGTTGATGGAAGACACTACTCCCACTACCCAGACGTCAGAGGGCAGTCATCTTGGTCTTATAGTTGGCGAAGGACAGGCGGGCGTTACGAATACATTTCCCTGATAAACAATTATCAGGGACGCTGTCTCATTTGCCAAGGTGTCGAAAATCAGATGGGCTGGTCACGTAATGAGATTTAAAGACGACCACTGGACTAGAGCTGTTACCGACTGGATTCCACGGGATGTCAAAAGACCGCATGGCCGCTCACCTACCAGATGGTCAGACTTCGTCAAGGTCATGAACGATCGGTTTGAGGCCCTTCATGTTCCCGGAGTGAACAGATGCCATTGGGCTGCACTAGCACGCGACAGGGACAAATGGAGACGTTACTGGCGCCCGCTCGAGCAAATCGATGACTAACGGGAAGTTTAGTGATTAAGTGATTAATAAACAATTAGAAATGTCTTCTAACTTGACTTTGTTTCCTTTGATTTACTTTTGCTGACTATCATAGATCTAACAAGAGGTTGCTATATGTCTGATATGTATATATTCAGATTGTGATTATTGTCAACAGTATATGTATGTGTTTGTATATATATTCAGACATGTGTATATATATACACATATACATGTGTGATATATATGATTATATATATTTCTTATTCTGATGCATTTATATGTATATATACATATATATACACACATATACACACATATCAGGAAACACACATATTGTTTATGCAATCCTAATTTAAGGCAGTATCATCTAAAGTCACATTTTTTTATCCATGCCAATTCCAGCAGTACTATTAGCAATGACTATTTGGTACTTCTGTTACTTCTTGTGGCAAAGTCATCAATACACCTTAGTCGTGGTCTCTTGAAGCCTTGCAGTTTCAATACCTAGATTTTGCCTCATAATTTTGCTAAATAGCACAGTGGTAAGGCGTTTGCCTTGCACGCAGTCAGCCCAGCCAAGCTGGGTTCGATTCCTCCGCCCCTCTCAGAGAGCCCGGCAAGCTACCGAGAGTATCTCACCCGCACAGAAAAGCCTGGCAAGCTCCCCGTGGCATATTCGATATGCCAAACACAACGTCTCACAATGGAGACGTTACTGGTGGCCGCTTGAACAAATCTATGAACAACGGGAGGACAGCGACAGCGACAGTGATAGAGTTACATAACACAACTGGATATGAGGTTAGTAAATGCTTGTGGCACACATTTTTTATATCTGATTTTTCTTATTCTGTTTAAATTTTATTTTTCTTACTCATATTACTATTTTATACTTGTAGTACTATTTCACTGTGCCTACCACCTGAATAAGAAGAACCATCCATAGCATTCTACCTTCAGCACTTTCCAATCATAATTCTACTTACTTTATCAAAGGATTTATTTTTATTGGGGTTTGTCTAATCTCTTTTCCTATACTGTGCATATGAGCGAGGTCATCTGGTATTTATTATTTTTCTTGCTGATTCACTTTACTTTGCATTACTTTCTACATTCAAACCAGGATAGAGACACCTTCAACACTGCATATTTTCTCAAAAGTGAGTAACATCTCATTATGTAGACAGAATACAATTTCCTTACCTGTTAATTTGTTGTTGGGCATTTGGCCTTTTCTCCTGTTTTAGCTATTGTAAATAATGCTGTAATGAGCATAAACTATACATTGGCCCTTTGAATTCATGTTTTTTTTTTTTTGGAGTGGATTCTCAAGAGAAGAACTGAAAGATCCAACGAAAGTTTATTTATTTTTCTTTTTTTGAGGAGTCTCCTAAAATTTTTCAAAGAATTTGAACCAAATATCAGTCTCACAATATTAAATGAACATTGCTTTTTACTATATCTGTATCAGTACTTATTGCTTCTGAGAACTTTAATATAAATGATAATCAGGACAAAGTGGCAGGCTACCGAATGTAACCTGCCCACATGGCAGAGTCTGGCAAACTCCCCATGGAGTACCCAATATGCCAAACACCAGTAACAATGATGGGTCTCATTCTCATAACCCTGGAAGAACCTTTAATATGGCACTTTTTAAAAAATCTCTGGGCTAAGACGAAGGAGACGTTACTGGGGACTGCTCTAGGCAATCGATGAACAATAGGACGGTCGTGATCGTGATCGAATCATTGTTGTGAGGTGAAATTTATTATAAATTTTACTTAAGATTTTTGTGAAAATCACTGATAAGGAACATTTGTTCATAAGGTTGTTGGCTATTCTTTATGCTTTCTTTGGAGAATTGTATATTCATGGCCTTTTTGTATTCTTATGTTATTTATTATTGTAGCTCTTTTAGAATGGCTTATATGTCTTGAATAGTTTCAAGACGATACCATGATATGTGGATCTTTGACTCCTATTAGTAGTGTGCTGTTTTATTTCTGCCTTAACTTCTTTTACAAAGCAGAAATATTTTAGTTTGATGTAAGCCCATTTGTTTTTTTCTTTTATTTGCAAATTATGGTCATATTATTATATCATATTATTAATATAATAATATATATTATTATTATATCATTAAGAACTCATTTGATGTCAATATTGTGGAGATCCCTACATCTCTTTCCCTTGATGTATTTTATGTAACCAAGTCTTATATCAAGTTATTCAATCTATTTTGACCTTTACAATTTTGAAATAAGTTCCTTCAGTTTCAAATTTGTTTAGAACATGAATGTGTTTGCAATGTATTTAATAATCTCTGTATAAAGATCATTCTATGGACATCATATTTTCTTTTATCAGTGTAGTGTATTACTTCAACTGATTTTCACATTTCAATACATATCACATCCATGGGATAAATCCCACTTGATAATGGCTTTGGAAACATTGAATATACTGTATCTGATTCACTAGGATTTTGCTTTGTTTTGTGAGCCACAACCAGTGGTGCTCAGTACTTACTTCCAGCTCTATGCTCAGGGATCACTTCTGGCAATACTCAGGGGACGAGAGTGAGTGCTGGGAATCGAACCTTGGGAAGTCACTTGTACGAAAAATTACCCTACCTGCAAGTTCATACCCTCTGTATTAACAGTCCCACATTCATGAGAATTTTGATGTGGATCTTTACTTCATGATTATTTGGGATATTTGTCTGATATTTTCTGTTTTAGTAAGGTCTAGTCCTATCGCCCAATCTGCCTATTGTCTGTCATCTACAAGTTGTTCACTCGAGTCATCCTAAATAGGATTGGCAGAACACTAGATGAAGGACAACCATGCGAGCAAGCCGGGTTCCGCAAAGGATTCAGCACCATCAACCATATCCACACGATACCCAAGCTCATTGAGGGAAGTTAAGTGATTAAGTGATTAAGTAAGGTCTACTAGTTTTGTGTACCAAGGCAGCATTAATGTCATAAATACTGTTTGGGAAGATTTCTATTTCTTCAACTTTCTGGAAGAGCTTGAGGAGGTTTGAGAGCACACATTTAGTCTAGGGGCTTCAGTTGGGAATCTTCACTTCCTCAATAGTTAAATGCATGTAAAAAGTCTATACTTCCTCCTTGGAAGGTTGTAAAAATATAGAAAGTTATCCATTTCTTTCAGATTCTCCAACTTAGTATAAATAAAATTATTTATAGTAATATTACATTATGTTCTGTATTTCTGAGGTTTCTGTTGTAATTTCTCTCCTTTTATGATTCAATGTCCAATGTACCAGGATTCTCTCTCTCTCTCTCTTTTTCTCTCGCTTTCTCTCTCTGTGTAAGTAGATTTGCCTAAGAAAGTCTCTAATATTTTTGCTTTATTAATAAATAACTTTTCCCTCCTGTCCTCTTCTGCATCATATTTTATATTTATACATCATTTATTCCTGCTGACATTTTTATCATTGTACTCCTATTTGCTTTGGGATCTCTTGTTCATACCTAAATATTTCCTTAATCTGTGATACTAGCTTGTTATTAGTGCCTGCTCTTAGATCTTGATGAATTCCTGTTTTGTGCTAAACTTCCATCAGTACAGATTTTGCTGTGTCACATAAGTTTTGTTAACACATATGTTGTGTATCATTTATTTCCAAGGAACTTTTTATTTAATGTTTAACTTATTCTTTGATCCAATGAATGTTAGGTATTGAATTGCTCAACTGCCAAGTGTTTAAGTTTTCCCTATATTAATTTATGATCTATTTATTTCCATCAAAGCAGTATGATTTTATAAGGTACTTGATGTTATTTATATTTTATTAATTTGTGTAGATTTATATCCCAGCATGAGACCAGTTGTAGTTACTGGTTTTGGCATATCGAATACACAGCGGATAGCTTGCCAGGCTCTTCCGTGCGGGCGGAATACTCTCGGTAGCTTGCCAGTCTTTCCGAGAGGTATAGAGGCTTTTGGGGTGACCTCTAATCACCCTTGTAGGTGTTACCATATTTGAACCCTATCAAATATGGTACGACAATTCCAGAAGATGGGTATTTAGTGTCTTATGATGTGTCGCGCGGCCGCTTGCGGCCGCGCAGGTCCGGAAAGCATCCTGGAGTGTGGCGACGGCTGGGTAGTGGAAGTAGTGTCGAGAGTGGAAGTCTGCCAGTGGGGTATTTATCTGGGTAGGGTGGGTCTCCTGTGCACAATTCGATCCCTGGGTGGTTGATGGAAGCAGACAGGGCAGGGTAGGGTGGGGCTCCTGATTAGAATCCCTTTGTCACCTGTGGTGGTGGGAGCAAGCAGAGGAGCTCTGTCCCTGGGTCCGCCGAGCCTGGAGTCCAAGGTCTCAGAGAGTTCCGCTTATCTTGTTCTGTGGGTCTTCAGTTGTGCGTGGGTCTCGGCCGGAGCTGCCGCGCGGATCCGGAAAGTGTCCTGGAGTGTGGCGACGGCTGGGTAGTGGAAGTAGTGTCTGGTCTCATTCACCTGACCCTGAAGGCTTCACCGACATGGCAGCACTGAGAAGGATGAGAAAGGAGAGGCCGACAAAATCTCAAGGTGGACCTAGGCTGCCACAACGAAGGAAGACAAAAATGATCGTCTGTACTTTCAATGCACATACGCTAGCATCAGATGCATCCATCGAGGACCTGATGGTACAAGCGCGAATGATCAAGTACGACATCATTGGTCTGACCGAGACAAGAAGGCACGAATCTCACCATGCCGTTTTCGACACTGGAGAAGAATTGTTCCTCGGAACATGCGATAAAAGAGGTGTCGGAGGCGTCGGTGTCCTTGTCAACACAAACTTGGCCAAGAGCATTGATTCATTCGAATGCCTAACAACCTGAATCGGACGTTTACATTTGAATAGATGTGGCTCACTGCCTGCAGTTTCTATCTTCGTTGTCTACGCACCAACATCTCATTATGATGAAAGAGAAATCGAGAAGTTCTACATGGAGCTAGAGAAGTTCTATAAAGAAGACCACACCTTCTACAAGATCATTGTGGGTGATTTTAATGCCAAGATAGGACCGAGAATATCAGCTGAAGAACTTCATATCGGGACCCATGGCCTAGAATGGAATGAACAGGGTGAGAGACTGTCTGAGTTCATCATGTCGACCAAGACCATTCATGGTAACTCACAGTTCCAGAAGGCAGAATCTAAACGATGGACATGGGAGTCTCCCGGTGGACGATTCCACAACGAAATAGACCACATCATATTCAATCCACGGTTTTGCCTGACTGATGTCGCTGTTGTCCCAAAATTTCGAACGGGATCGGACCACCGTCTCCTTCGTGCAAAATTCTAATTCACAGAGCGGGGAGAAAGGGCTGCAAAGTTCAAAAAGAGAACTCCCAGAATGACCACCAACTGGGAACTCTTTGGTACTACTGCGGCAACATGGGAAGATGCCAATGTTGACAACATTGACGAGGAATACGATCGACTGGTTCAGCACCTCCATGAATGTGCGAGGAACGCCAAGAGAGAGATAGCCACAAAAAGTCGCCTATCTTCGAAAACTCTTGAGCTAATTCGCCAGCGTGGTTTGGCGCATGCCTCAGGCAACCGCAAGCTAACGTCCGAGCTTGCAAAGCAGTGCAGAGATGCGATCAAGGAAGACCTCAAAGAGAGAAGAGCAGAAGTACTGGTAGATGCGGCAGAAGCCGGGAAAAGTATTCGTAACGCCCGCCTGTCCTTCGCCAACTATAAGACCAAGATGACTGCCCTCCGACGTCCTGATGGATCCATCACATCCTCCAGAACGGCAATGGAGAAGATTATCCATGACTTCTACTCAAATCTCTTCGATAGCCATGTCCACTTGCCGACATACCAAATTCCACAGGATGGGTATGTCGTTCCAAACGTTCTCCCTTCCGAAATCCAACACGCCATTTCGTTGGTAAAGAAGCAAACAGCACCCGGCCCAGACAAGGTCAGACCTGAACACCTGAAGAACCTGCCGTCAGTACTCATCAATACACTGGCTCGGCTCTTCACTCGCTACCTGTCTAAATGCAAGGTTCCGTCTCAATGGAAAACCAGCAGGACCGTACTACTGTTCAAGAAGGGAGACATCCATGATATTGGCAACTATCGCCCGATCTGCCTATTGTCTGTCATCTACAAGTTGTTCACTCGAGTCATCCTGAATAGGATTGGCAGAACACTAGATGAAGGACAACCATGTGAGAAAGCCGGGTTCCGCAAAGGATTCAGCACCATCAACCATATCCACACGATAACCAAGCTCATTGAGGTTTCTCGGGAGTTCAAGATGCCGCTCTGTTTAACGTTCATTGATTTAAAGAAGGCCTTTGATTCTGTTGAGACAGAAGCGGTCATTGAAACCCTAGCCAATCAGGGCATTCAAGCCCAATACATCAGGATCCTCCGTGAGCTGTATTGCGGATTCACTACCAGGATCTCACCATTCTACAAAGAAGTGATCGTTGATGTCAAGAGAGGGGTGCGGCAGGGTGATACCATTTCACCGAAACTCTTCAGTGCCACCCTCGAGAACATCATGCGACGACTGGAATGGGAAGGAATGGGAGTGAAGATAGATGGTCGGCAACTACACCACCTGCGCTTTGCTGATGACATTGTTTTAATAACACCAAACATCAGCCAAGCGGCATAAATGCTGGCCGACTTTGACCGTGAGTGTGGAAAGGTAGGACTACAGCTGAATCTTACGAAGACAATGTTTATGAGAAACAACCTTGTTCCTGACGCCCCATTCGCTCTCAATGGAACGACCATCTCCGAATGCAACAGCTATGTGTACCTAGGTCGAGAGGTCAACATGACAAATGACCTGGCACCCGAGCTGCGCAGGAGGAAGAGAACGGCTTGGAACGCCTTCAAGAACGTCGAAGAAATAGCTAAGAGGACGAAGAACCTCCGGCTCCGGGCACATCTCTTTGATTCCACTGTTCTTCCTGCAATAACATATACCTCAGAGACCTGGGCCCTATGCAAACAAGATGAGAACGCCATTCAGGTCTCCCAAAGAAGAATAGAAAGAGCTCTGCTTGGAATATCACGTTTCACTCAAATGAGAGAACGAATCCGGAGTTCTGACATCCGTCGACGATCAAGGATCAGGGACACTGTCTCATTTGCCAAGGTGTCAAAAATCAGATGGGCTGGTCACGTAATGAGATTTAAAGACGACCGTTGGACTAGAGCTGTTACTGATTGGATTCCACGGGATGTCAAGAGACCACGTGGCCGCCCACCTACCAGATGGTCCGACTTCTTTGTCAAGATCATGAACGATCGGTTTGAGGCCCTCCATGTTCCCGGAGCTAAGAGATGCCATTTGGCTACACTAGCACGCGACAGGGACAAATGGAGACGTTACTGGCACCCGCTCCAGCAAATCGACGACTAACGGGAAGTTAAGTGATTAAGTGATTTATATCCCAGCATAGCATGTGGTCTTCCTTGGAGAAATATCCATGATATCTGGAGTAGAAAGTATACTCAGATCTGGGAAGATGAAGACATTTGTTTTCCACGTTACATCACTTCTAATTTTATGTTTTAAGGATGAAGATCTTTTTTGATTTTCCTTATTGATATATCTTTGGTGAGGGTGTGCTAGTAAAATATCTTGTAGTTTTTTTTGTCAATATTTTTCTCTGGGTCTGTGGTTTTATGGCTTGCTATTTTTTTCCACATATTTGGATGACCATTAGTTTGCTTCGAATATGTGTCTTTTTTGTGACATTATTAAAATGTCGTCTATTGCCATTTTAGATTAAGTCTATTTTGTTTTATATAAATATGGCTGTCCTGCCTTTCTGTAGCCTTCTGTTTGTTTGTATTGATGTTCTTCAACCTTTTACTTTGAACATTTAAGTCTTCTATAAGCAACAGAAATTTGCTTTGTCTTCTAATCCAGTGAGCCACTGTGCTTGTTTTATTTTGTTTGTTTGTTTTTTGTTTTTTGTTTTTTTTAATGGTGTGTTTAAGCTGCTTCTGTTAAGCAAAATTTTTAAAACTAATTAACTTTATTCCATCATTTTGTATGGATTCTAGGTTTTTTGTTGTTTTTTTATTGTTTTTTTCATCTTTAATTGGAGCCTGTTCAGTGTTTCTCCTGGTGCTAGTTTAGGGAACCAAAACTTCTTTATCTTTTTTTTTTCATTGTAGTTTAACTTAACTTCCTCCTACTTTAGCTGGTAGCTTGGAGGCCCCACACAGGCAAGCTGCAGCACAGGGTAGCATGCAACAAGCTACAGGCTCTGGGGGCCAATTTCCAAACAACTTTTATATTATCATCATTAGTCATGAGAATTATCCCTCATATGGCATATGTGATATGAATTGAAGTAGAAAATTAATTGGAAGAGATGTCTCTATGAATGTTTCTAGATTATAAATAGAATGAGAATACAAAGAGATACATTTTGATTTGGTATAAACTATTTTAACCATGAAATACATTTCTTGATCAAAAGAACTTGAGCTCTGTTTTTAGAAATTGCATGCATTAATTTTAAAATATAATGTGAGGTCTTTAGGTTGTGATAACTTCCCCTCTAGATATTTTACTCCCTCCTTCTGAAGTTGTTTCTAAGCTAAGAAGTTAAAATTCCCTTAAGAATAAAATTGGCTAATGATGCAAGTTCTCCAAACTGGACTCCCCCTTCCAGAATATGTGTTAGTTTCTCATGTGTGCCTTCAGAGTATTGCTGCCCCAAACACTCTTACTTCAAATCAATCTCTTATAAATAGTATTAGTATTATTTATTCGGTGAATGCTTAAAATGGGATTTGAGAGACTAGAGAGATAGTACAGTAGGTTGGACACTTACTTACCTTTCACAAGACCAATGCAGGTTCCATCCCCAGAACCAATATGGTCCTGAAGAACCACATATGATCCTTGAAAGTCTTACTATGAGTGATCTTTGAGCACAGAGTTAGTAAGACCTGAGCACCATCAGATGTGATCCAAACACCCTGTTCCCCAACAAAACAACAACAAAAACTCACAAAAAGACTAAACTTGCAAAAAGTTCAAATAATCTTTATGAGATAAGAGGCGTTGAATCCTTTATTCTTGGATGGCTATATAGATTCATTTATAACAATATATATGTATATGTACATATATATACACATATATAAAACTCTTCCAATGTACAAGAAGACTGTGTTAGGTGGAACATAATGCCATTTTGCTATAACCGGGTTTGGGGAGGGGCAGAAAATCCTTAAAGTGAGAATTTGTATTCTTCCCTATATTTGATAAATTTCTTACTTTATTCCAAGATTCTACTGTTTTAAAATTACTCCCAGCAAATCTAAGATTTCCCACTATGACTCCCTCCCAAAACTTATTCTGGCCAATTTTGAGTTGGTTCTGAATTTTACCTGCCTATGATCTCATAATAATTATTTGAAATTTGTGCGAGTTTAATCTTTTTATGAGTTTTTGTTGTTGTTTGTGTAGAGGGGGGGCAGGGTGTTTGGATCACACTTCTAAACACATATGCACCAAATGAGGGACCAGCAAAATATTTAAAACAACTGCTAATGGACTTCAAGGAGGACATTGGTAGCAACACAATGGTAGGCAGAGACTTCAAAATGACCTTATCACCTTTGATAGATAAACAAGACTGAAACTCAGTAAAGAAGTACTGCTTTTGAAGTAAGAAATGGGAGAGGACTAATAGTTATATACAGGGCTTTCTATATCCCAAAAACCAATTACAAATTATTTTCCAATGCACATGGAGCATTTTCCGAGATAGAACACATTATGGGCCACAAAACATACTTCAAAGAATCAGGAAGATAGAACTTGAATTAACTATCTTTTCAGATCATGATGCACTAAAGATAGTGTTAATTGTACACAGAAATGGAGAGTCAAATCAAACACCTGGAAATTAAACAACTCAACATTGAACAACGAGTGTGTCAGAGAGGAATTCAGGAAGAAATAAAATGATCACTGTATCACTGTATTACTGTCATCCTGTTGTTCATCTATTTCCTTGAGCAGGCACCAGTCACGTCTCCTTCGTCCTAGCCCTCAGATTTTAGAACGTGCCACATTCAAGGCTCTTTCAGGGTCAGGAGAATGAGACCCATCGTTGTTACTGGGTTTTGGCATATTGAATACACACCATGAGGAGTTTACCAGACTCTGCCGTGTGGGCAAGATACTTTTGGTAGCCTGCCAGGTTCTCCAGAGTAAGAACTAGATAATAAAATGTCCGAGAGCTGGGTTTTATAGTCTCTGGGTCTTGGTCGTTTATGGGATTACACAGCATCGGGGCAGGTGGTGAGTGTAACGCCTACATACTGGAAGATGGGGGGTCTGGGTGGAGGAGGCCCAGTCCCAAACCTAGTGGCTTGGAGATCTACGCCCTGGGTCCCGTATATCTGGTTTCCTCTGCCGGTTTCTTCATGCGTGAGGCTTGTCCAAATGTGTGGAGAGTGGTCTTAAGCATGGATATGGCTCGAACCAGAGGTCTTCAGCTGCTGGGGCTCTGCTTGGGGTGGGGAGGGAAACTCAACCCACCCTCCTCCAAGGGGCCCTGGTGAGGACAGCCAGGCGCAAACGCAGGAGACTCTGCGCTGTTCTCTTCCGGAAGCTGGGTTTTATAGCCTCTGGGTATTGGCCGTTGATGGGATTACATGGCACGGGGTGGGCTGGGGGGGGGGGGGAAGGGGGATTGATGGGTGTAACACCTACATACTGGAAGATGGGGGATCTGGGTGGACGAGGCCCAATCCCAATCCAAGCAGGCTTGGAGATCTATGCCCCGGGTCCCACACACCTGGCTTCCTCTGCCAGTTCCTTCATGCATGAGGCTCGTCAAAACATGTGGAGAGTGGTCTTAAATGGCAGTGGCTGGAACCGGAAACAAATGAGAATAAAGATATGAGCTACTAGAACTTGTGGGACAGCCTAGCACTGCTAAGGGGAAATTTATAGCTCTGCAAGCATTTCTCAGGAAGGAAGAAGTCCTTACACAAATAACTTCACAGTTCAAGATTTTATAAAATGACCAAGAAAAGGAGGCCAAATCAGGTAGGAAGAAAGAAATATTATAACTTAGAGGAAAAATGAATGAATGACATGGAAACCTATAAAACATGGAAACCTAAAAAACAATATGAAAGATCAAAGAAACCAAGAGCTGGTTCTTTGAGAAAACAAACAAGATTTATAAACCACTAACAAGACTCACAAAGAAAGAGAGAGAGAGAGAGAGAGAGGAGAGAGAGAGAGAGAGAGAACCCTAATAAACTGAATCCGAAATGAAAAGGCTACATCACAACAGAAACCACAGAAATTCAAAAGATCGTCAGAGATTACTTTGAAACTCTGTATGCCATGAAACAAGAGAATCTAGAAGAAATGGATAAATTCCTTAATTCCTATAAACTCCCAAGCATGAAGCAAGATGATTTGGTATACTTGAACAGACTTATTACTATCAAGAAAATTGAAACAGTAATAAAGAGCTTCTCCAAAATAAAAGCCCAAGTCCAGATGGATATACTAGTGAATTCTTGCAAAAATTTAAAGAGGACCCATTGCCAGTCATTTTCAAGTTTTTCCAGGAAATTGAGGAAAATTAAATTCTTACAGTTTCTAAGAGGCACATATCACCCTAATACCAAAAGTGAACACAGATGCCACAGGCTGATATCCCTGATGAACATGGACAGAAATACATATTGAAAAAATATTAGCAAATAGAATTCAGCAATTTATCAAAAAGATCATACACCACGACCAAGTGGGATTCATCCCATTGATGCAAGAATGGTTTAACATCCACAAGTCAATCAACATAATTCATCATATCGATTTGCTCGAGCAGGCCCAGTAACGTCTCCATTGGAGACTTTGTTGTTACTGTGTTTGGCATATCGAATAAATCACGGGTAGCTTTCCAGTCTCTGCCGTGCGGGCGAGATGCTCCCAGTAGCTTGCCAAGCTCTCTGAGAGGGGCAGAGGAATCGAACTTGGGTCGGCCATGTTGGCTGCGTGCAAGGCAAATGCCCTACCGCTGTGCTATCGCTCCAGCCCAATTCATTATATCAATAAATGAAAATGTAAAAACCATATGATCATATCAATAGACACAGAGAACAATATTTAACAATATCCAGCACCCATTTATGATGAAAACTCTCAGCAAAATGGGAATGAAGGAACTTTCCTCAATAGAGTCAAAGCCATCTACCACAAACCCATGGCAAGCATTATCCTCAATGGGGAAAAACAAAGGTTGTTCCCTCTACATCAGGACAAGACAAGATTGCTCAGTCTCACCATTTCTATTCAATATAGTACTTGAAATTGTCATAGCAGTTAGGCAAGAAAGATTTAACGTTTAAAGATGGCACAGGAAAACTTATGTAATATTGTGAAATAACTAATACTTGCAGTTTTATTGTCATCTTGACCCAAAGTATTTTCTGAAACTATTAAAAATTATGGACCTCAGTTTTTGATCTCCAAAGGGCATCAACCTTCATACTTTGAGATACTTCTGGGATGGTGAGAGAATAACTTTCTTAGATTTTATCTCAGCTGTATTATTTCCTGAGAATATTACTGTAAGGTCCACCTATATGCCTAGCTGAGTACCATTATATGGTTATTTTACAATATGAAAAGAAAGCTAAAGACCATTAATTTTATTATTTTATTTTTGTTTTGTTGTATTTTATTTTAATTTTAAGGTACCAGGAGTCAACTGCAGGGTCTTATATATGCTAAGCATGTATTTTACCATTGACATGCATCCCTCCAGCTAGAAGTTTGCTTTAAATGCTGAGAAAGGAACATGGGGAGTGAGAGTTCTGGTCCTCTGAGATGAATTGATCACTGTAGTGGAGGTAATTTGATGGCTATCTCTACATTTTTTTCCTTTCAAAAACCTTACTATTTATGGTAGTGTGTGGGGGGAATCACATGGAGTCCTCATGCTCTCCCCAGTTTGGTTTATTATACTTCCAGAATTCTCACCTGGTCTTTAACTCCAAATTTTCTACACATCTTTTATGGATTAAAGCATTGGCCACAGGTGATTTAGAGGCCAATCACTTGCATAACCTAGGAGGTTATAAACAATATAAACAAAGGAAAGCCAGATATCTCCTATACTCAGAAAGTTTGTTATAGCTAATTAAATTTTCAATCCTCAATACAGATGGCATAGAAGCTGTAGAGGAGTTTTGAGGTGTTGGATATAATTCTTTGCACATCAAAACCATGAAAAGTAACATTGTTGTGTCTCTGTAATCTAAAATATAATACAAAATAAATTATTAAAATAAGTTCAACCTTTTCACCATCTTGTAAGGTTGATTTTTCTGGCTATCAGTTACAAAAATGAATGTTATGAGGCAGGCTTCCAGCTATGGAGCAATTTTCCTGTCCTGTATCTACTATCCTTAGGTGTTAGCTGCATGTTATGTTGTTTTATACTCCACAAATGAGTGCAGTCCTTCTATGTCTGTCTCTCTCTTTCTGACTCATTTCACTTAGCATGATACTCTTCATGTCTATTCATTTATAAGCAAAGCTCATGACTTCATCTCTCCTAACAAGTAGAGAGATAGTATGGGGAATATTGTCTGCCACGAAGGCAAGGGTAGGATGGGAAAGTGGGGGAATACCGGGGATACTGGTGGTGGGGAATGTGCACTGGTGGAGGGATGAGTATTTGATCAACATGAAAGCTTGTAACTATCTCACGGTGATTCAATAAAATTAAAAAAAAACCTGAAAGTTATTCAGGCACTTTGATCATTAGTTATTTCAATAACACAAAAGACAACAGCTCTAGATATTGTAATACTTTTAGAAACTTGTTTCAAGAATTGTAGAACGCTCTCATGAAGTACCTTTTATATCCCTCTGTGTTTTGAGTTATACGTTCCTCCATTTATGCCACTTCTTTTCTCTTACTGAGAGTCCCTCCCTTCTCTCTTTTAAAAAAATATCTTCCTTCTCCCATTTGTCTAATTTTGTTTCCATTACATATTATTTTTTCCTGTCTCCAACTTATCTGGACATGTCTTGAAGGTTAAATTCACTGCAGATCCTGTGTCTACATTGTATTTTACATCTCCACATCCTCCTTTCAGGCTTATCACTGCATGTTAAGTATGGATTTGAACTTTTTCTCCTTTTATAAAAAAAATGTGATTTTTTCCCAAATGCTTATAAGCACTTCCAACCACTTTCAGTATGTTTTGATTTCCCAGCTGTTTCTTCCTGGCACTCATTTAAGGCTCGAGCCATCTGCTTACCAAGTAGAAAATGGGGATATAAAAATAAGCTTTCCTCTAGCAGCATCTTTGCTTTGACCTCTGTTTCTAACCATGCACTGAAATCTGGTCACTAGTCCTTACCCTAACAAGAATGGAAAAACATATTAGCTATCATTTTATGCACACACAAACACATAATCACACACATATTGACATACACTAAATTACAAATAAACTATCTTCTCTAAATATGACTGGAGAGACAGAGAAAAACTGGTTATTAATGATATGACAAAAACCTGGAATGAAAAATATCTCCTCTCCACTCTCAGATATTAAAATACTTCACTCAGTCTTTTGAGGTCTGACTTGAGGATGGGAAAGCTACTTTCAGACTTCAGACTAATCAAGTTGTACAAAATACCTCAAAATCCTGGACTTCAACGTCACTTTTTGTTACCTAATCTATCTACATATGAGAACAAGAAATGCTTATGTCAAACAAGATGAGTATTTGGTGGGGATGGGCAAGAAATATGATATTTTGAAGATGATAGTGTTGTAGATCCTAAGATCCTTTTTTGCACAAAAGATAAAAAATTATGAGAGGCCATAACATTCTTTTCCAAAGAAACTTTGGGGAAAGTAAGTTGTGCGAGGTTGGATCTACAGGGGTTTATGGGAGTTTATGGTTGTATGCAGGTTATAACACAGAATACTGTTATGGCTGACTGAGTAAAATAAGTTTTAAGTTCTAATGAAACAGATTGAAAAACATCTGTCCATTCTGTAAACCTGATTGTCCATTTCAAGGAAGCATTTTTCTCAGCTAGTGTAACTGTGTAATATTCTGGTTGACACATACGTAACTGGGGTTTGCTATGGACAACCAGGCCTTTGATCTAAGATGGTATGACACTCATATAACCCTTCTAATGATGGTTAGATAGGACAGACTTTCCTAGACTTTTAACACTTGCAACCCTTTTTCCCTGATTAATACATTTGATTTTAAATTAATATTGGTAATTTCATGATCAGACACACATTACAATTACTAAATTTTAAATGACTCCTATGTTCAGTTGCAAGACATCATAAAGAGTTGATACTTATAGATTAATAAGTTAGAATATAAGGAGCATATTGCTTAATACTCAAGCACAAGAACTAGAAATTTCTCTATGCTTTCCCAGATTGGGGAAGAGAAGAGTAAGAAGGATAATAAAAAACTTGATTAACCGTCACTGAGTAATTGGTAGGTAGGTCTTGAGGCATTGTAAATTAGAAATGCTATGCCACATCAAAGAACTTACTATTTGGACTTCTTTCTATTTTGTGAATGGTGATGGTGGAAGATCATGACAGTATTCAGGCCTAACTTCTAACTTTGTGTTCAGGAATAACTTCTGGTGGTGTTGAGGACCTATAGAGTATCAGGGATCAAATCAGGGTGGTCTTGTAGAAAGACCCTAATTAAGAAGTCTTGATTGCAGTGATATCTCTCTGGTTGTACTTCTTGGCTTGGCATAGGGGAACTAGTCTCTATTATGAGACATTCTATTATATTTATGAGCTCGGTAAAGCAAAAATCTAAGAAAAAGAAAACAAACAAAAACAAACACTGTCCTCCCATTGTTCATCAATTTGCTCGAGTGGGCCCAGTAACATCTTCATTTTGAGACTTGTTGTTACTGTGTTTGGCATATTGAATACGTCATGGGTAGCTTGCCAGGCTTTGCTGTGCGGGCAAGATACCCTGGATAGCTTGCCAGGTTCTCTGAGAGGGGCAGAGGAATCAAACCAGGCTTGGCTGCCTGGCTGCTCGTAAGGCAAACGCCCTACCACTGAGCTATCACTCCATCTCCAAGAAATAGAAATGTTTAAAAATATTTGTAATGTTACAAAATACACTAGTGTACCCGAAACAGATGCTTGTCTTTTAATTTTTATCGAATAGAAGATTGTCTTGGGGAGAACTCACTTTCACTAAAATCAGTGTAAGAATTTCTTTCCCCTTTTTGGTTTTGGGTTAATAACTGGCAGTGCTCAAGGTTTATTCCTGATACTGTTCTCAGGGATCGCTCCTGACGATGCTGTGTACCATAAGAAATGTTGGAGATTGAAGCTATGTTGGTGTTAATTAATGCAATAGTCCTAAATGCTGTACTATTTCTCTGGCCCAATAATATAACTTTTCTAATTCCTATTCCAGTATTTAACAAAAATAATTACCTTGATCAGTGGCTATGTCCTAGATATAATAGCAAATACTACCTGCTGCTCTATTTTGTGCCTGAATTAGTTCACATCTCCATTGTAGGCCCTCTGCTCTATAAGCCCTCATGTATATTTCATTTGTTTTACTTTTACACAAGAAGAAACATTTTAGTGGTACCAAGGAGGCACCCCTGAAATCTATTTAGGGAACTTGGGAGATAGAGTTTCCGACATAAAAGTCCCTTGTTATGTTTGGGACTCAATAATGAGTCCCAAATTTAATACAGAAAGCATAAAGTTCAGATAGTAATAGCTGTAAGAAATACTTTATGCAAACATGTGAATGCAACACATCACATAGAAAAGGAAAGAGAAACTAGAGGTTATGAGTTCTAATTTGCCTCACTATAAACTCATACATGGATATTTATATGATCCAGGTCACTGTCATTCTCAAATGCACTAATTTATTAAGTGAAACTTAGTGTTTTAGTTTTCCTTCAGTCCCTTTGCTACACAGTACCTGAATGGTCTGTTATAAGAAAAATAAAATAAAATTTTTAAAGATTGTCTAAATATCAGAGACTATAAAATCAGCTCCCAGAAGAGAACAGCACAGAGTCTCCTGTCCCCGCACCTGGCTGTCCTCGCAGGGGCCCCTTGGAGGGGGGTGGGTTGAGTTTCCCGCCCCACCCCGAGCAGAGCCATGGCAGCCGACGACCTCCAGAACTAGCCACAACCATGCTGAGACTACTCTCCAAATGCATGAAGGAAGCAGCAGAGGAATACAGGCATGTGCGTCCCGGGACTGAGATCTCCAAGCCTGCTCGGATCGGGGCTGAGCATCCTCCAGTAGGCAGGGGTCATACCCACCACCTGCCTCAGGCGCCAGGTAATCCCATCAATGGCCAAGACTCAGAGACTATAAAACTCAGCTCCTGGACATCTTATTATCTAATTCTTACTCTGGAGAACCTGGCAGGCTACCGAATGTAACTTGCCCACACAGCAGAGTCTGGCAAACTCCGCGGGGCATACCCCGTATGTAAAATACCAGTAACAATGATGGGTCTCATTTTCGTAACCCTGAAAGAGCCTTAAATATGACACTTTAAAATCTCAGGATAGGACGAAGGAGATGTTACTGGTGCCTACTCGAGGCAATCGACTAATAACAGGATGATTATGATCGTGATCATCTAAATATCTAAAAGAAAATCTACTCTTTTCCCCAAGTTTTTAGCACTCATGACTACATTTTGCAGGAAGCTTTATTACTCTGGCTCTTGCTCTGATTCAAACTCTTGTCTTTTCTATCCACTACTGAAACATATCTATTTTCAGCCTGCTCCAATACAGCCCCTCTCTCTTTCTCATCTTCTAACATGGTTAACACACTATAATAAAATTCCTAATTCTCTCTGTTATCCTCAAATAGTTTACTCTTCTCCTAAACATTCATCAAGTTTCTTAACAGTACTTATATTTTAGAAAACCATATTATCTTTATAGGTATATTTTTAAAATTTATGTTTATTTCTGTCTCCTTCGTTATATTGAGCTGGTACTTTAAGTTCCTCAGGACCCTATCAATCACATCATCTCTGTGTAAAGTTCTCAAGGGTGTTATATGAATGACTGGGAATTTTTATAAGACAATGGGCCTAAGAGAAACATAATTAGACTTTTAGGGGAAAGGTTCACGTGCATGCATTTGTACTTTGATGTTGGAGGAGTAGAGTTATGGTTCTCTATTGCAAGACATTTCCTACTACTAAGCAATCCCAACAAAGTATATTTCTGTTATTTGAGTAAATGCTCCATTGATTTAAAAAATAAGAAAAAATATAAACTGTCACTGGTATAAAAACTTTTCAATTCTTTGTCATATAAGGCTAATGTTGGACTAGTAAATTTATTTGTTATGAGATATAGTGCTTCTTGTTTTCTTTTCAGTGTGTCTCTGTTTAACAATTTATTTTAATAATATAACTTGCACAGGGGGTAGGGCGTTTGCCTTGCATGTGGCCAACCCGGGTTCGATTCCTCCATCCGTCTTGGAGAGCCTGGAAATCTACCGAGAGTATCCAGCCTGCAGGACAGAGCCTGGCAAGCTCCCGGTGGTGTAGGCAATATGTCAAAAACAGTAACAACAAGTCTCAAAACGGAGACGTTACTGGTGCCCACCTGATCAAATCAATGAACAAAAGGAGAACAGTGCTATAGTGCTACAATGTAACTTGCTATAGGTGTATAGTTAGTTATACTGCCCAGATGCAACAAAATATTAATTTGTCTGACACTCAAGGAGACAAAACATGTCAGGTTGTATAACATAAACAATGTACCTTTATTTCTTTCTTTAAATAAATGTCTGTACACTTAAGGGAGATGTGTTGTGTGTCTGTGTGTGTGTGTGTGTGTGTGTGTGCTCTTGAGAATCGTGAATCCTACTCAGTATATTCCTTGGATGAGACTTTCATACCTTTAAACCATGAATAAACTCTACCCTGCTATATTCTGACTTTGTAATAGTCAACATCTCAGAATCAGGACAAAAGGGATTCCCCCATTTGAACATTTAGCTCCTAGAAGGGCTTCATACAGAGAAAAACTTGGGGCATCACAGAGATTTCCCTTTGGAGATGTGGATAAAAGAATTGATCCTAAAGTAATAGAAGAACATGAGTAATATTCAACTCCATCTCTCCTCTTATTATTTTAATTTATTATTTTATTTTTGAAAGCAGTTTCAATTTTAGAAAACTTAAGAGAAATATACAAAGATTTTCCATATGCATATGCTTTCAGTCATAAACGACTCTCTTCATTATCAGCACCCTCCATTTTTGCAACTAACAACTTTTGCAACTGACAAATTTTAATCACCCATAGTTGGTATTACAGTTCAGTCTTAGTGACATGCATTCAATGAGTTTACAAAGGTGAAAAGATACACAAAAAGTGTCTTATGTACAGCTTTTAAAATTCATACAAAATGCAACAACACTAAAGATTTTCTGGTTATATTTATCTCATTCCCACACTGCTTGTATGTTGAAAATATACAATGCATAGTGTTATAAAATTGAGTTATGCAACTTGGTATTGTGTATATTTAAGTTTACTCACTTTAAATATAAATTATTTAATTTATTTTTTATGTGGCTTTGAGACTACATCTGGCAGTGCTCACTGTTTACAATGGCTTTTTGTTCAAAGATCATCCCAACCAGAGCTCATGAATTGCTTCAAGGGAGAGGATAAAATCATATCCATAAGAGACACATATCTAGAAGTAGCAAGACGACACATGACAAAATAAAACAGAAAGCTAAGAAAAGTATCCATGTCAACCAAGGAAGATCCTCGTTTACATTAGTTCATTTTAATCTACTGAAGAACAGTTTAGAACAACTATTATTTTAATGTTCCATTATCTAAAAGACATTTGAGAAGTCAGAGTCGTAGTATAGTGTGTAGGCTGCCTGCTATGCATGCAGTCAACACAGGATCAATCTCCAGCATCTCATATTATCTAACATGACTCAACAGGCATGATTTCTGTGCAGTCAGAAGTAATTTTAAGTAATTTTTGAGCAGCAGCAGGCATGCACCAAGCACCTCAATTTTTTTAAAAAATATTTGAACAGACAATAAATGTAAGAGAATATGAAGAAACGCTTCAGTGCCACCCTCGAGAACATCATGAGACGACTGGAATGGGAAGGAATGGGAGTGAAGATAGATGGTCGCCAACTACACCACCTCTGCTTCGCTGATGACATCATTCTTATAGAACCAAACATCAGCCAACTGGCACAGATGCTGGCTGACTTCAACCATGAGTGTGGAAAGTTTGGACTACAGATGAATCTCACAAAGACAATGTTTATGAGGAATGGTCTCATTCCTGACATTTCATTCACTCTCAATGGGACAAACATCTCCAAATGCAACAGTTATGTGTACCTAGGTTGAGAAGTAAACATTACAAATGACCTGACACCTGAGTTGCACAGAAGGAAGGGAGAGGCTTGGAACGCCTTCAAGAGCGTCGAAGAAATGGCTAAGAGGATGAAGAACCTCCAGTCTGTGCACATCTCTTTGATTCCACTGTTCTTTCTGCATTAACATATGCCTCAGAGACCTTGGCCCTAGGAAAACAGGATGAGAACACTGTTCAGGTCTCCCAAAGAGGAATCAAAAGAGCTATGCTTGGAGTATTATGTTTCACTCAAATGAGAGAAAAAATCCGGAGTTCTGACCTTTGTCAATGATCTACAATCAGGGACACTGTCTCGTTTGCCTAGACATCGAAAATCAGATGGGTTGGACACATAATGAGATTTGGAGACGACCACTGGACTAGAGCTGTTACTGACTGGATTCCACGGGATGTCAAAAGATTGCAGGGCTACCCACCTACGAGATGGTCAGACTTCTTCGTCAAGACCCTGAACGATCGGTTTGAGGCTCATTGTGTTCCTAGAATGAGCAGACGTCATTGTGCTACATTAGCACATGACAGGGACGAATGGAGACCTTACTGGCGCCCACTCAAACAAATGATGAGTAACGGGATGTCAAGTGATCAAGTGATCAAGTGATGATGAAAAAATGAAAGAACTTATTTAAGTATACATCAAATCTCTAAAAAATAGAAACAGAAACAGAATAAATGACACTGAAATTATATCAGTGTCCTTGAAGATATGAGATACAATGCAATTAATAAAGAAGTAATAATAGAAACAACATTGGAAAAAATAATCACTAGAACATAAGATATGTATACAATAGTAGGAGGGACAATGTCAGAATCTTGGAAATTTCAGATGAAAATTAAAGATGGAGAGTTGATGAATGGCTAATTAAATAATTGGTAAGTGAGAAACTCCTCAATAAAGAGGGAGTTTGGAGCACAGAACAAAAGGTCCAAAGAGTGCAATCAAAATATTTTCAAATAGAACAATACCAAGACACATTGTGATCAAACTTGCAAAAACAATAGAGTTTTTGTTAAAAATAGAAAAAACAAAATCTTATATACAAGAGGAAGAAACACAATTCATAAAAGATTTCTTAAATGAAGCTCTATAAGCAAGAAGAGAATTAAATGACATATACAAAGATTTAATGAAAAGAACCTATAATCAAGAGTCATCTATCCTGAAAGGTTATTAATCAGAGTTGAATGAGTGATTAAATGATTCTCAGACAAATGGAAGCTAGAGACATTTTTAATATTTAAGCCAGCATAGTGGATGATTGGATATAAAAAAACAAAGATAAAATGACCCTTGTTACCAAATTCTGACATCTGTGACATTCCTGACACCTGACATGGCAACGAATTTTTGGTATCAATAATTTCTCTAAACATCAATAGCCTGAAAAAAGTACAGATGGATCAGGAAACAAATCCCAATCCTCAGCTGCTTACAAAAAATACAATTGAACTCTCCCTGAGCTCATTTCAGATTTAAAGGTTACAGAATACAAGTACAATTAATGGTAGACTCAAAAATGCAGGGTATCCATACTTGTACTAGACCAAATAACATTCAAGTTAAAGAAAATGATAAAAAATGGAGATAGTTATTATATACTGATTAAGATATCAGGAACTCCATCCGTCAGTATAAATAAAGAGAACTTAACCAATTAATATATATGTACTGAATGAGGAGGAGTAACATTCATATAGTAACTTGTAATAAAGTTGAGGATATTTAACAATGGCAATGCAATAGTAGTGTGATACTGTAATACCACTTTCCTGTCATTAGAGAAATAAACCACACAGAGCATAACTTTTTTTTAAAAAAAGCCTGAAATGAGGGATTGGAAAATTGGGACTATTCATTGAATAGAATTTTTCAACTGACTTTCTGGATACCTGCAACATCTCCAGCTCCTGACAAGTGATGTACAGAAATACTGTCTCAAATCCTCAGGGAAAGTACTGTGATCCTTAGAGAAGATTGAGAAGATTCATATCTCTGTTGAAAGGCCAATGAAGAGGGTCACTTTAATAAAAATACTGGAGCAAAGTTACATTTTCCTAAGACTAGGTTTTTTACTTCCCTACTGCTTTGATCTTTGAACTTTAAGCAGGAAAGAGGGTCAAGAATATTGAGTGCTGCTCCATACGTAGAATACTGGCTTTGATCTCCAGATTTGTGTGGTCTCCAAGCACCTCAGCATGCAATCCACAAACACCAAAACATAGTACAAATAAGCACCCCAGGTTATTGTAAAAAAAAAAGGGGGGGAGCTTATACCTGCATTTAAAAATATAAATACAAATAAACTTACTAATTATATGTATATTTTGCAATGATTTATTTATTTAATTGTAATCACTTGATCACTTGACATCCATTGCTCATCAATTTGCTCGAGCGGGCACCAGTAATGTCTCCATTCATTCCTGTCGCATGCTAGTGTAACCCAATGGCGTATGCTCATTCCAGGAAAAGGAAGAGACTCAAACTGATCATTCAGGGTCTTCACAAAGAAGTCTGACCATTTCGTAGGTGGGCAGCCATGCAATCTTTTGATGTCCCATGGAATCCAGTTAATAACGGCTCTAGTCCTGTGGTCACTCCAAGTCACATTACATGTCCAGCCCATCTGATTTTTGATGCCTTGGCAAATGAGACAGTGTCCCTGATTCCTGATCACCAACGGAGGTCAGAACTCGGGATTCTTTCTCTTACTTGAGTGAAGCGCGATACTCCATGCATTGCTCTTTTGATTCCTCTTTGGGAGACACAAATATCGTTCTCATCCTGTTTTCATAAGGCTCAGGTCTCTGAGGCATGTGCTAATGCAGAAAGAACAGTGGGATCGAAGAGATGTGCCCAGAGTCAGAGGTTCTTCATCATCTTAGCTATTTTTTCGATGTTCTTGAAGGTGTCCAATGCCTCTCTCCTCCTTCTGCATAACTCAGGTGCCAGGTCATTCGTCATGTTGAGTTCTCAACCTAGGTACACATAACTATTCCATTCGGAGATGTTTATTCCATTGAGAGTGAGTGGAACAGCAGGAATGAGACCATTTCTCATAAAAATTGTCTTCATGAGAATCAGCTGCAGTCTGACCTTTCTACACTCACGGGCAAAGTCGGCGAGCATTTGTGCCACGTGGCTGTTTGGTGTTATTAGAACAATGTTATCAGCAAAGAGGAGTTGGTGTTGTTGCCTACCATCTATCTTCACTCCAATTCTTTCTCATTCCAGCATTCACATGATGTTCTCAAGGGTGGCACTGAAGTGTTTCGCTGAAATGGTATCACCCTGCCAAATCCCTCTCTTAACAAGGATGATCACTTCCTTGTAGAATGGTGAGAACCTGGTCGTGAATCCATAATACAGCTCACAAAGGAACCTGATGTATTGAGTTTGAATGCCCTGTTTGTCTAGGGCTTCAATGACCGCTTCAGTCTCAACAGAACAAAGGTCTTCTTTAAATCAGTGAATGTTAGACAGAGTGGCATCTTGAACTCCAGAGTAACCTCAGTGAGTTTGGTTATTGTGTGGATATTGTTGATCGTGCTGAATCCTTTTTTGAAACCTGGCTTGCTCGCAAGGTTGTCTTTCATCTAGTGTTCTGCCAATCCTATTCAGGATGATTCGAGTGAACAGCTTGTAGACAACAGACAACAGGCAGATCTGGTGATAGTTGCCAATGTTGTGATGTCTCCCTTCTTGTACAGTAAAACAGTCCTGTTGGTTTTCCACTGCCTTGGAACCTTGAATTCAGACAGGTAGTGTGTGAAGTGCCGAGCCAGTGCACTAATAAGTACTGACCTCAGGTTCTTCAGGTATTCGGGTCTTACCTTGTCTGTGCTTCTTTACCAATGAAACGCCGTATCAGATTTCAGAAGGTAGAACATTGGGAAGGACATATCCATCCTGCCAAACTTGGTATGTGGGCAGGTGGACGTGGCTATTGAAGGGATACGAGTAGAATTCATGACTAATCTTCTTTGCCCTTCTGGAAGATGTGATAAATCCATCAGGATGTCGGAGAACAGTCATCTTGGTCTTATAGTTGGCAAAGGACAGATAGGCATTGCGAATGCTTTTCCTGTCTTCTGCTGCATCTGCCAGCACTGCTGCTCTTCTCTCTGAGATCTTCCTTTTTCGCTTCTCAGCACTGCTTTGTGAGCACAGATGTTTGCTTGTGGTTGTCTGAGGCTTGCGCCAAGCCACTTTGGTGAATGATCTCAATAGTTTTTGAAAAAAAAAGGCATCTTTTTCGTGGCTATATCTCTCTCAGCATTCCTCGCACAATCATGGAGGTGCTGTTCCAGTCAATCATATTCCTCGTCAATGTTGTCAATGACAGCATCTTCCTATGTTGTCAGAATAGTGCCAAAGAGCTCCCAGTTAGTGGCCATTCTGGGAGTTCTCTTCTTAAACTTTGCAGCCCTTTCTACCCTCTCTGTGAAGTAGAATTTTGCATGAAGGAGACGGTGGTCCAATCCCGTTTGGAATTTTGGGATTTACTTTTAATAGTAATAGATTTACTTTTATTTCAACTTAAGCTTGAAATATGTATATATATGCATTGTCATCAGTAATTTATTTTCTTGTAAACTTTAACCTAAAATAGCACTGCTTGTAGCTCTGTCCTCCCATTGTTCATTGATTTGCTCGAGCAGGCACCAATAATGTCTCCATTGTGAGACTTGTTACTGTTTTTGGCATACTGAATATGCCACAGGGAGCTTGCCAGGCTTTCTCGAGCCAGCAGGATAATCTCTGTAGCTTGCCAGGCTCTCTGAGAGGGATGGAAAAATCAAACCCGTGTCGGCTTCATGCAAGACAAATGCCCCACTCATTGTGCTATCGCTCCAGTCCAGGACCCTATAATAAAATAATTCTTTTATTATTTTGGGTTTGGGACCACACTAACAATGCTTAGCGGTTTCTCCTGGCTCTGCACTCAGGAATAACTCCTGGCATTAATTAAACTAAAGTATAATAGTTATATACACTGAAATCATGTTTTATAAGATCTATTGACATATTATAAAATTCATCTGGTGACTCATGCACTGCTTAATTCCTTTAGCACTTGAATACTATTTAAGAACAAAAGAGGAAAATAACTCAAGGAGTATTACCTTGTATTTCAAAGACACATGAAAAGGATTGATACTATGGTCACTTCCTTCAGAAAATGAAGACCAGAGGCTTCCCTGAAAAATAAAGCAGGTCAAGTCTCTAAGTTTGAATCCTCATTTCCTACATTCATTTTTCAAAACCGAAATCAGCTCCTAGCTAAGTGTCATTCCTAAATGTGTTCATGTTCTCTAAAAAATACTCGGGCTGACAATGTGACTCTGTTTCAACCTAAGGAGAATATTTGTATATTTTAATCCCTCTAATTATCCTCATAACTCTTGATTTATTTTCCCTTATCAACCCAAATCTCAATAATCTTTGCATACATTTTATGCAATAACTTTCATAATGTTATACTGCATGGCTGCATCATTAATAATCTGACTGCAAAAGCCAGGATCAAATCAATGCTTGTAATGAATCAGCTTATTGTGGGTGATTAATAAAGGAATTGAAACTAAAAAATCCAAAACATGATGTTTTAAATCATACTTTACCCCTCAAGAAAAATTAACTGTCATAATGTAATATGCTTATTCTTCTGAGTAGTCATCAATTATAAAGTTGAGCCTGGGGATTCTTTCATTTCTCCTGATCTCTTGATCTGTTCTGTGATTTGTATTAGAAATCATCATTGACATATGGCGGATGCATAGTCTGCAGGGGCCTAGATCTTTGATAAAGTGTAGGTAATCTGAACTATGCAAAGAAATTTCAGGGCATCTCTCTTTGTAGTTAATAACTTTTAACTTGAAATGTGCCTATTTCAACTCCAGTTCTGCTGTGGAGTAACTAGAGGATAGGGTAATTATTTTCTTTGCTGGAAAGGAGTATTTCATTGACAGCAGAATGGCAGGTTCAAGGTAACTATGAAACTATATTGAATTATGACTAATTTTTCTTTAAACTGGGCTTCCTAGTATTAAGGAACTGTCATTGCCTACATTATAATGACCATTCTTATTACTTTTCATCCCATAGTGGAAAAATTTCACCCTCCACTGTAACCCCAGCTGTTGAGATAAGAGACTTAGTACAAGTTACTTTCTTCTGTCAGGAAAATGGTGGAGGAAAGTTTTGGTGGTAGGCTTGCTGTTGAAATGATGTTCACATAACGCTATAATGAACAGTATTATAAATCACAACATATTGAGACAGGCGTCTAGATAAGGAAGAGCCCTATGACAATGGAATTCCTGGGACGTAATAAAACCAACTAGTTCTAAAACTGTTAGGATCCACCTTGTGAACACAGGAACTATGGCCTGTTAAGAAGTTTACCTGATAGGCTGGAGTGCTAGCACAGCGGGTAGGGCATTTTCCTTGCATGCGCCAACCCTGGTTAGATTCCCAGCGTACCATATGGTCCCCCGAGCACTGACAGGAATAATTCCTGAGTGCAGAGCCAGAGGTAACTCCCGTGCATCGCTGGGTGTCACCCAAAAAGCAAAAAAAAAAAAAAAAAGTTTACCTGGTGCAAGCACAGACCAGAAAAGGCTGGATCTCCCTCCAAGAGAAGTTGCAGAATAAACAACGGTCAAGGAAATGAATTTCAAGGAAAACTATCAGTAGTCCCAACTCTACCCCTTTGGCAACCACACTAGCAATGGACTGTTATCTAAGTCGAAAATTTTACAGTGGGACAGTTTGGAAGAAACCCTACGCAAGCCAACTTGAACTAAGGGAGGGCATGTATATGCTCCCCAAGCCCAAGTACTGCTTGTGTCCATGTGTGGTGGCCAAGGCATGCGGTGCCCTAGCACGTGTCACCCGCATCTCCTCTCTTGAAATATGTGCTTTCATCCTCTCATATCAACTTTGGGATGTGTGTAGAGATTATTTCTGCCTTTGGAGAAGTCCGAGTTGTCTCGAGTTCCTATTTCTCTCTCTCTCTCTCTCTCTCTCTCCTTTCTTTCTATCTCTTCCTTCTTCCCCTTTGTCAAAAAATAAAAAAAAAAACTTCTAAATAAAATCTATTTTACTTCACTGCTTGTCTCCTCCTAAAATTCTTTTCTGTGAGAAGGCAAAACCCCAAAGGGCCTGGTCAAGGCCTAGGTCTGGCTTCCTTACCCTAAGAGAGCAACTTCTGCTCTAGCCTGACTCCATAGCTTCCCAAGAAATCAGGTGGTGGGGATTAACGCCTGTGCCACACAGAACAAGTGGATTTCAGGTGCAAAGTGACAGCTCCCTAATGGTGCTGGTGGGACTCGAGGTCCATGCTGTGCAGGGCTTTATTGCAGACTTTATCGGTCCTAGCCCTCCCAGGTGCTCCTATGGAGGCAGAGGTGGGTCAGGAGAAAGTGGCTCTTTTCTCTCCACATCAGTCACCTTGGGGGTTCACCAGCATTAATATTAATAAAAAGAAAAGTATCTTAAGAGGAAATAAAATCTAAATCTTATTTTAGTCTCAACTTTTTTTTGTTTGTTCAAAGGGAACAGTTAAATCTACATTTGAAAAACTGATAAAATTAAATAAAGCTCTAACTAATCTACCAATTTTTGAATTTATTAGATATTAATTCAATATTGTGGATATCAAAAGAGTTTTATTATAACTATTATTAAATATTATAAAAAGAGTGAGCAGAATTGTACGTATCATTATAAAAAACTGTTTTCATTTAAAAATGTTACTAAAGTGGTGAGAAGAGGCAGCAGAGATGGGACTTTGGGGCAGGCGCTTGACCTGGAGAAGATTTCGCCTCTAACTGGTACCCCACTTCACCATTCTGTGACTAATCCTACACATCAGAGACATCCTAACTTAAGTTCAGAACTACACAAAAACACACAGGAAATAACCATAAACTGCAAAGTTCACAATGGTAAAGCAGCACAGAAAAACGCCAAACTTAAGAGTGAAGAAACTAGCTCAGGTGACCAAACAAATAATAACAAGCCATATAGCCTCTCTGATAAGGAATTTATAATAAAATTGTTAAAGATAATAAAGAGATCCTAAAAAAAATTGAAACAGACTGCCAATAAAATACAGGAGAATAAAAGAGCAGAAATGAGGAAAATGTGAATGAAAATACAAGCAGAAATGACAGCTCTGAAAAAACTGGTAAGTAAAAGTAAGTAAAGTAAAGGCCCTCCCGTTGATCATCGATTTGCTCGAGCTGGCCCAGTAACGTCTCCATTGGAGATTTTGTTGTTACTGTGTCTGGCATATCGAATACTCTCAGTAGCTTGCCGGGCTCTCCGAGAGGGGCAGAGGTATCGAACTCTGGTCGGCCATGTTGGCTGCGTGCAAGGCAAATGCCCTACCCTCTGTGCTATGAAATAAAACTCACTGGAAGGTCTCAGAAACAGAATAACAGCTGCTGAGGATAGAATCAGTGAGCTACAAAATGAGGTGCAGAGAAACTCAGCCTACATCAGAGATGGAAAAATCCTTCAAAATAAAACAACAGATGATAAGAGAAAATCAAGATGAAGCCAAGAGGAGCAACATAAGAATCATTGAAGCCCCAGAAAGACAGAAAGAAAACGTGGATGAAGAGGCAAGTGTCAAAGCTATCATTGCTGAGAAGTTACCAGACTGAAGAATGCATTCTCCCAAATTCAGGAGGCTTGAAGGGTACGAGCGAAAAGAAATTTAAATAAAAATACCACAAGATACATCCTAATCAGGATTAAGATCATAAATAGAAATAGAATACTGAAAGCAGAAACATCAAAGAAGAAAATTGCTTATAATATGTACGATAACATTGGTTTGTCCTTTCCGTCTTGCCACAGGGAGCTTAGGTTTTTTGGGTTACTCCTATCACAGTGCTCTCACTCCTCTGTTTTCACTGGTAACTTCTTTCTTTGTGCTCTGTTGACTTGTAACTATTGTTTTTCTCTTTTCTTATCGTCTCCTTAAGTCCTTTGCATAGTTAATTCAGAGCAATGTACTTTTTGTATGAACACAATCACTGTATCACTGTCATCCTGTTGTTCATTGATTTCCTTGATCAGGCACCAGTAACGTTTCCATTTGTCTTAGCCCTGAGATTTTAGCAAGTGCCACATAGGAGGCTCCTTCAGTGTCAGGGGAATGAGACCCATGATTGTTACTGGATTTTGGCATATCAGATACGCCACAGGGAGCTTGCTAGACTCTGCCGTGAGGGCAGGATACACTCGGTCGCCTGTTGGGTTCTCAAAGAGTGAGAACTAGACAATAAGAGGTCACGTGGCCCCGAATGTGGCTGTGTACTTCCTGGTTTATAGTCCCTGGGTCTTGGCTGTTGATGGGATAACACAGCGTCAGGGGCAGTTGGTGGGTGTAATGCCTAGCTACTGGAAGATAGAGGATCTGTGTGGAGGAGGCCCAGCCCCAATCCTAGAAGGCTTGGAGATCTCAGCCAAAGGTTCCGCACACCTGGGTTCCTCTGCTGGTTCCTTCATGTGTGAGGCTTGTCCGAACGTGCAGAGAGTGGTCTTAAGCATGGCTGTGACTGGAATCAGAGGTCTTCAGCTGCTGGGGCTCTGCCCAACCCAAACTCAACCCTCCCTCCTCCAAGGGGCCCGGTGAGGACAGCCAGGCATAGGGACAGGAGACTCTGCGCTGTTCTCTTCAGGGAGCTGGGTTTTATAGTCCCTGAGTGTTGGCCATTGATGGGATAATACAGCACTGGGGACAGTTGGTGGGTGTATCACTTAGCTATTTGAAGATAGGGGATCTGGGTGGAGAGACATAAAAACAAGAAGACATTAAATGCTGTACTTTTGTAACGTGGGTGTTATTTGTCTCTGATATGTTACCTCCTGGACATCTGTTCTCTCAACTTAAGGCCTCAGTTTCCCTTACTTCCTAGCACCCCAAAAGTAGGGTCCTGACTAGATGGACCCAGGGTAAGCTGTGAGCTATGGGAATTTCTCAAAATGGCATTGAAATGTGGCCAAAGTGCCATAATGCTTAAGTATAAGTTAAGAGCTTGACCATGGACAAATGCTGTCATGATCCAAAACGCAATAACTAGATTTGCACCCTGCTAGGGTTAGGAAAGATTAATCTGGCCTGAACACTGTAGTCTAATCAGTGGCAAGATGTTCCCAGGAGAGCTGCCCTTCAAGCCTCAATTTATCTCTTATTGTGTCCATACAAAATAACTAATATTAGAAGAAGTAGAATTAGGATGTCAATTAAGATGCTACTCAAGTTGTTGGACTAAGGAGAAGTGGAAAACCCCTACATGGTATTTCCTTCCTTGAGCCTGATGGGCGGTCAGGAAGGGCTTTTTTTATGTTGATTTTGCTACCAATTGGGTGTAGTGTCTGTCCTCAGTGCTGAAGAGTTGGGGAGAGATGAGAGAGTTGTAGGGAGGGGGGAGAGAGAGAGAGAGAGAGAGAGAGAGAGAGAGAGAGAGAGAGAGAGAGAGAGCAGGGCAGCAAAATGGAGCCCAGAGAGATGAGTGGGAGAGACAGGAGGAGATGGGAATGAAGGGCAGTGTGAGACTAGACTAAAATTTTGGCAAATGCAAAACTAAAGCAGATCAAACTAAGCAGGAGGAAGGAAATAATACAATTTAAAGCAGAAATAAAGGAGCTGGAAGCCCAAAACCAAACTGAAGGATCAATGAAACCAAGACCTGGTTCTTTGAAAGATAAACAAGATTGATGAATCATTAGCAAAACTCAGAAAGAGAAAGAGAGAGAGAGAGAGTTCAAGAGCGAGCGAGAGAGAGAAAGCCCAAGTAAAACATTTTAGAAAAGGGGACATCACAACAGAAACCACAGAAATTCAGAGGATCATCAGAAACTACTTTGAGAATCTTTACGCCATAAAACAAGAGAAGCTAGAAGAAATAGATGAAATTCTAGATTCTTATAACCTCCAAAGGCTGACCCAAGAAGATTCAAAATACCCAAAAAGACTGATCACCAAAAAGGAAATAGAAATAGTAATCAAAAGTCTTCCCCCAAACAAAATTCTCTACTGAATTCTTCCAAACCTTTAAAGAGGACCTACTCCCAATCCTATTCAAGCTTTTCCAAGTAATTGAAGAAACAGAAATATTCCCAGTTTCTATGAGGGAAATATCACATTGATATTAAAGCAGATAGATGTGCCCAAAGTCAGAAGTTGTTCGTTCTCTTCACTTCTATGCTCTTGAAAGCGTTCCATGGCACTCTCTTCCGCCTGCGCAGTTCTGGCGACAAGTACCTCATGTTGAGTTCTCGACTCAGGTACACATAGCTGCTGGATTTAGAGATGCCCGTTCTGTTGAGAGAGAATGGAGCATCAGGAATGAGACCGTTTCTCATAACATTGTCTTGGTGAGATTCAGCTGCAGTTCGACCTTTCAACATTCACAGTCAAAGTTGGCCAGAATTTGTGCTGCTTGGCTAATGTTTGGTGTTATTAGAATGATGTCATCAGCGAAGTGGAGGTGGTGTGGTTGCCAACCATCTATCTTCACTCCCATTTCTTGCAATTCCAGTCACTGCAAGACGTTCTTGAGGGTAGCACTGAAGAGTTTTTGGTGAAGTGGTATCAACATGCCGAACCCCTCTCTTTATGTCGATGATCACTTCCTTGTGGAATGGTGAGATCCTGGTTGTGAATCCGATCATCAGAATAAGCAGCACAAAATAAAAAATAATAATATTTTAAAAATAAAAACCATGGAAAAAGATAAATGCTTTAGTTCTGTCCCATATACTGTGTAAAATAACACTTGGTAGTAAAAGCCCAGATGGATCCTAGCCGCCTCACAGCCTGTGTCTAACTCACTGTGTTTGAGCCCTGTCTGACCCTCACTGGCTGGACTAGCCAGTATCATTTACTCATTTTCACTATAAGAGAAGAATATAAGTTAAAATCCAAGAGGAATATATTAAAGACAGGGCTTTTAGGTTTTTGTTGACTTAGAGGAAAGGAACTGAAATTTCTTCATTAGGTAAAGAAACAGAGTGATGGTAAAGAAAAGGGATGAGAATTGCATGAAAATTTTTGTCTTTATATCAGAAGAAGAAAGAATTTTACAGGGATTGTGTGCTGGAGTGGTCATGGAAATATTTGAATCTTTCTATGTCTCCCTTGGCCATGTGAACTAAGATCTCTAATGGTATTGCAATTTTATTTTTATGAATTCTAATAAAGTTTTATTGTATTCTTTAAAAATAAAACATATTTTATTTAACTATTGTATTCTTTTAAAATAAAACATATTTTATTTAACTATTCTCTTTATTGAATAGAAATACAACACACTAGTTGATAATTTTAATATTCATAGATATGCAAAAATGAATGTTTTCGGGATATGGCATGTTCATGTATACAATACTAATTTTAACTTCTATCAAATCTGGAACCTTTGGCATCGTATATATGAGGTGAAAATTTTAAGTATTTTAAAGCTGGATATGCACTGTACATAAATCTCAATGGGTTCAAGAGGTTACAATTTTGTTAGTTTTTTTATAAAAATGATTAAATGAAAGTCACCTTATTTATTTATGAAAGGTTAAATCCATTTTCCAAAGTGTGAATTAACCCACTCATAAGAGACATGTGAGAATAAATAAAGTTAAATTCTACCTAATGATAGGTAAAAACATCTTTCAAAGAAATTTTAACTCTCTCCACTAGCTATTGGTGTTTTTAGATAATACTTATAGATAAATGACTTTCCATCTTAGTTTCTTCAACCCAAAGTCAACTGGTTAGCATTCGCCTATTCACATGTCACTATTTCATTTCTGTGCTTTAACTCATATGGGATGATGATTTATATAGTATATGCACTAGAGGAAAAATGGGACTCTCTCTATCAAGTCATATTAAAACACTGCCTACCACAGGATTATTACTTTTAAAAAAATCCTTCATGAAACTTTAAGTACTTCCTTCTGCAAATTAAGTATTTAAGACCGTGAATTGTGCCATTTCTGACTCAGTTTTAAAGTAATCCCTCAATTGGGAGCGTTTTTAGGTACAACACTGTATTTTAAAAGATACCTCCTATTATGAGGTAAACACGATGTGCTGCAGTTTTTTGATACATCCTGTAGAATCAAGAGACAACTCTATGTAAACATTATTTTGGAATTAGAAAACTTATTTGAACTGAGACTTTCAAGAACTGAAGAGGTATTTTGAAGAGGTATGGTGGTGGTATTTTAAATTCAAATAAATATTAATTCATAATTTTTGCATCAATGTTTAGATAAATTAACAGATATAATTATATGTATTTAATTGCAGGTAAGTATTTATAATGATGGCTACATAAATGGGTGATTACTGGCTAAATGATGATAATGATAGTGGTAGATACATACTTATGCATAGATGCATTAAGCAATACTGAGATTTTATTTTTTCTAAAATTTCTATCTTGAGTATTCTTTTAATACTGCATACATGAATAAAGTCTTCTAGGAGTCAAACGTATTAGAACCAACTTATGATATAAAAAGAGAAATAGAGTTCAATTAAACTTCTAGAAGTTAATATGACAGGCATTTTTAATGCACTTATGACTCTTATGAATAACGGGAGACAGTGACAGACAGTGACAGTTTTCTATATGACTTCTGAAAATATCTTTGTAATAACTACCGTTAAACATATCCTTTCAGATTCAATCTGTGCTTCTGGAGAATATAAACATCAAATATGATTTTGACTTATGTAGACATATATAATTTTAAAATCAATTATGAACTATAGCTTAGTTCTAATAATTGGCAAGACTAGAGATAATTTATAGGAGTGGGTTCAGAAATGCGTAGAGACAATAGCATATCACCCACTAAAATAGTTGTAATTGGAGCTCTGATGTTTCATATTTTAAAAACACATGCACACACATACACACATCAACATTTATACCACAATCAGTGATGATGAATCAAGGATAAATATCTTTGCTACATTGATAATAATTAGCATTGCCAATAGGTAGAGAAACAAATTTTAAATTAATATTTTTTATATTACACAAATGAATACAGTCATTCTATATCTGTCCCTCTACCCATTTCACTCAGCATGATACTCTCCATGTCTTTCCACGTATAAGCAGTTTTCCATGACTTCATTCTTCTTTTTTTTTTTTTATTTATTTATTGAATCACTGTGGGAAAGGTTACAAAGCTTTCAGGTTTATGTCTCAGTCATGCAAATATCAAACACATTTCCCTTTACCAATACTTATTTTTTACCATGAAGAACCCCAATAAAACCCCACCCCCCACCCCTCCCCGTCCCTGTGAGGCAGATGAATTCTAGTTAACACTCTATCTGCTTTGATTAGATTCATTGTTTCAATAAAAGATTCACCACTATTATTTAGAGTTTACCCCCCCCCCCAAATCAGACATGCTGAAAAAACATTGTGAAGTGATTTGCTTTCTACAGCTGGGTTCAAGAATTAAATGTTGGTTTTGGATTTCTGCTATTTTACCTATTGACCCTGGAAGTATTTCTACTGAAAGTCAGATAGTTAAGAAATTGGTTTCTGTGTTCTGGAGTCGTGGCCGTGCTGGAGAGCCGCTCGCGGGGGACAACCGGTGGCCTCGGTAGGGCGTGAAGGGCGGAGCGAAACGCCCCCCTTCCCATGAGGTTTTAGTCGCCCCCACACTCCCGGCTCATACCTGCTGTCCACAAGGCTCCCATGTGGCCGCCATCTTTCTTTCCAGAGAGGAGAGGGCGAATGGGGCAACACCCTTTCCCCTCCGGCAGACTTGATGGCCTGGATCAATGCATAGTCCGTTCACTTTTCTGCTCCAAGCTGCTGGGTTCTGCATTAAGTCCTTGTGTTTCTGGGGCCGTGACTGTGCTGGAGAGCCGCTCGTGGGGGGCAACTGGTGACCTCGGTAGGGCGTGAAGGACGGACCGGAACGCCCCCCTTCCCATGAGGTTTTAGTCGCCCCCCATTCTTCTTAAGAGCTGTGTAGTATTCCACTGTGTAGATATACCATTGTTTCTTTAACTAGAGATTTGTTCTCTGGCACTTAGGTTGTTTCCAGATTCTGGTTATCGTGAATAGTCTGCAATGAACATAAAAGTGGAGATAGTGTTTCTACTCTGTTGTTCTTGGGAACACAGGGTGTATTCCCAGAAGTAGTATTGGTGGGTCAAATGGGAGCTCAATTTGTAATTATTTGGATGAATTCCCATACTGTTTTCCAAAAAACGCTGGACCAGTCAGTATTCCTACCAACAATGAAAAAGAGTCCCTTTTTCCCTACATCCGTGCTGGCACTGGTTGCTACTACAAAGATGGAAACAAATCAACAACAATGGTGAGAAATGATCATTTTGCACCGGAATTGAGTGTTGAAAGTAGGTAAAGGGATATACCTGATATCCTTTCATTATATGTATTGTAAACAAAAGGGGAGAGAGAGAGAGAGAAAGGGCAGGGGGGAGGAAAAGTTCCTACTATAGTGGTAAGCAGTGAGGTTGAAAACTGGGACCATAGGTGATGGGAAAAGAATACTGGCAAAGGGACTGGAGTTAGAATATTATATATGACATAGTTTAAAATCTCACACAAAAAATAAATAAAATGATAATAACTACTAGGTAATTTCCTTTATTTATCAATCAGAGATATGGTTAAATGATGTTTTATGTATTCCAGAATTGAAAATAAGTAAATTGTCTTAAATAATAGGTATCACATTGCTCATAGAAGTTTTACTAGAACTAAGTCATTTGCAGTGTTACACTGAAGTTAAAGATATTGCAATGTGAACTCATTTTCTATATCTTGATACATAAACATCTCAATATATTATTTAATAATTGTGTACTTTAGAAATGAAAATAGTGATTTTTAGATATATAGTTAAATGTTTGTATTAGTACATAACTATAATTTGTAAATATATACATATTTCATATATATAAATAAAATATATGGGATATATGGGATATGCATGTATATGTGCATGAATATCAATATGTACCAGGTATAAATATATCTATAATTTCTATCATTAATCTATATGTAGATTTATTGAACTATATTTTTTATAACTATAATTTTTGCCAAAGACATTGGCAACTATTGCCCAATCTGCCTATTGTCTGTCATCTACAAACTGTTCACTCGAGTCATTCTGAATAGGATTAGCAGAACACTAGATGAAGGACAACCATGTGAACAAGCTGGGTTCCGAAAAGGATTCAGTACCATCGACCATATCCACACGATTACTAAGCTCATTGAGGTTTCTCAGGAGTTCAAGATGCCGCTCTCTCCAACGTTCATTGATTTAAAGAAGGCCTTTGATTCTGTTGAGACGGAAGCAGTCATGGAAGCCCTAGCCAATCAGGACATACAAACTCAATACATCAGGATCCTTCGTGAGCTCTATTATGGATTCACTACCAGGATCTCACCATTCTACAAAGAAGTAATCATTGATGTCAAGAGAGGGGTGCGGCAGGGTGATACCATTTCACCAAAACTCTTCAGTGCCACCCTCGAGAACATCATGCGACAACTGGTATGGGAAGGAATGGGAGTAAAGATAGATGGTCGGCAACTACACCACCTCCGTTTTGCTGATGACATCGTTCTAATAACACCAAACATCAGCCAAGTGGCACAAATGCTGACTGACTTCGACCGTGAGTGTGGAACGGTCAGACTACAGCTGAATCTTACAAAGACAATGTTTATGAGAAACAGCCTCGTTCGTGACGCTCCATTCACTCTCAATGGAACCACCATCTCCGAATGCAACAGCTATGTGTACCTAGGTCGAGAAGTCAACATGACAAATAACCTGTCACCCGAGCTGCACAGGAGGAAGAGAGTGTCTTGGAACGCCTTCAAGAGTGTCAAAGAAATAGCTAAGAGGATGAAGAACCTCCGGCTCTGAGCACATCTCTTTGATTTCACTGTTCTTCCTGCACTAACATATGCCTCCGAGACCTGGGCCCTACGCAAACAGGATGAGAACGCTATTTGAGTCTCCCAAAGAGGAATTGAAAGAGCTATGCTTGGAATATCACGATTCACTCAAATGAGAGATAGAATCCGGAGTTCTGATTTCCTTCAATGCTCAAGAATCAGGGATGCTGTCTCATTTGCCAAGGCATCAAAAATCAGATGGGCTGGACACATAATGAAGTTTACAGACAACTGCTGACTGGATTCCATGGGATGTCAAAAGATCGCGTGGATGCCCACCTACAAGATGGTCATACTTCTTCGTCAAGACCCTGAATGATCGGTTTGAGGCTCTGCATGTTCCTTGAACGAACAGATGCCATTGGGCTACTCTAGCACGCAACAGGGATGAATGGAGATGTTACTGACACCCACTCGAGTAAATCGATGAATAACGGGGGATCAAGTGATCAAGTGATTTTTTATAACTATTTGTATTATTTTTAATAAATGTAATGTTTTGTGATACTTTCTTGATTTGGGAAATCTATATTGGAGTATTTGTTGATAGAACCACAACATCTGAAACAATTTTTCAATAATCCCAAATGTGCTTAAAATGTACATCTATTTAAAAGCAATTCAACAATTGAGTAATTAGCCTATTATGCCACTTAATACTGCAGTTTGCTTAATGTTGATGTCATATTTCTCTATCTTTTATTTAATAATTGTCTTCATACATTTGACTTGAAATTCAAATGTTAGTTTGAATTAGTTATTGTTCTTTTAAGTAATTTTTAAAAAGAAGAAAATTCTTCTCCTACACAGATTAGATAATTACATGCTTTTTATATATTATTGTTCACTAAAATCAAGATATGTTGTTTTAAGACAGCCGTTTTATGTACCACTGACAAAAAAATTAGATGATAACATATTTATTGCAAAATGCATCCCTATTTTAAAAATACTAAAATGCTTAGCTAACAGATATTAGAATTGAAGTATTCTTCCTTAATTACTTTATAAATTCTTCACCTTTAGCACTATAGCACTGTCCTCCTGTTGTTCATTGATTTGCTCTAGAGGGACCTGTAATGTCTTCATTGTGAGACTTGTTACTACTGTGTTTAGCATATCAAATACATCATAGGTAGCTTCACAGGCTTTGACATGCGGGCGAGATACTCTCAGTAGCTTGGCGGGCTCTCTGAGAAGGTTAGAGGAATCAAACTTGGGTTGGCCAGGTTGGCCGAGTGCAAGGCAAACGCTCTACCCACTGTGCTATCACTCCAGCTCAAATTCTTCACCTATAATAATCAATTACATATTGCTCTATTATCAATAGTTTTCTTCCCTTTGTAATTGCCTGAATTTTGATTTTAATAATTTGGTTCAAATACTAATTGTATCTCTGTCTGTTAGTTCTAATTTTTCTTTGAATACCTACTTTTTGTTTTTTTTTTTGTTCTTTACTTTTTGCTCCAATTATTGTTTCTGTTTTTATTCTCTTCAGTAAATTGGAAATATTGCTTTTTGACTTTATTTTTAGAGCAACTCTAACATAATTTAAGATTTGTTAGGCCTTCTGAAGAATGTATATTCTTATATTCAGAAATTTCTAGTAAGTCTCTTTTGCTGTTATGTTACCTAAGATGTTGCAAAAAAACTATTTTGTAAGTATGATCAGATTCAATGCTGACCCCTACTAAATTTTCCATGGGCCTTTTAAGATAATGTCATCATATGTAACATTGAACTACTCTGGAAAATTTGTGTTTAGTACCCATTTCTCTACATCTAAAGACTTCCCGAAGAATTCTCATAATTTTTCAAAACAATATATTTATTTAAGAATAAAACCTGACATTGACATAATTATAGCAACATAATCATATTTAATCAAGGAAGAAAAACGCTTGCTTAGTTAAAAGACTGTCATCTCATGTGCAGAGAAAAAATTTCCTCTTATCATGATTATTTTTAGAAGTGTTCTTTTTCATACTTTCTTATAATATATTATATATTAGGGAATAATTTTATCATTAGTAATAGAAAAAATGACACCAAATAATACTAATAGTGATTCTAATCACTAAATAATGCCAGTAATACAGTTTAAGTTATCATCACAATTATCTCATCTGGGGTAGATTTACATAGTGCTCATATACCAATTGGAATGTTCTTGGTGAATTATGGGCCAAGTTTGCAAGAACATAAATAAAAATGTTGGGTAATTGGAGTGTAATGAATTTTTGGAAAACACTATAAAAATATAAGCCAAATTTTACATGGTGTCAGTAGAAGAATCATATCACTGTCACAGTCACTGTCCTCCTGTTGTTCATCGATTTGCTCCTGCAGGCTCAGTAACATTATGAGACTTGTTACTGTGTTTGACATATTGAATACGTCACGGGTAGCTTGCCAGATTTTGCCATGCAGGCAAGATACTCTCGGTAGCTTGCTAGGCTCTCCGAGAGGGACGGACAAATCTAACTCGGGTTGGCCATGTTGGCAGCATGCAAGGAAAACGTCCTTCCCAATTTGCTATTCGTCCAGCCTGAAGACAAATCACATAATAGCAATAAATTTTCAATATTTGATTATAAATACTTAACACATTCAATTAATGTGCAATTAAGAACATAGAATGTCACAAACCAAATGTTTCATTTTTAGTTTGCACATTTTTCAGTCCTTATTTTAGTAATGGAAAGCTTGAATTTCATTTCCTTTATACAAGAAACAAACTTCATGTTTGGGGACACTGTTAAATAATTTAAATTGTCCTCTAGAAAGCAAGATGGCAGCTGCCTTGGAGCTTTTTGGAAAGCCAGGTATGAGCCGGTCATGACGGGGCGACTGATACCCCATGCGAAGGGGAGCGTTCCCGGCTCTTCTTTCACACCCTACTGAGGTCACGAGTTGCCCCCCATAAGCGGCTCTCTGGCATAGGCCATGGCCCCAGAAGCACAAGGACTTAATGCAGAGCCAGGCAGCATGTGGCAGAAAAGTGAATGGACTGTGCGTTAATCCATGCCACCATGTCTGCCTGCAGGGGAAAGGGTGTTGCTCCCTTCCGCCTTTTTCACTCTGGAAAGCAAGATGGCAGCCGCCTTGGAGCTTTTTGGAAAGCCAGGTATGAGCCGGTTGTGACGGGACGACTGGAAATCTCATGGGAAGGGAGGCATTCCCGGCTCGTCCTTCATGCCCTACTGAGGTCACGAGTTGCCCCCCACGAGCGGCTCTCCGTCATGGCCATGGCTCCAGAGCCACAGAAACCAGTCTCATAATTATCTTACTCTCAGCAGAAATACTTCCAGGCTTAATAAGTAAAATATCAGAAATCCAAAATCAGACATTATTTGTTTCTTGTAACCAGCTGTAGAAAACAAATTATTTCACAATGCCCTTTCAGCAGGTCTGATTTGGGGGTGTAAACTCTAAATAATAATGGGGGCATATTTTGTCTGAACAATGAATCTAATCAAAATAGGTAAGAGTGTTATTTAGAATTCATCTGCCTCACAGACATTGGGAGGGTTGGGAGGGGGGGTTTATTGGGGTTCTTGGTGGTGAAAAATAAGTACTGGTGAAGGGAAATGTGTTTGATGATTGCATGACCGAGACTTAAACCTGAAAATTTTGTAACTTTTCCCACAGTGATTCAATTAAAAAATAAATAAATAAATAAAAAGAAAAGAGAAATTGGAAAAAATTAATAAATGAACTTAATTTCAAAACAAATAATTTAAATTGATAATAAATTGAGGTCATTTTTGTTTGTTTGTTTGGTGACTTCATCCAGCAGTGCTCAGGGTTTACTACTGACCCAGCTTAGAGATCACATGGTGTGCTAGATATTGTCTGGTTTAAAATACCAGGTCATTGCTGGGTCAAATGGGAGCTCAATTTCTAATTTTGTGAGAATCGTCACAAAATTACTGTTTTCCAAAAGGGCTGAACCATTCAGCATTCCAACCAACAATGAAGGAGGGTCTCTTTCTTGCCATATCCGTGCCAACACCAACCGGTTTTGTTCTATTGGATGTGGGCCAGTCTCTGTGGTGTGAAATGATATCTTATTGTTTTGGTCTGCATCTCCCTGATGATTAATGATGTAGAGTATTTTCTCATGTATGATATTTGTACTTGTTTGTTCATTGCAGCACTATTTACAATATCTAGAATCTGGAAAAAACCTGAGTGCTCGAGAACAGATGACTGGTTAAAGAAACTTTGGTACATCTATACAATGGAGTACTATGCAGCTGTTAGAAAAGATGAAGTCATGAAATTTACATAAAAAATGGTACTACATGGAAAGTATCAGCTAAGTGAAATGAGTCAGAAAGAGAGGGGCAGACAGAGAAAGATCACATTCATCTGGGGAACATAAAGTAAAAATATAGGAGACTAACACCCAAGAATAGACGAGATAAGTACCAGGAGGTTTACTCCATGGCTTGGAGACCAGCTGCACACGCTAGGGGAAAAGGCAGCTCAGATAGAGAAGGGAACACCAAATAAAGGGTGTTGGGAGGATCCTTCCAGGATGGGAGATGCATGCTGAAAGTAGACTATAGACTGAACATGATTTCCACTCAATGCCTCTTTTGCAAACCACAGCATTCAAAAGGAGAGAGACAACAAAAGGGAATGTCCTTCCACAGAGGCAAGGTGGGATGAGGGGGTTGGGGGGTGGGAGGGATACTGGGATCAGTGATGGTGGAGAATGGGCACTGGTGGAGGGATGGGTATTTGATCATTGTATAACTGAAACCCAAGCACAAAAATTTGTAAGTCTACAACTGTACCTTATGGTGTTTCACTAATAGCCTAGCAAGCTCCCTGTGACGTGTATTCGATATGCCAGACACAGTAACAACAAAGTCTCCAATGGAGACGTTACTGGGCCCGCTCGAGCAATAAAAATAAAAATTAAATTAAATTAAATACCAGGTCACCACCCTACCTTCTGAGTTAACGCTCAAGTTCCAGGGTTAATGTCTAACATCATTTATACAAAAGATTTTATGTGTAAATTGTTTATTTTCACAATCCCTTATATGGAGACAAAATATTCATTCTTATTATTGTCTATTGCCTCTTTAACTTCTATCTGATAATAATTAATTCTTGATGATTCCACATACGCCTTTTCTAATGAGCAGAATCCTCCTAATTCAGGCTTCCATCACCTCTGTGCACTAGATAGATATTCCTTCCTTTAGGGCACACACTTTCTACTTAGAGGGGTCAAACAAAATGGAAGAGGGGATTTATTGCTACAAGTATAAAAACATATTTCTCATTAAGTTTTCTCCTCTTTTCCGACTTGTTGAATAATTAGGATCCTCTAAGCTTAAAAATAATAAGTTTAAATAATAATGTTTGCTTATATATATTTTTTATTTTTAACTAGTTGTGTATTAAGCATGCAATAATTAAACACCAGTCCCCCCACCAGTGTCAACTTCCCTCCAGAAGTTTTTCCAGAATCCATCCCCATCCCAACCCTCATCCCACCCCTGCCCGTCACCTTGACAAGCACATTATAAAGTTTCAGTGGTTGCTGCCTAGATCTCAATTTTTCAGCTCTGTTAAATCCATGTTTTGAATATGTGGCTATAATTTTTCAAGTTCAGTTGTCTCTATTTTTTTCACATTTACAAAGTCGTTCATGTTTGGGTTTCAGTCATACAATGTTCCAACACCTGCTCCTATAATAGTATACATTTCTCACCACCAATGTCCCCAGTTTCCCTCCCACCCCCCAGGTCAAATCAGGCACTTCTCCCTGTCTGTCTGTCTGTCTCTCAATCTCTTTCTCTCTCTATTTCTCTTTCTCAAACTCCCTTTCCTTTTAGACATTGTGGTTTGAAATATAGGTACTGAAAGTTTATTATGCACATCACTTTATCTCCTTTAAGAAGTCCATTCTTGTCCAAAGTGATCAGTTCAAACTATATTTGTGATAATAGTCCCTTCTCTATCCTAACTTCTCTCTGCTCCCCACACACTTGTGGGAAGCTTTCAACCTTTGACCAGGTCTTCTGGCCCCTGTTTTTTTCTGCCCTTGGATATTACTCTATACTATGTTTTCTATATCCCATAAATGAATACAATCATTCTATGCTTGGGAAAAAGTTTAAATATGATTTTTTTTGCTTTCTGTGTCACACCTGGCAATGCGCAGGGTTTACTCCTGGCTATGCACTTAGGAATTACTCCTGGCAGTGCTCAGGGGACCATATGGGATACTAGGAATCAAACACGTGTCGGCTGTGTGCAAGGCAAATGCCCTCTCTGATGTGCTATCACTCAAGCTCCATAATTTTAACACAGAAATAATACATGTGATTTTTGTACTAGATTTATGAAAGAAACAAAGGACCAGGAATGATAACTAGAGAATTCTTTACACTTGCAGCCATTTTTTGACTTTTCATACATAATCTTTTAAAATTAACTCAATCATAAAATAAGCTGATACTTTTTAAAAAAAAGCATTGAACAAAAAATGAGAAGGCTTTTCTTCTGTATGGTGTGTGCTTGCAATATTAAATAAAGGCAAGAAAATGTTGATAGTAACATATAGAGGAGACACAACGCCTAAAAAACAAACCGTATAAATCAGTTGAAAAGCTCAAGGTCTACATAGAATTTTCTTTATTACAACTGGGCTATAAAGACAACAAAAAGGAAGCAGTTTAAGTTATAGTACATTTAAGATAATGTTGTTACACAGGTCACTGAACAAAGAGTTACAGCTTCAAGGTACAATGTTAGTTTATATTATTTGCTTATAATTTACTTGCTAGAAATAGAAAGCCTCTAGTGCATTTACAAGATCAAGAGAATATATAGCACTGGGAGAGGGAGATACAAGTCTGGAGAGTTGTAAAAGAAAGCTATTTGCTACCTGCAGTTCTTATTTGGAACTTAGGTTATGTTTACAGACATTTTTTTACCTTTAGAGTTTGGCTGAGCATATCGAAATTAAGTGTACAAAACTCAAGGAAACTGGACCCCTAGTATTTCCCTGAAAAGAAATACAGTGCACAGTATGCATTATGTAAATAGCATGTGACTCTTTTGTCTACATATAATATCTTAAGTTCAAATTTATTTCAATCAATTCACTTCCTAAAGAAGATATTTACAAAGGTTTTACTCTTTATTATTCACTAATTAAAATCAAAGTTCAGGTTCTTCTATCCAGTATTTTATGTCCATCTTGAATGAATTCTGACAAACATTTAAGCTACCCTCTAACCCCAAGGTGCCGAGAGTATTTGATATGCCAAACACAGTAACAACAAAGTCTCCAATGGAGACGTTACTGGGCCCGCTCGAGCAAATCGACGATCAACGGAAGGGCCTTTACTTTACTTACTTTACTAACCTCTTGGAGAGCCTGGCAAGCTACCCGTTATGCCAAAAACAATGGAGATGTTACTGGTGCCTGCTCGAGTAAATCGATGAACAAGGGGAGGACAGTGCTACAGTGCTAAGCTCTTAGTTCGCTTTTTCACTTCCATCCACTATCTCCACTGTATTACCTCTTAAGTTATTAACATTGTAATTGTTTTCAGTTGGGTAAAATCTCTAAATATTATAGAATTCACTTGATAAATATACATGTTTTAAAATAATTTTCTGTTATAGATTTTTATTGAACAAAAAATCAAATATATGGAAATATTTAAAACTATCTTTTTCTTTCACTATCTCTTTCACACACGTATACAAACACAATAACATTTAAAAATAAATATATAAATATAAATTATTAGCTCTATAATTTACATATATAAAATAAAACATGAGCCATACATAAAAGATGGTAATGTAGCAATAATTAAAACTGCTGAAATAAGCTCACTTAATAAATGCTTATCTGTGGTATAACTTTTAAGAGGATTTAATAGTTTAAAATTTTCTATATGACTCAAATAGCAGTGCAAATGAATTTTCATAAATACACTGTCAGTATATAAAATATATATATAATATGTTCAGATTTTCTTTGCTCTTCTAATTATAATGTAAAGATGTATAATGCTTAGAAAAATATATGGTCCTTTATGTCTTTTTAACATAAACTATGCATTTATATATGAATTAAATATAAATTTATGATTAAATATAAATACATATTCACATAGGGATTAAATATAAATAAGAATTATCAAGATTTTACAAATTTTCTACCTTTATTCTGACTTGCTCTTTTCCCCTATTCTTCTGCATATACCTCTTTTGCTATGAATACATTCTTTGCAGTTTAAGTTTACTGTACTCTTTAGTACATAAGAGAGGACAATGAATCAAACCTATATAACCATGGTTAAAGAAGATTTTATACATATGTTTATATATATACTATATTATATATTAAAGGTTAATCAAACTCCTCCTGAAATTTCTAGGTAATCTGTTTTGAGTTACTGAGTCAAACACTAGAACTGTCCTTGCTGTTACCATGAGAAACAAATCCACATATAGAGGAAGTTAACTGAGTTACACTCTGAGTCTCAAAATAAAGAGAGGAAAAGATTAGTCCCAAGGACAATATTTGTCATGGACACAGAGGATGAAACAAAATTGTTCTGTCTCAAACCATTGATTTAACCTACCTTTATACTTAGGTTGATTTAAGTTGATGAACATCATTTACATAAACTACGAGTCTGTCAATATGTTTGCAAAAGTAATTTATTATCCAACAATTCTGAGTACTATATTAATATTTTAAGACCTGATAGTATATATTTCTATAATAATATATAAATACTAACAAATGAATATTCATGTGCTATTTTTGTTATTTATTGTATCATTTTGTTATTTCAGATTATATTGTTATTTTCCTTGTAGTAGATACATAGGACAGGAAGGTTGCTCCATAGCTGGAAGCACGCCTCATGGGCAAAGGGGAGAAGGCAGCTGGAATAGAGAAGGGAACATTAAGAAAATGATGGCCTGAGGAACCAGTCGGGATAGGAGATGTGTGCTGAAAGTAGATAATGGACCAAACATGATAACCTTCCAGTATCTGCATTGCAAACCATAATGCCCAAAAGTAGAGAGAGAATATGGGGAATATTGTCTTCCATGGAGGCAGGGGGAGGGTGGGAAAGGAGGGTATACCGGGGATATTGGTGTTGGGGAATGTGCACTGGTGGAGGAATGGGTGTTTGTTCATTGTGTGATTGTAACCGAAACATGAAAGCTTGTAACTATCTCACAAAGACTCAATAAAATAAAAAAATAAGTAAATTTTAAAAAGTTATCTTCCTTGTGTTATTTTTGCTAAATTTTTCCTTGTCTTCATTCTTTATCTCTATAAATATAATCTATCAATTTGAAAGGTGCATTTATCTCACATTTATCTGCCATATTTACAGTATTTGTTTCTAGAAAGGAAGTGTGGGTATTATTTTTCCTAGTCTTTACTTATCAGAATTCCTTTACTCCCACGTGTAAGTGTTAATTTGTATGAGAATAGGATATTTTCCTGACAATAAAAAATACTTTAAAGCAATAAATATTAAGATTTGAGGAAATGTAAAACAAAACACTCTTTGTATTGTATAAAAACATTGCTTCTCATTTTTTTAAATTATTTTATTAATTAACAAATGCAATCTATTAAATAAGTCAAATTTGTAATGAATACCTACAAAGAACTTAGTAGATTTATTTGACGTTAGAATGCATTTAATAAAATTTTACTTGGAAGTAATAAAGAATATGAGAAACGGGGACATTACTTCACACATTTCCATTAGCGTTTATCATATTAACGTAGCTATTATAAAATGAATATCGCTCTCTGATCCTGGCCCATAGGAAGAACCTGATACTAGACTAATTATTCTATTTTGCAAACCTTTGAAACTAAAGATCACATGAAGAAACTCTTTTCCAAGTTCAAAATTTGATCTTTAGAAATGAGAATCAATCAAGATGGTTTTCTAGCTAGCAATCTAAAAATCTAGCTTGATTTTCAGGTAGTAGCACAGAGTGGAACATCTTAAAGCATTTCTGCCATATTTCAGAGACAAAGGACTTCTCTGAAATCCTGGAAAACTGGCATTGATTTGTACAAAAAAATAATGAAGAGAGGATTGCAGAGAATTGCATAGTTATTCTAATGTGCTTGGCTTTCATTCATCTTAGTTGCACATGAAAGGGGATATTTCGAAAACTGGTAAAAGACCACTCTATTATTAGTAAGAACAGAAATCTAAAAGTGGGAAATCATATCAACAGAGGATGAAAATTCAGACACTAGTATGAAATAGAGCAATCCTGAAACGAGAACATTTAACCACAAAAATGTTGATGGACACACAATTCAATTTATTTTTTTCCTTATATATTTTTGTGTCAAAAATATATATAAGGAATTATGTATTTATATATAATATATTATATATTATATTTTAAATTTATATATATTTAGATATAAATCACGTGTATGACTTGTATCTCTTGTCATCCCATTGATCATCAGTTTGCTCAAGCGGGTGCCACTCAAATCTCCATCCATCCCTGTCATGTGCTAGTGTAGCCCAATGGCATCTGCTAGCTCCAGGAACAGGAAGAGCCTCAGACCATTTGTTCAGAGTTTTGACGAAGAATTTAGCCATCTCATAGGTGGGCGGTCATGCGTCCTCTTGACATCCTGTGGAGTCCAGTCAGTAACAGCTCTAGTCCAGCAGTCATCTCTAAATTGCATTATGTGTCGGCCCATCTGATTTTTGGCAACTTGGCAAATTAGGCAGCATCCCTGATCTTTGATCATAGAGGGAGGTCAGAACTCCAGATTCCTTCCCTCACTTGAGTGAAATGTGATATTCCAAGCATAGCTCTTTCAATTACTCTTGGGTGATCCAAATAGCATTCTCGTCCTATTTTCATAGGTCCCGGGTCTCTAAGGCGTATGTTAGTTCAGGAAGAATGGTGGAGTCTTTTAATTGGTGCATTTAGCCCATTGGCATTGAAAGAGATTACTGTTATGAGGTTTTGTCCCATTTTTCTGTTGAAATTTGGTGTATTTGAGGGGGCTGTCCTGTCTTAAAGTAGTCCATTTAGTTGTTCTTCTAATCATGGTTTTGAGTCTATTAAGTTCCTGAGCTATTGTTTGTCTGTGAAACTGTGTGTTGTTCCTTCTGTTATGAATGAGAGTCTCACTGGGTAAAGTATTTTTGGTGAGGTATTTATTACATTGAGTTTTTTCACTATATCCCACTACTGTTTTTGGCCATGAGGGTTTCATCAGACAAATCAGCTGTGAATTTTAAGGACCCTCATTTGTAGGAAATTTCTTTCTTTGATCTTGCTACTTTCAGAATTTTGTCTGTATCTAAGATTTTGGTCATTTTGGGCAGGATGTGTCTTGGGGTATTTTTATTCTAATTTCTTCTAGCTGGTACCCTTCAGGCCTCCTGTATGTGGTCAAAAGTTTTCTTCAGCTCTGAAAATGTTGTAGCAATGATATCTTTGACAGTTTCTTCTTCATCAGGGTTTTCTTCCTGTCCCTCTGGGACTCCAATAGTTCTTATGTTACCCCTCTTGCTTCATCACGATCTTCTCTTGCCATCTGTTTCCGAATTGTGTGTCTCTTTTCCATTTTCTTCTCTTTTCTGGAGAGTCTCTGAACTTCATCTTTGAGCTCACTGATTCTGTTCTCAGCAGCTGTTACTCTGCTGCTGAGGCCTTCCACTGAGTTTTTCAATTCGCCTACCAGGTTTTTCAGGTCTGACATTTCCGTTTGCATTTTCCTCATTTCTGCCTTCAAATCCTCTTGTATTTTATTGGCATTGCTTTCCATGTTATCTTTTAGCTCCCTAAGCATCCTAAGTAGCTTACTTCTGAATTCCTTGTCAGAGAGGTTGTCTAACACTACAGTACTGTTGGTGTCTTCTGGGCTAGCCTCTTCAATAAGAAAGTTTGGTGGCCTTTTGCGTTGCTTTACCATTGTGACGGTTCCTATGGGATATGTAGTGGGAGAATAATTCGTGGCCGCTAATGTGGCCATGGCTCTGGAAAGGGTCTCTGTAGCTAGGCACCGTGCAGTACCTGTGTGAATGAGGAGACAATACCTGGAGTGGTTCAGCTTTGTTTCCGCACGATGTGCCTCAGTTCCCGTCCCGTGTAGGTCATGGGTGAAAACTGGCTGTTCTAGGGGATCAAGCTAGCTGCGCATGCCTGGAAAGAGTCCCTGGTGCAGGTTGCCGGGTGGTACCTGTTTGAATGAGGAGAGAATGCCCGGAGCCTTTCAGCTTTGTTTCTGCGCAATGTGCCTCAGTTCCCGTCCCGTGCAGATCCTACACTCCCATTTCTTCTTATTCCAGTCATCACACGACTGAAGAGTTTCGGTGAAATGGTATCACTCTGCTGAACCCCTCTCTTGTCGTCCATGATCACTTCCTTGTCGAATGGTGAGATCCTGGTGGTGGATCTGTAATACAGCTCATGGAGGATCCTGATGCATTGAGTTGGAATGCCCTGTTTGGCTAGGGCTTCAATGATCGCCTCAGTCTCAACAGAATCAAAGGCCTTCTTTAAATTGATGAGCGTTAACCAATGCTGGCGCAGATGTGGCGAGAAAAGGACACTCTTTCACTGTTGGTGGGAATGTCGACTGTTTCAGCCCTTCTGGAAAACAGTATGGACGATTCTCAAAAAAGTAGAAATTCAGCTCCCATTTGACCCAGCAATACCACTCCTGGGAATATATCCCAGAGAGGCAAAAAAGTATAGTCGAAGTGACATCTGTACTTGTTTGTTCATTGCAGCACTCTTTACAATAGCCAGAAACTGGAAGAAACCTGAATGCCCAAGAACAGATGTCTGGTTAAAGAAACTTTGGTACATCTACACAATGGAGTACTATGTAGCTCTTAGAAAAGATGAAGTCATGAAATTTACATACAAGTGGTACAACATGGAAAGTATCATGCTACACGAAATGAGTCATAAAGAAAAGGATAGACATAGAAAGATTGCATTCATCTGGGGAATATAAAGTACAAAATATGAGATTAATACCCAAGAATAGCTGAGATCATCACCAGGAGGATTACTCCATAGCTTAGAGGCCAGCCGGGCATTCTAGGGGAAAGGGCAGCTCAGATAGAGAAGGGAGCACCAAATAAAGGGTGTTTGGAGGATCCTCCCAGGAGAGGAGATGCATGTCGAAAGTAGACTATGGACTGAACATGTTTGCCACTCAATGCCTCTTTTGCAGACCACAACACCCAAAAGGAGAGAGAGAACACAAGGGATTGCCCTGCCACAGAGGCAGGGTGGGATGGGGGAGATGGGGGTGGGAGGGATATTATCTATGGTGGTGGAAAATGAGCACTGGTGGAGGGATGGGTATTTGATCATTGAAACCCAAGCACAAAAAATTGTAAATCTACAACTGTACCTCATGGTGTTTCACTAATAATAAAAAAAAATTGATTAGCGTTAGACAGAGTGGCATCTTGAACTCTCACGAAACCTCATTGAGCTTGGTCATCATGTGGATATGGCCAATCATGCTGAATCCTTTTCGGATCCCAGTTTGCTTGCATGGTTGTCCTCTGTCTAGTGTTCTGCCTGTTCTATTCAGGATGACTTGAGTGTACAACTTGTAGACGATGGACAACAGGCAGATTGGGCAATAGTTGCCAATTCTGTGGATATCTCCCTTCTTGTACAACAGAACGGTCCTGCTTGTTTTCCATTAGAACCAAAACTTGCATTCAGACAGCTATTGTATGAAGAGACGAGGCAGTGTATTGACGAGTACTGATTCTTCAGGTGTTCGGGTCTGACATTGTCTGGACTGGATGCTATACGTTTCTTTACCGATGAAATGGCATGTTGGATTTTGGAAGGGAAAACGCTGGGAAGACATATCTATCCTGGCAAATTTGGTATTGGGCAGGTGGACGTGGCTATCAAAGAGATCCCAGTAGGAGTCATGGATAATATTCTCCATTGTCCTTCTGGAAGATGTGATAGATCCATCAGGACGTTGAAGGGCAGTCATCTTAGTCTTGTAATTTGCAAGGAATGACGAGCGTTGAGAATAATTTTCCTGACTTCTGCCACATCAGCCAACACTGCTGCCCTTCTCTCTTTGAGGTTTTCCTTTATTACTCCTCTACACAGCTTTGCGATATTCGATGTTAACTTGTGATTGCCTGAGGTTCACACCAAACCATGTTGGCCAATGAGCTCTAGAGTTTCTGAAGACAGGTGTCTGTTTGTGCCTTTCCCACTCTCGGCATTCCTCATGCAGTCATGGAGGTACTGAACCAGTCAATCGTATTTCTTGTCGATGTTGTCAATGATGGCATCTTCCCAAAGAGAGACTTCCTCTCTGACCCACTGGTTGTTTCTACATTTCTGTTTGTGATTAACTTCTACTTTAAATGCATCATGGTCTGATATGTTAGTTGATATGATTTCTGTGCTGAGCATCAGTCTAGTTTATCTATCAAAATAAAGCAGTGCTTAAATCTCTAACTACTATTGCATGGACACCAAATAAATGTACTACTCCGTGAAGTCTATTAGCAGTTGTTTTAAATATTTTGCTGATCCTTCACTAGATTCATCAATGTGTAGGAATATGAGTTCTTCCTGATTTCCAGATCCTTTGATCATTAAGAAATAAACTTTGCTGTCATTTTGCTAATCTTTCAGTCTTAGGTTTATATGGTCTGATACTAGTATGGGGACCCTGACATTTCTGAGGGGTATGCTCACTTGAAGAATTGTCTTCCAACCTTTCACTCTGAGTTTTTTTTGTTGCTGTTGTTCTGACTCTTCAAGTGTGTTTCTTGCATGCAGCACAGTTTTAGGGTCAATATTTGAATGCATCCCTCCACTTTGTGTCTATTAGCTGGTGTCTTTACTCTACTGACACTGAGAAAGATTATTATTATTGAGTTTTGTGCCATCTTTTAGCAGGATGTTTGTGTATTTGTGGGGCTTTGGTTGTCTTAAAGTGGCCTGTTTATATGTGTAACAATGGTTTTGTGTCTATGAAACTCCTGAGTTGTTTACCTGTGACACTGTGTATTGTTTCTTAAATCTGAATGAGAGTTCTGGCTAAGTAAAATATTTGTTGTGAATCATTTATTTAATTGAGGTTTTTCACTATCTCCCACCATTGTCTTTGGGACGGAGGGTTTCATCTTATATATTTGCTGCAAATTGTAAGGAAACTATTGTGTATGTAATATCCTTTGACTTTGCTCCTTTTAACATTCTATCTCTTCCTCTTGTTTTCATCAATATTAGAATGTGTCTTCAAGTATTTTTATGTTCTTTTCTATTATCTGGTACTCTTCTGACCTCCTGTTTTTGGGTGCGTGTACTATTCTGGGAATACCACAGCAATTATGACTTTGACTGCTGCTTCTTTTATACTCTTCAAGTTCTAGTCAAGAGAAAAAAAATAAAAACAAAATATTAACCACACATTATGAAGTCGGCAGCATATGCAGAAAATACATATCATAACAACACACAAACCTACAGAGGTTGTATGCATCATAACAGTAGTATTGTACACTATAGCACTGTATCACTGTTGTCCAGTTGTTCATAGATTTGCTTGAGCAGGCATGTCTCCATTGTGAGACTTGTTGTTACTGTTTTTGGCATATCAAATACACTACTGTAGCTTGCCAGGCTTTGCTGTGTGGGCGGGATACTCTCAGTAGCTTGCTGGGCTCTCTGACAGTGGCAGAGGAATCAAACCCAGGATGGCTGCATGCAAGGCAAACACCCTACCAGCTGTGATCCAGCACAGTTACTCAAGAGTTAATAAAATATAAATTCACTTCACTTAATCACTTCCCGTTAGTCGTCGATTTGCTCGAGCGGCGCCAGTAATGTCTCCATTTGTCCCTGTTGCATGCTAGTGTAGCCCAATAGCACCTGTTCACTCTGGGATCATGAAGAGCCTCAAACCGATCGTTCATGATCTTCACGAAGAAGTCTGACCATCTGGTAGGTGGGCGGCCACGTGGTCTTCTGACATCCCGTGGAATTCAGTCAGTAACAGCTCTAGTCCAGCAGTCGTCTTTAAATCTCATTACGTGACCAGCCCATCTGATTTTTGACACCTTGGCAAATGAGACAGCGTCCCTGATTCTTGATCGTCGACGGATGTCAGAACTCCGGATTCATTCTCTCATTTGAGTGAAACGTGATATTCCAAGCAGAGCTCTTTCTATTCTTCTTTGGGAGACCTGAATAGCGTTCTCATCTTGTTTGCGTAGGGCCCAGGTCTCTGAGGCATATGTTAATGCAGGAAGAACAGTGGAATCAAAGAGATGTGCCCTGAGCCGGAGGTTCTTCATCCTCTTAGCTATTTCTTCGACGTTCTTGAAGGCGTTCCAAGCAGCTCTCTTCCTCCTGTGCAGCTCGGGTGCCAGGTCATTTGTCATGTTGACTTCTCGACCTAGGTACACATATCTGTTGCATTCGGAGATGGTCGTTCTGTTGAGAACGAATGGGGCATCAGGAACGAGGCTGTTTCTCATAAACATTGTCTTTGTAAGATTCAGCTGTAGTCCTACCTTTCCACGCTCATGGTCAAAGTCAGCCAGCATTTGTGCCACTTGGCTGATGTTTGGTGTTATTAAAACAATGTCATCAGCAAAGTGGAGGTGGTGTAATTGCCCACCATCTATCTTCACTCCCATTCCTTCCTATTCCAGTCGTCACATGATGTTCTCGAGGGTGGCACTGAAGAGTTTCGGTGAAATGGTATCACCCTGCCGAAGCCCTCTCTTGACATCAACGATCACTTCTTTGTAGAATGGTGAGATCCTGGTAGTGAATTCGCAATATAGCTCACGGAGGATCTTGATGTATTGGGCTTGAATGCCCTGATTGGCTAGGGTTTCAATTACCGCTTCCATCTCAACAGAATCAAAGGCCTTCTTTAAATCAATGAACATTAAACAGAGTGGCATCTTGAACTCCCAAGAAACCTCAATGAGTTTAGTTATTGTGTGGATATGGTCGATGGTGCTGAATCATTTGCGGAATCCGGCTTGCTTGCATGGTTGTCATTCATCTAGTGTTCTGCCAATCCTATTTTGGATGACTCGAGTGAACAACTTTTAGATGACGGATAATAGGCAGATCGGGCGATAGTTGCCAATGTCATGGATGTCTCCCTTCTTGAACAGTAGTATGGTCCTGCTGGTTTTCCATTGGGACGGAACCTTGCATTCAGACAGGTAGCGAGTGAAGTGCCGAGCCAGTGTTTTGATGAGTACTAATGGCAGGTTCTTCAGGTGTTCAGGTCTGACCTTGTCTGGGTTGGGTGCTGTTTGTTTCTTTACCAATGAAATGGCGTGTCGGATTTCGGAAGGGAGAATGTTGGGAACAACATATCCATCCTGTGGAATTTGGTGTGTCGGCAAGTGGACATGGCTATCAAAGAGATTTGAGTAGAAGTCATGGATAATCTTCTCCATTGCCGTTCTGCCATTCATATAAATATTACATGAATATAAGTGTTTAAATAAATAAATATAAATGCATAGTATATTATATATTCAAAGAATTATAGATAAGATATTAATTGCTTTTAAAATTGAATATTATTAAACATTCAGAACATTAACAAAATAAAATGAATGCAAAAATAAATAAAAACATTCGACAATTGGAAACTGGCTTTTGAATTTGAATATTATTGAGCATTCAACTCATAAAAAGGAATAAATACAAAAATAAACCAACCAATCTGGCTATTGAAAATTAGCAAAATGTAAACTTAGATATATATGTATTAATTTTATTTTTATATAGTATACTACACACTTATAATTAATATAATGTCATATTTGAAAAATGCAAAACGGGTATTTGTTTTAAACATTAAAAGCCTTCTAAATAAATTATACAAATATATAATGAAATACTAATCATAGGAAAACAGTGCTTTGCTGCTCTCAGTAATTTTGAGACAATAACTCATACAGTGGCTCAGTTTACCCTATTTAATATATATACAATAACTTTAAAATATGATTTTTGTAGTTATTTTTTAATTACATCTTCTCTGTGATCTTAGAATCTCTTTCTATTGATGGGTTAGCATTACCATCATTATTTTCATTCCTAATCACTTTTGCTTACAATCCAAAGCATGGAATAACTAAGAAATGAGAGACATTTCAAAAAATTTAAAATACTGTATTGAGGAAAATTATATAAATAATATAAAATAGATGAGATTAACGTTATACTATGGAGAATATGGAAAATTGCAGGCATATCAAAAATACACAAAAAGTAAAGCTAGAAGAAAGATAATTGGAACATATTTCTGCTTGGGAATATATTAAATTTCTAAGGATACAAAGAGGCTATTTGCAAATATTCAATATAATAATGATTACACTTCTGAACTAATAAAATTATTACTTTGTAGGATTTTAAATCCCAGTGATGCTCAAAAATTAATTAAATGGAAATATATTTACATAAATTTTAATCCTTTGCTAAAAATATGTAGGGAAAAACAGTAAAATGTATGAAAAATAAAGACATTACAACTATAAAAGCATTGCACTGTAGCACTGTCCTTCCTTTGTTCATCAATTTGCTCAAGCGGTCACCAGTAATGTCTCCATTGTGAGACTCCTTACTGTTTTTGACATATCGAGTACTCCACGGGGAGCTTGCTAGGCTCTGTCATGCTGGCGGGATACTCTCGGTAGTTTGCCTGGCTCTACGAGAGGGAAGGAGGTATCAAACCTGGATCAGCTTCATGTAAGGCAAACACCTTACCCACTGTGCTATCAGTCCAGTCCATAAAAGCATAATTAAAACTAATATATATTTCCACAAATAGGCCCAAAACTGAATATATATGCATATAATTGTATATGGATAAATTCTGGAAAACAGGGACAGTAGATAGTGCAGTTGGTAAAACATTTATCTTATACAATGCTCACTTAAGTTTAATTTTAGTAACCCAAATTGTACCCAGCTCCCACCGGAACTCAGCAATGAGAGTGAACCCTGAGCACTGATTGTGCAATACACACACACACACACACACACACACACACACAAATATTTCAAATGAACAAATACAAAAAAGGAATAGCAGACCTCTCTGAAGTTATTTAAATGGAAATAAGTTGAATAATACATCTAAATAACCTAATAAAATGCAAACAGAACCACCTCCTGCATACTTATCTATATGACGAACATTTTAAAACTCTCAAAAGGTGGCTCACAGAGAGTTGTAATGCACATAAACTTCTAGGGTGAATAGAAATTGACAATTTTTAATGTCAACTACAGAAAAAAATTCTTTATCTATATACATAACCTTATCTACAAAATGGATAGTTCTTCTTGATTTACTCAAAAGCAATATTCACAGGAATATTCATAACATTTTATATTATTTTCAAAACTTAAAATAATAAAATTATTTAAAGTTAAAAATATATGTTAAATGAAACAAAAATATAAAAGAGCATTAGAAAACTTCAAATACAAACTATAGTTGCATAAATATCTCAAATAATATTTTATGAATAGTCAGGTATAACACGTGCTTTAAACTTAATTGCACAAATACATGACTGTGTATGATAAATAAATAAAGGGATATTTGCTCTAACTATTATAAAAGTGATTTCATTTTGGTAATGGAGAATATAGACTTTAACAGAAAGCATCAGAAGTATTTCAGAGTGGCATTGGCAGTGTAGTATTTATTTATGCATGCTGTGCTCACTTTTGAGTGAGGGTAGATTTCTGCCCTGTAGAGATGTTTTGTAACAATTAGAATAAAAATATATCATTTGAATGGGTGAGCTTAGTGAAAGTACAACAGAAAAATAGTTTTTTTACATACATTTTAATTTATTATAATTTATTAATACTTTTTGCAGTAAAATTATAGTCTATAAGTAAATTATGTGGAATTGCATATTTTATAAAATATTTACAGTGGTAAAATTGTGTTTAAGGAAGTTTGAAAAATGAAAACTTTTAAATGTAATGTCTACTCATTGAAATTGTTTTAATTTTACAAATTCTCAATAGAAACGAGTGTTGCTATTTTCCAAAACTTTCATATATATATGAGTGTGTGTGTATATATATATATATAAAATTGTATATACTAGCTACAGTGCTACACACACACACACACACACATATGTAGCACTGTAGCATTGTCCTTCCTTTGTTTATCAATTTGTTCGAGCGGGCACCACTAACATCTCCATTGTGAGGCGTTTTATTACTGTTTTTGGCATATCAAATACACCACAAGGAACTGCCAGGCTCTGCCATGCAGGAATGATACTCTCGGTAGCTTGCTGGGCTCTCGAAGAGGGACGGAGAAATCGAACCTGAGTTGACCACACGCAAGGCAAATGCCCTACCCTGGTATGTACGTATATATAATCTAAAACAGTGTTTTCCAGATATATGAATAATTGGACGATACAGAGTGGTGGAGAAGGTAGATTCCACAGGACATCGAGGAAAAAAATATTTTTTTTCTGAAAAGATGGCGATATGTCAAATAATTTTCAGAATCTCTGATATAAAATAAAAACTGAATGAAAGTGTCAAAGAAAAATGGTGGAAACACTGAAATAGTTTCATTTTTAGTATATTTCACATCTACTAAAATGATTATGTGGAAGAGCAAAAACAAATTATTAGTAAGAATAACTAATATATCTTCATTATCAAAATACATGAGTATATCAATTGCTATTATATATAGCATATTAATATTGTTTTTACTTTTGTTGGAATATGGATATTTTGCAATATAGTTCATTTTTAGTAAAAATAAATAACCAACTACTAAATTTAGAACATAAAAAATATTGGCTGGAAATAATATATTAATTTCTAACAGTAAAGGCAACATTCCTCAATATGTAATTATTGTTCTTTAAGAGTGCATATTGGAAGCGTGCAGCATAAGAGAAGGAACACATGGAGGGTGCGGGAACCACAGATCCCGGAGGGAAAAAAAAAAATAAGAAAAAACAGGCTCCAAAAGGAGCCGAGATCACCTGCAAGTTCCAGATGGAGTAGGTGCCGCATCCCGCCTCCCCCAGATGGAACCCTGGTGACCAGAAGCCTCTACAAACACAGCTCGAGTATGCGGGAACGAGGACTTTTTCTCAAATCTGCCGGACTACACCTCCCAGGTAACCTCTGATTCCGGAAGTCACGCCCACAGCCCGCCCCCCAGCGCCATCTTTGAAGCATGCAGCATAAGAGAAGGAACACATGGAGGGTGCGGGAACCACAGATCCCAGAGGGAAAAAAAAAAAAAAGAAAAAACAGGCTCCAAAAAGAGCCGAGATCACCGGCAAGTTCCAGATGGAGTAGGTGCCGCATCCCGCCTCCCCCAGATGGAACCCCGGTGACCAGAAGCCTCTACAAACACAGCTTGAGTATGCGGGAACGAGGACTTTTTCTCAAATCTGCCGGACTACACCTCCCAGGTAACCTCTGATTCCGGAAGTCACGCCCACAGCCCGCCCCCCAGCACCATCTTTGAAGCGTGCAGCATAAGAGAAGGAACACATGGAGGGTGCGGGAACCACAGATCCCGGAGGGAAAAAAAAAAAAAAGAAAAAACAGGCTCCAAAAAGAGCCGAGATCACCGGCAAGTTCCAGATGGAGTAGGTGCCGCATCCCGCCTCCCCCAGATGGAACCCCGGTGACCAGAAGCCTCTACAAACACAGCTCGAGTATGCGGGAATGAGGACTTTTTCTCAAAACCGCGTGGCCGCTTACGCGGCCGCGTGACATCTCTATATATACAAAGTGATCAATGAGAAGTAAACCACCCAATCTTTCTCCCTGAAAATCAGAGTTAAGTTTGGAGCACGGCCACAGCCCCAGAAACACAAGGACTTAATGCAGAACCCAGCAGCTTAGAGCAGAAAAGTGAACGGATGATGCGTTAACCCAGGCCATCATTTCTGCCCAGAGGGGAAAGGGTGTTGCCCCATTCGCCCTCTCTTCTCTGGAAAGAAGGATGGCGGCCGCATGGGAGCCTTGTGGACAGCAGGTATGAGCCGGGGGTGGGGGGGGGGCAAAACCTCACGAGAATGGGGCGTTCCGGTCCGTCCTTCACGCCCTACTGAGGTCACCAGTTACCCCCCACGAGCGGCTCCCCAGCACGGCCAGAGTCCCAGAAGCACAAGGACTTAATGCAGAACCCGGCAGCTTGGAGCAGAAAAGTGAAAGGACTATGCGTTAATCCAGGCCATCAAGTCTGCCGGAGGGGAAAAGGTGTTGCCCCATTCGCCCTCTCTTCTCTGGAAAGAAGGATGGCGGCCACATGGGAGCCTTGTGGACAGCAGGTATGAGCCGGGGGTGTGGGGGCGACTAAAACCTCATGGGAAGGGGGGCGGTCCAGTCCGTCCTTCACGCCCTACCGAGGTCACCGGTCACTCCCCACAAGCGGCTCTCCAGCACAGCCACGGCCCCAGAAGCACAAGGACTTAATGCAGAACCCAGCAGCTTGGAGCAGAAAAGTGAACGGACTATGCGTTGATACAGGCCATCAAGTCTGCCGGAGGGGAAAGGGTGTTGCCCCATTCGCCCTCTCCTCTCTGGAAAGAAAGATGGCGGCCACATGGGAGCCTTGTGGACAGCAGGTATGAGCCGGGAGTGTGGGGGCGACTAAAACCTCATGGGAAGGGGGGAATTCCGGTCTGTCCTTCACGCCCTACCGAGGTCACCAGTTGCCCCCCACGAGCGGCTCTCCAGCACGGCCACAGCCCCAGAAGCACAAGGGCTTAATGCAGAACCCAGCAGCTTGGAGCAGAAAAGTGAACGGACTATGCGTTAATCCAGGCAATCATTTCTGCCCAGAGGGGAAAGGGTGTTGCTCCCTTCCGCCCTCCTCCCTCTGGAAAGAAAGATGGCGGCCACATGGGAGCCTTGTGGACAGCAGGTATGAGCCGGGAGTGTGGGGGCGACTAAAACCTCATGGGAAGGGGGGCATTCCAGTCCGTCCTTCACGCCCTACCGAGGTCACCAGTCACCCCCCACGAACGGCTCTCCAGCACAGCCACGGCCCCAGAAGCACAAGGACTTAATGCAGAACCCAGCAGCTTGGAGCAGAAAAGTGAACGGACTATGCGTTGATCCAGGCCATCAAGTCTGCCGGAGGGGAAAGGGTGTTGCCCCATTCACCCTCTCCTCTCTGGAAAGAAAGATGGCGGCCACATGGGAGCCTTGTGGACAGCAGGTATGAGCCGGGAGTGTGGGGGCGACTAAAACCTCATGGGAAGGGGGGCGTTCAGGTCCGTCCTTCACGCCCTACCGAGGTCACCAGTTGCCCCCCACGAGCGGCTCTCCAGCACGGCCACAGCCCCAGAAGCACAAGGGCTTAATGCAGAACCCAGCAGCTTGGAGCAGAAAAGTGAAAGGACTATGAGTTAATCCAGGCAATCATTTCTGCCCAGAGGGGAAAGGGTGTTGGTCCCTTCCGCTCTCCTCCCTCTGGAAAGAAAGATGGCGGCCACATGGGAGCCTTGTGGACAGCAGGTATGAGCCGGGAGTGTGGGGGCGACTAAAACCTCATGGGAAGGGGGGCGTTTCGCTCCTCCCTTCACGCCCTACCGAGGCCACCAGTTGCCCCCCGCGAGAGGCTCTCCAGCACGGCCACGACTCCAGAACACAGAAACCAATTTCTTAACTATCTGACTTTCAGTAGAAATTCTTCCAGGGCCAATAGGTAAAATAGCAGAAATCCAAAACCAACATTTAATTCTTGAACCCAGCTGTAGAAAGCAAATCACTTCACAATGCTTTTTCAGCATGTCTGATTTTGGGGGGGGGGGTAAACTCTAAATAATAGTGGTGAATCTTTTATTGGAACAATGAATCTAATCAAAGCAGATAGAGTGTTAACTAGAATTCATCTGCCTCACAGGGACGGGGAGGGGTGTGGGTGGGGTTTTATTGGGGTTCTTCATGGTAAAAAATAAGTATTGGTAAAGGGAAATGTGTTTGATATTTGCATGACTGAGACATAAACCTGAAAGCTTTGTAACCTTTCCCACAGTGATTCAATAAATAAATAAAATAAAAAAAAGAGTGCATATTAAAACCATAGTTTGAAATTTAGTACAGGATTAAAAATATACTGTTATAAAATATATAAATATAGCTTAAAATGCCCATTCAAGCAGTACAATTTCTTAGGGCTCTAATACTGAATTTTATTTTAACTAAAAATATGACAGCAGAAAAACATACATATTTTTACATTCAGAATAAAACCAAATCTTAACGTTATTATTTAAACGTAAAACTTATCAATATAATTTTATATATTATTTTAATTAAATCATTGTGAAATACACAATTACAAAATTTTTTCTTGATAGGGTTTTAGTCATACAATATTCCATCACCCGTCTCTTCTAACAGTGTACATTTCTCACAACCTTCCTTCCCCTCTCTCATGTATTCTTTTAGAAATATTTAGCCTTCATTTTATTTTCAGAAAGCCCCAGAATTTACAGTTATTCAAAGTTGGTTTTTAGTCTGACAAATTTCCACCACCAAACACACCACCAGATTCTCTTCCCCCTACAATGGCTCCCTCTTTCACCCAGATTCCCTCTCTCACACTCACCACCATCCCAACCTGCTATCTCAACAGGAACCTTTTAAGTTTTCTTACTGAAATTTTGGTTTCATAACATCAGTGTTTTGGACTATGAGGTTTGTATATTTAACTCTGTAATTCCTAAATGTAAATTGACTCTTGTCCAGTTTTACTGTCTCTTCTCTCCCCAACCTCCTCTCATTGTTTTTCATTTTCCCCATTATTTGGTACAAGGATGATCTAAGTATACTCCCTGTAAACCATTGCATTTCGTCATCCAGTTGCTCCACCTCATATCAGTGATATGTGTTTGTCCATCCTGTTTGTCCAGTTTTAGCTTACTTCATCTTACATGATATCTTCCAGTTCCATTAGTGTTGAACCAAATCTCATTATTTTATCATTCCTTATTGCTGCATCATATTCCTTGGATATCACATTGTCATGATCCACTGATTCATTGTCAAATACCTGGGTTGATTCCAAATTTTAGTAATAGTATTGAGTGCTGCACTGAATAATGTGCTTATGTACTTTTGAAGGAGGTTATTCTGTCTTTGGAGAAGATTTCCAAAAGTGTAATTACTAAATTGTATGGCAGCTTAATTTTAACTTTACTGAGAAGCCTCCATACTGTTTTCCAGAGAGAGTGAACCAGACATTTCCACCAGCAGTGTTTGAGAGTTAGTTATCCATTACATCCCTGTCAACACAGAATGTTCCTATTATTTTTGATATATACTATTCTCATTGGTGTGTAATTGTATCTCTTTGTTGTCTTGATTTAGATTTCCCTCATAATAAGTGACAATGAGCATTTTCTCATGTGCCTAATAGCTATCTATTGATCTTCCTCAGAAAAGGCCCTGATCATTTTAGATTTTTTGTAGTTGTTGTTGAGACTAAAAGTACATTATATATCCTAGATACTCAACCTTTATCTTATATATTGACTGTATATAAATATACTGTTCAATTATATGCCTTTTAGTTTTAACCCGTGTTTCTTTTCCTATGCATAAACTCTTTAATTTGATGCAGTCAAATATCTTTATTTTTGATTCCATTGTCTTTTTTTGGAATTGTTTCATTGAAGTCACCTTGGAGATACATACTGTGGAGCATTATGCCTATATATTCCTCAATTTATTTTATAGATTCTCATCTGATCTCCAGGCCTTTGATCCATGTTGAATTGACTTTTGTGTAAGGTATGGTTTTTAGATCTAGTTTCAGTAATTTACACAGTTATCCAGAATTGCCAACACCATTGTTGAAGAGGTTATCTTTACTCAATTTCTTGCTCTTAGCTCCTTTTCTTAATGTTAGCTGTCCACATATGTGAGGTGGTTTTTTTTTTTGGATATTCTATTCTGATACATTGATCAGAGAGTCTGTCATTATTTCATAACATGTTGTGTTGATTACTATGGATTTATAGTATAGTTAAAAGTTTGTTAGTGAGACACTTCCCAGTTTCGTATTTTTCAGTATTGTTTTGGTTATTCAGAGATTTTTGTGATTGAATACAAACTTCATTATTGTTCTAAGTTATTGAATAATGCTATCTGAATTTGGATAGTAATTGCATTGGATTTATATATTAGCTTGGTTAGAAAGGTAATTTTGACAATATTGTTTCTTCCCATCCAAGAGCATGGAATAATTTTTTTTATTTCATAAGGTCTTTTGTTATTTTTAAGTGTTTTTGAAGTTTTCATGATATGGATTCCTCACCTCTTTTTTTAAGTTTATTCTAGACACTTGAAGTTCATGGACATTATTTCCACTGAGATGGATTTCTTGATCTCTTTCTTCTCTGATTCATTGTATGTATATAAGAATGGAACTGATTTTGGAGTATGATTGGTTTATTGTTTTTAGAAGTTCTTGTGCATGTGTGTAAGTAAACTTTTTTTGGATCATCTGTGTTTATGTCATCTTCAAATATAGCAGTTTAACTTATTTTCTAATTTTATCCCCTTTGACTTTCTATTGCTGTTGTTAGGACTCTAATGATACAATGTTGAGTAAGACAGGGATAGTGATCTCAGTGAGAATGCTTTATGATTTTCACAATTTCGAACAATATATGCTGTGGGTTTGTTAAAGATACCTTAACTATCTTGAGAAAAGTTACTTTCCCTACTAATGTGTTGAACAATTTTATCATAAGTGTATGTTGGATCTTGTTAAAACCTTTCTCTGCATCCAGTGATAGTATTGCATGATTTTTATTTTCCCGTTTACTGATGCGATATAGTATATAAATTTATTTGCATATATTGAACCACTCTTGCTTTCCGAGGATAAATGCCACTTGATGATGGTGTATTCGTGTTTTTTTAATATGCTATTTTATTTGACTTGGAAAAATTTTGTTGAGGATTATTCCATTGATGCTCATCAGATAAATTGGTCTGAAGTAGGGTTTTTTTCAGTGCTATTTTTGCTTTGTATATCAGTGTAATATATTAGCTTCATAGACGTTAAGAGGTTTTTTCTATTTATTTTATAATATGGTAGAGATTAAGGATTAAAGCCATAATTCTTCTCTGAAACTTTGATAAAACTCACTATAAAACTCACCAGGACAAGGCTTTTATTTTAGGGAAATTACTGTTTCAATTTCCTTCCTTTTGATTGATCGATCTAAGCATTCTATGTCCTTTCTATTCAGTTTTGAGAGACTATGTATTTCTAAGAATATATGCTTCCTATGTTTCCCATTTGACAAATTAGTCTTTCATAGTAAGCTTTCATGATGTCTTGAATTCCTGAGTGTTTTCCTGCAACTTCTTCACTTTCTTTTCTGATACTATTTATTTGAGCACTTTCCCTCCTTTGTTCATAAAAAATGCTTGCCTATCTTATTAAATCTTAAAAAAATTCCTGGTTTTATATATATTTTTTGATTGATCGGATGCCGTTTATTCCATTCTCCCCACGCGCCTGTCTCTGAGCCTCCCATTCTAGCCTCACACTTCCCTCATTCCTGTCTCCTTCTGTCTCTCCCGTTCATCCTGCCACACTCCATTTTGCAGCCTGGGCTCTCTCTCTCTCTCTCTCTCTCTCTCTCTCTCTCTCTCTCTCTCTCTCTCCCCCCACGTGCCTGCTCCTGTATTCTTCTACATTCTTCTCTCTCTGTACCCTTTTCAATTATCTCCATGGTTCATCTTGCAGCCCTGCTCTCTCTCTCTCCTCTCTCTCTCTCTCTCTCTCTCTCTCTCTTTCTCTCTCTCTCTCCAGCTGTCTTCTCTCTTCCTGGTTCTATAGATTTTTGTATTGTTTGCTTGGTTTCTATGTCATTGATTTTGAATCTATTTTTTATTATTTCCTTTCTTCTGCTGGTATATGGATTCATTTGCTGTTGTTCCCCCAGATGTTTGAGATGTGTCTTTAGATGTTGTTTTTTTTCTTTTCTCTTTCCTAATGTAGGCCTACATTGATGAGTTTCCCTCTAACTATGGGTTCTGCTGCATCCTATATGTTTTAATAGTTGTTTCTTATTATCATTACTCTCTTGACATTGATGATCACTTCTTTGTAGAAAGGTGAGATCCTGGTAGTGAATCTGTAATACAGCTCATCCGGAGGATCCTGATCTATTGAGTATGAATGCCCTGATTCTCTAGGGCTTCAATGATCGCTTCCATCTCAACAGAATCAAAGGCCTTTTTTAAATCAATAAATGTCAGAGAGAGTGGCATCTTGAACTCCCGAGAAACCTCAATGAGTTTGGTTATCGTGTGGATATTGCTGATCATGCTGAATCCTTTTTGAAACCCAGCTTGCTCACAAGGATGTCCTTCATCTAGTGTTCTCCCAATCCTATTCAGGATGACTCAAGTGAACAGCATGTAGAGGACAGACAATAGGCAGATCAGGTGATAGTTGCCAATGTCGTGGATGTCTCCCTTCTTGTATAGTAGTACAGTCCTGCTGGTTTTCCATTGGGACGGAAACTTACATTCAGACAGGTAGCACATGAAAAGCTGAGCCAGTGTATTGATGAGTACTAAGGGCAGGTTCTTCAGGTATTCAGGTCTGACCTTTTTTGGGCCAGGTGCTATTAATTTCTTTACCGACGAGATGGCATGTTGAATTTTGGAAGGGAGAACGTTGGGAATGACATAGACATCATGCAGAATTTGGTATGTAAGCAAATGGATGTGGCTATCAAAGAGATCTGAGTAGAAGTCATGGATAATCTTCTCCATTGCCCTTCTGGAAGATGTGATAGATCCATCAGGACTTTTTAGGGCAGTCATCTTGGTTTTGTAGTTGGTGAAGGACAGGCAGGCATTACGAATGCTTTTCCCAGCTTCTTCCACATCTACCAGCACTGCTGCTCTTCTCTCTTTGAGGTCTTCCTTGATCGTATCTCTGCACTGCTTTGAGAGCTTGGATGTTTGCTTGCGGAAACCTGAGGCATGCACCAAACCATGTTGGCAAATAAACTCAAGGGTTTCGAAGACAGGCTTATTTTGTGGCTATCTCTCTCTCTTGGCATTCCTCATACAACCATGGAGTTCCTGAACCAGTCTATCGAATTTCTCGTCAATGTTGTTAACGATGGCATCTTGCCGTGTTGCAGCAATAGTTCCAAAGAGCTACCAGTTTGTGGTCGTTCTGGGAGTTCTCTTCTTAAACTTTGCAGCCCTTTCTCCCTGCTCTGTGAAGTAGAATTTTGCACGAATCAGACGGTGGTCCTATCCCATTTGGAATTTTGGGACAACAGCGAATTTATGATGTGGTCAATTTTGTTGTGGAAACGTTCACTGGGAGACTCCCATGTCCAACATTTAGATTCAGCCTTCTGAAACTGTGAGTTACCATGGATGGTCTTGGTCGACATGATGAACGTGGACACTCTCTCACCCTGTTTGTTCCATTCTGTTTGTTCCGAATGATCTTCTCAGTCCTATATTGGCATTTAAATCACCCACAATGATCTTGTAGAAGGTGTGGTCTTCTTTATAGAACTTCTCCAGCTCCATGTAGAACTTCTCAATTTCTCCTTCATCATAATTGGATGTTGGTGCATAGACAACGAAGATAGAAACTGCCGGCAGTGAGCCATATCTATTTAAGTATTCAAGTGTAATCGCCTGATATGGGTTGATAGGCATTCGAATGAATCAACGCTCATAGCCAAGTTCTTGCTGACAAGAACACCGATGCCTCCAATGCCTCTTTGGTCGCATGTTCCAAGGAATAGTTCTCCAGTGTAGAAAACGGCGTGATGTGATTGATGCCTTCTTGTATCAGTCAGACCAATGTTGTTGTACTTGATCTTTTGCACTTGTACCATCAGGTCCTCGATGGATACACCTGATTCCAGTGTAAGTGCATTGAAAGTCAAACAATAATTTTTTGTCATTTTTTGTTTTGGCAGCCTAGTTCGGCCTTGAGATTTTATCAGCTTCTCCTTACTCATCCTTCTCAATGCTGCCAGATTGGTGACTCATTCAGGGTTAGGGGAATGCGAGCCATTGTAATTACTCTTCAATTCCACTGTTCTTCCTGTATTAACATACGCCTCAGAGACCTGGGCCTTAGAAAACTGGATGAGAATGCTATTTGGGTCTCCCAAAGAGGAATCAAAAGAGCTGTGCTTGGAGTATCACGTTTCACTCAAATGAGAGAAAGAATCCGGAGTTCAGACCTCAGTTGACAGTCAAGAATTAGGGACGCTGTCTCATTTGCCAACGCGGTGAAAATCAGATGGGCTGGACATGTAATGAGATTTGGAGACAACAGCTGGACTAGAGAAGTTACTGACTGGATTCCATGGGATGTCAAAAGACTGTGTGGCTGCCCACCTACGAGATGGTCAGACTTTTTCGTCAAGACCCTGAACTATCGTTTTGAAGATCTTCATGTTCCTAGAATGAACAGAAACCATTGGGCTACACTAGCACGTGACAGGGATGAATACAGAGATTACTGGTGCCCACAGGAAGTCAAGTAATCAAATGATCAATACACTCAAGAAATATTTAATCTCTTCTTTTATTTTCTTTTTGATTCAGCTATTATTAACTATAACTAGTGTGGTTTTTCTGTCTTAAGATGTACTTTTTCTATATTTTATTATATGATTAATTTCTATCTCTGTTTCATTGTGGTCTGATCGGATGCTTGGTGTGATTTTTATGTTTGTGACTTTAGGTGAATTTTTGCTTTACATATGATCTACCCTGGATAGTGTTCCATATGTACTCAAAAAGAATGTGTATTCAGCTTTCTGAAGATGCATGGACCTGTACATATACACCAGTCCCAGTTCTTCTAGTTATTCACTTGTAATTCTTATGTCTTTACTGATGTTCTGTCAAGTTGATCTGTCTATTAGAATAATAGACAGGAATAATGGCTTATTTAAGTCCCCACTACTATTATGTTTCTAACTATAATTCTCTAATTTATTTTTATTTAATTACAGTGGCTTTATAATGTTCCAAGACGCATTCCTTCACCTGTGCACATTTGCCACCCCCTATGTACCCAGTTCCTACTCCCATGCCTGACTCTATAGCAGCCACTCTTCTCCTTCTCATTCTCTTCTTCCTCCCTCTCCTCTTCCTCCCTCTCCTCTTTCTCCTTCTCCTCTTTCTCCCTCTCCTCCTCCTTCCTCTCTTCCTCCTCCTTCCCCTCTTCCTCCTCCTCCTCTCCTCCTCCTCCTTCTTCTTCTCTCTTCTACTCTCTTCTTTTTTCTCCTTCTCCTTCTCCTCCTCCTCCTCCTCCTCTTCATCCTCCTCCCCCTCCTCCTCCTCCTTCTCCTCCTCCTCCTCCTCCTTCTACTTCTCCTTCTCCTTCTCCTTCTCCTTCTCCTTCTCCTTCTCCAAGACATCTTATTATCTCATTACTTTGGACAAACTGCAGTCTACCGAATGTAGCGTGCCCACACGGCATAGTCCGGCAAACTCCCCGTGGCATACCCAATATGCCAAATACCAGTAACAATGATGGATCTCATTCTCCTAACTCTGACAGAGCCTTGAATATGGCACTTTTTAAAAATCTCAGGGCTAGGATGAAGGAGACGTTACTGGGGCCTGCTCGAGGCAATCGACGAACAACAGGATGATTGTGATCGTGATATTCCCAGAAGTGTTATTGCTGGGTCCAGTGGGAGCTCAATTTCTAGCTTTTTAAGGAATGTCCCTCTTTTCCAAAATGATAGGACCAGTTGATATTCCTAACAGCAATGAATGAGAGTCCTTTTCTCTCCACATCTGTGCCTGCACTGATTGTTCTTATTCTTTTGGATGTGTGCCAGTCTCAGTGGTGTGAGATGATATCTTATTATTCTTTTGATTTGCAACTCCCTGATGATTAGTGATGAAGAATATTTTTTCATCTTGAAATTCCAATTTCTACTTTGGTAAGTTTCTGTTTATTTCTTCACCCCAATTTTATGGGGTTGTATTTGTTTTCTCGTAGAATTCAACTATTGCCCTATATATCTTTGATATTGACGACTTATCAGAAGTGTACTGGATAAATAATCTTTCCCATTCTGTAGGCTATTTTTGTATCTTGTTCACTGATTCTTTTAAGGTGCAGAAGCTTCTTAGTTTAATGTAGTCCAAATATGTGTATATATATTTACTTGCTTGATCAGTGAAGTTTCATCTTTGAAGATAGTTTAGCTTTAATAACTTGGAGGATTTTGTATACACTTTCTTCCATGTACTTTATGGATTCAGGTCTGATGTTGAGCTTTTAAATCCATTTTGACCTGATTTTTGTACATAGGTAGAAGTCTGAGTCCATTTTTTTACACTGTAAAAATGTAGCTGTCCAGAATTCCCATATCACTTGTTGAATAAATTTTCTTTGGTCAACTTCATTTTTCTTGGTCTCTTATCAAAGATTAAATGATCATGTAATTAAGTGTGTGTGTCAAGATATATTCAACCTTATTCCATTGGCCTGTGATCTGTCTTTATTCCAATACCATGCTGTTTTATTTACTACTGCTTTTTAGTACAGTTTGAAGCTGGGGATTGTGATGCCTCCAATCTCTTTTTTTCAAGATTATCTTTAGCTATTCATGGGGGTTTGTTTTTCCATATGGATTTCAGGAGTGTTATGATCAATTTCTTTGAAAAATGTCATGAGTATCTTTATAGCGACTACACTGAATCTGTATAATGCATTGAGAAGTATTGTCATTTTGATATTGTCAATTCTCTCACCTTATGAACAGGGGATGTGTCTCAATTTTATTATGTCTTCCTTTATTTCTTTAAGTAGCATTTTGTAGGATATTTTTTTCTTACAAATCCTTTACTTCCTTAGTTATGCTGATTCTGAGGTAATTGATTTTCTGCCACACAATTGTGAATAGTATTTTTTTATTATTCCTTTCTTGTCTTTCAATATTTGAATATAGGAAAGTCATGAACTTTGGGGTATTGATTTTACAAACTGCCACTTTACTATACAAATCCATTGTTAGTACTTTCTTTCTTTTTTTTTTTTTTTTTTTTTTTGCTTTTTGGGTCACACCTAGCGATACTCAGGGATTACTCCTGCCTTTGCACTCAGGAATCACTCCTGGCAGTGCTCAGGGGATGGTATGGAATGCTGGGAATCTAACCTGGGACTGCTATGTGCAAGGCAAATGCCCTACCCATTGTGCTATCGTTCCAGCACCTGTTAGTACTTTTAATAATATGAGTTAGAAGGGTAGAACAGTGAGTAGTACATATTCCTTACATACTGCAAAACCTAGTTTTGATCCCTGTTTCCAACATACAATCCCATGAGCACTGCCAGATGTATGTGGTCCTAAAACCCCAAAACTTGTTCCCTCTGATAAGAATAGTAAGTACACGGCCAGGATCCAAAGAAAATCCCACGAAATATGAATCTTTTCATGTAAGGACACATACCAAAATTAGAGTTATTTTGAAATAATTCAACATAAGATTTCAAAGAAAACCTAAAATTGTGGAATATCAAAAATACACAGGAAGAACATTTCAAAGTATTTTTCATCATAGGATACAAATAAAAAAATTTGTAGTTTTCTAAACTGTCCTATTAGGAATTTTTATTAAACTGAAAATTTATGTTTTATATAAATATGTTACTAACAAAATTTTGTCACATAGAAGCTATTTGTGATAGCAATATACACCAACAAAGATTTATTGTGAAAATATAAATGTATTCATTTTTCAGGAGTACTAAGCTGCACTGCATTTAATTAACAATAAAATTCTCTGTTTGTTCAGTGCTTAAATGGGATGTATTAGTTTAAGGCAGGCATTATTTTTTGGAAGGAGAGAATCTCCCCAAAGGTGTTAGGAGACCTAGAGTCTGTTTCCAGTGATATTTATCAGCCAGATGTGACAATTCATGGTTCAATGCTTTAACCAAAGGATGCATTCTGCTCTGTCTATGTGGCTCTTGAGGAGTCTTGGGGCCACTGCTGTGGTACTCAGTGTCAGCAGGGCTACACTCAGTTTTGCTAGGGACCTAGCAAGATGTAATGCATACAAGAAACATATTCTGACTTCTATACTATCATATTGACTATTTTTATTGTGAAAGTCACTTGATAACTTACTTAAACGTGTTTGGAGGTACAATGTGTTACTAAAAATTATTATGCAATTCTACAGTTCATTAAAACGTCATTATCCTTTGATTCTTTATACCATTTTATCTGTACTGTCAACATTTCTTTTATGATTCCAGATGACAAATTTTAATAGCACACCTGTTTTCAGAGTAAGAAATCTCTCTTGAGTTAAATATGGATGTATTTTTTATACAAGTTGAAATTTTAACTGCAATAATTCTAATGATGGGGCTGGAGTGATAGCACGGCGGCAGAGCATTTGCCTTGTGCGCAGTCAGCCTGGCAGAGTCAGTTTCGATTCCTATGTCCCTCTCAGAGAAACTGGCAAGTATTCAATATGCCAAGCAGAGTAACAAGAAGTCTCACAATGGAGATGTTACTGGGCCTGCTCGAGCAAATCGATGAACAATGGGAGGACAGTTTGGACAATTCTAATGATGCATTCTGTAGAAAAAACTTTAACTCACAATACATTTAGACTGGAATTTTCAAACAATTCTTATTTTAAAATAAATAATTTTGTGTAGTGGTTTTGATCACTGACTCATGAACTTCTTATAATTTTGACCATTCTAGAGCTAATACCAGAGATGTTAAAGAACACTAAATATTCCTAATAAGATGAAGCAAATATTCCTTTTACTTTACAGGATATCTATATTATAATAATATTATTTTTTCATTGTAATTATGAGATATTTAACCAATAGGATGTTAGGATCACTGATGAAAGATTGAAGACTTTGAAATAGATCTGAAATGCATTGTGACTATACTCTTTAATTTTGGGGGATGGGTGGGCACATCTGACAGAACTCAGACCTTACACTTGACTTTTCACTCAGATGTGACTCCTGGCTGCCTCAGAAGGACCATATAGATTGCCTGGCACTTAACCTAGGTTGGTCCCATGCAAGGCAAGCATCTTACCTTCTGTACTATCTCTCAAGCCCAATGTGAATATGCTCCTAACATATATATATATATATATATATATATATGTAACTTTGCAAAAAATACCTGTCATGCTTAAACAAAAATAATAACAATGTATCATAATTTACCTCTTTCAACAAAGGAAATAATGCTAAGTTTAAAGTTCTCTGTGTTCAACTGATTATATTTATTGCAAAAATACACTCAGTGTTTTATCTTAGAGTGGAATCAATTTTATTTATGAGCAACATTGTTCTTCATGACAAAGCCAAACAAAAACAAAACATAAACCCAAAATGATTAACATAAAAAGATCAGACTTCTAAAATCTTTGAATATAAATTCATAGATGTGTAAAGTCCCTTGCCATGCATAACAATATTTAGGCTTTGTTTTCAGAATACAGATTCCAAGTATAGCAAAACTTTGTTTTTTTTTAAATTAGACTTTTTTTAAGTATAATTTGAATACAATTGTTCTTCATATAATCTTTCCTTATATAAATTCAAATTATTTAATCACAATTTTGTAAATATTAGCAGTTATGAGATGCAATGGGGACTAAGGTACCACAAACAGTACATTGTTTCATTTCGTTGAATTTTCTTTTGCTGCATACTGGCATCTCACCTCCACTTACCTCCTTTGATCATACAAACAAAACCTAACAAGCTGTTCTTATTCTGTTCCCTGCAGCTGCTGTCTCTCCACCACATGCAGCAACACTGCCCAACATCAGCTGTCTATGAGGAGGGAGCCATACTCTATTGGACGATAGAAAATTCCCACAACAAAAGAAGCATATTGTTTTTGTTATGATATGTATGGATGAGAAGAGCCCAATAAACCAGTCAAATTAAATACCTGCTGCCAAAAGGTGTCCAGTCAAGATAGATAATGAGACAACTGGAGTTTGGAGATAATAGGAGATAAAAGTGAACACTGGCGAGCTAGTCTTTTATTTTTCCTCACCAATATCAAATCAGATGGCAGGATGGAAGAGGTTCTAACTGAAGTTCACAAAATCCTGGCAAAATAGTGACCAAAGGGACAAAGAATAGGGTGTTCCAGTTGCAGATTTGAGACTAGATACATGTAAACTGGACAGAGAACTATAAGGCTCAGGCCACTGTGTGCTAGAGGTGGACAGATCTTCACAGTTACAGACAGGAATGTAAAAATCTTGACTGTCATAATCTGGGTTGAACCTCAAGGATCAGGGTTGCTGAAGCCATATACTGATTAATGGAGAGATGGGCATTGGGGAGGGACCTGCCTACCATGTAGTTAAACCATACTATTAATTTTAACTTTCTTAGGCATTTGAATTCTGTATGCAACTCTTTCCTACAACACTCAATGACCCATGAATTCAAGAGCAAATCTGCTTTTGCAGTAACAGAAAGGTTTGTCTAATCCTTCCAAATGATTCTCCCACTTCAAATAGTTCTTACTGCCTGTTATGGATTCATCTCCCTTTTGATTGAGCACATGCTGCACCCTTTATCCCCCCAATAAAACCTCCTCTGGAAGAGTTTGTTCTCTTGTAAATATCTGTTTCAGGAAATCCTAAGAATCTGAGGTCTTTAGCAGTGTAGTGATATAGACCTACTGTAGTAATCTGAGCCTAATCTGTAAAAATGTATTTTAACTATTCCTTATTCACTACAAATGTGTCCTGTACCATCCACCTTTTTCTGGAAACTATGTATTTATGTGCTGATCCCATCACATTGTCTTTACAAATTGGTATGTAAATAAAATTATTGAGTTTGTCATTCTTTGAGTCAGACTTGATGTGTTAAGGTTCATCCTTGTTTTATCTGTTAGTGGTTGGTCATTTTTATTGCTGAGTCCTATCTCATTGTAGAGATTCGCTAATTTGTTTAAACAATTATCTACTGATGGGCATTTTAGTTTAGGGATTTATTTTTTAATTGTTATAAATGTGGACCATCAATTTATATATATATAAACATATCATTTATTCAGAAGTGTGTGTTTAACATTCAAATATTTGAATATTTATAGATACATTTTCTATAGATTATTTATATTTTAATTTCATTGTAGGAAGCATATTATCTATCAATAGAAAACTTCAAAATTGTAAGTTTTCATTATGTTGAAACTTTTATTTATTAATGTTCAAATAACATGAATCTTAAAGATGTTAAGCAAAGTGTTGTATGTTATTCCATATATTCTTTTTATTTTGGGAGTGGGTTAGACCACCAAGCAGATCTTACCAGGTTCCCTTTCCCAGCTCTATTTATTACTCAAAGCTCTTCAGGCTATGTTGCATTGCTGAGTCCACAGGTACTGAAATATATCAATGTAGATTTTCTGTCAAATTGCTTTCTTGTTTACTAAGAGCAGAACACTGAAACCTCAAAATTTAATTGTGTATTCATCTATTTATCATTTCATTTTTATTATATCTTGATATATTATATCTATATATCATTTCATTTTTCTACAATCTCAAATAGTACTCAAGTTCTCTATGTTTTATAAATATTCTATAAATGTTCTATGCTTAAAACTTGAAACTGAGAACTTGACTATTATGTGATATACTTATTAAGTCTGTTATTATATATATATATATAAATGCCTCTATTTCTATATATAGGTCCCTTGCATTTTTCTTGTTCTGAAGTTCTGTCTGGTCACTCCAGGTTTCTTTTCAGTAAATATTAACATATCTCCAAGGAAGGTATATTTAAAAACTTTTAAAAATATATATGTATAGGTCATTGATATTAATTATATACATATTAGTCTTGCATTGTATCACAACATAAAATAATTAATTTGATAAGTTTATTTAAAATTATTTATACTTATGGTGATTATTGGCATGATTATAAACCTACCATGATACAATTATTTTCATTATCTTTGTTTTGTTTTTCATCATCTTTTTATCCTTACTCCTTTTTAAAGTAGTTCAATGTTGATGCTGCCTTTTTAAAAATTTTCTTTATCTTGACTTTATATGTCATTTTTATGTCCTGGTGCTAAGATTTACAAAATAAATCCAAGAGAATGAACACTTTTGGATGCCTGTTTTAAAAATTATGTTTCCATCTTAGTTTTGAATGATATTTTCACTGAAAATATAGTAATGGGTTTAAAATTTTATTTTTGGTACTATAAAAATGCTGTTGACTTTTTGTTTGCATGTTTCCTCATTAGAAATGTTCTATAATCCATACATCCAATCACTATCCATGCGCCCACAAACTTGCAACATTGTCTTTCCTATTATGGTCGGTGATGAACAGCATCTGTTCTCATCTTGTTTTCATCCCCCATGTCCCTATATCGGTTTGGTAATCATTACTGTCTTACAATCTCAAGGGGTTGTCCTTATCTACTATACTTTTTTTTTCTTACCTTGACTCTCTCCTTTCCACAGATCAGTGAGATCATCCTGCATTTGTCTATTTTCCTCAGACTTATTTAATTTAACAAAATACCTACCATTTCCATCTGTGTTTCAGGAAATTGTATGGTTTCATCTTTACTTACAGCTGCATAGTTTTTCATTGTGAACAAACCATTTTCAACTGTACCAACCATTTCACCCTAGAAGATATCTTTCTAAAAAAATCTTTCTGTCTTTATATTTTTGTCTTCTTTATTATTCAGGATATATCCAGCTGTGATAATATTTCACTAGTACAAAATTATGTAAAGAAATGGCATATAACATTTTCAGTTGGAAGTGGGAACAATTTTTTCTGTCAAACCAGTATAAATATGTACTTAAGGTGTGTGCGTGCATGTGCGTGTGTGTGTGTGTGTTTGAATCTGGTGAAGTTTGAGTTGGGCTTAAGACATTTTACTGTGTTTCTCTTATTTCCCAATAGGAATAATGTTTGTAAGACAATATCTATAGTTTGGGGATACTGTAGAACCAGATTAGTCTCAATGTCGGTGCTCTACCATCAATTTCTATCTAAGGCTTCATGTTTACATGAAAAAATGAGTCTTCAATCACTCTCTTCACTCCAGTAGTATACTATTGTGGTTTGCTATTTCAGTAATTTGTAGATGTTATTTTTAGAGTAATTTTATATTTATAGAAAGTCAAGCAGAAAATATAGTTTACCCAAATATTTACATGCTAAATTAGTTTCCAACATTTGCTACAATTGATGGATGTACATAGATGCATTTTTATTAACTAAAGACCTGAGTTTACATTAGAATCCACTTTGTTATGGACTTATTGCGGGGTTTGATGATAACAAAATAAGATGTATTCATTACTATAGACATAAAATAATTGGATTCCCCAAAAGTACCAACCAAGAAAACAAAAATAATCCAGCACTAATTCACCACTTTCTCTTTCCTTAAAGAGCTGCAACAATTGTACCTGATATTTTCTCTTTTCTAAATGTCAATATATGACATATTATATAATATTTTAAAACTTTTCATAGTGTTTCTTTTGTTAGGCAAAAATTTTATATTTTATAATAATTTGGGAATTGATCATATTTTCAATTTTAATGTATATCCATTTTTATGGATATGTCAGTATTTTTCATGCATTCACCTGTTGAAGATTTCCTTAACCAGTCACAGACAGTTTTTCAACTTTCAGATTCTACACTGAAATTCTAGAAAGAAATCTATTAGTCATGATATAAATATTACCATTGAAACTGTTAAATGATATGTGTTTATGACCCACGTTCTTTGTTAGATCTATAGAAAATTAATATTTTTGAATTATTCACCTTCTTTTCTTTGTCACAATAATGAGCTCCATCTAAGTGTTAAATTGGGAATCATAAATTTTCTAATGTTCTTCTCTTTCTTAATTTGCTATTTTAATTTAAGCAACAGATATACAAAGTTATTCATAGATGTGTTTCATGTATGCTATTAATTTAACACCTGTCCCATCACCACTTCAATTTCCTGCCTCTTTGACAGGCATATTTTTATGTTTGGGCTGGAGTAATAGCACAGTGATAGGGCATTTGCTTTGCACGTGGCCGGCCCGGCCGTCCTGGTTCAATTCCTCTGCCCCTTTCAGAGAGCCCAGCAAGCTACTGAGAGTATTTCGCCTACATGGCAAAGCCTGGCAAGTTAACTGTGATGTATTCAATATGCCAAACACAGTAACAACAAGTCTCACAACGAAGACATTACTGGGCCTGCTTGAACAAATCGATGAACAACGGGAGGACAGTGCTATTATAATTTGGTTCTTATATGTTCAATTCTGTGGGTTCAATAGTTTACATATATAGTCAAACATCATCTTACCCCGTCAGTGTGTCTGAAGTCCTCGCCTCCTGGCCTGTAGCCATTCATTATTTTCTTTCTTTCCCCATGCAGTTCCTTTTCTTCCCTATCCTCTGACTGAATTTCAATCCTTACTTGGAATTCTACTAGTAGAATGCCTAAAGCTTCTCAGTTGTTCTGACCCATCACAAGTTTTACTATGAATTTTTGCCTGTTTCATGAGGCCTCTTCGTTATTTCTTTTCATAGATCTAGAGTCTGATATTTGGTCTGGCATTTTGTGGGACAGTTTTTGCTTTTCTATTTCTTGTATAAAGTTTAATGATCTTGACTCAAGATTCTGGTCAGATGTTTTCTGTTTTCTTTTCCATAAGTATAATTTTTATTATTTTCCTCATCAAAAAGAGATCTTTACCTGTACCCTAGGTATAATAATTGGACACTTTTTTCCTCTAAATGCTTAATTTGCCTATTTTTGTGTTAAGTAAAACTATGGAATGGTATATCTGGGTGGGTTTTTTATCTCCCCGGAAATAGTGACTTCCCCTGTACAGAGGCTCTCTGGTCTACAGAGATGCTGCCTGTCTCACCTGTATCCACTGGAGCTTCAGGGCAAAAAGATAGAAAAGCTGTAGTTCTGTGTATCTTGGTTCCCCAGAGTCTCTTTCCTCACATTCTAGCAAAGAGGAAATCTTTACCTATTCATTATATCACAGTTGGCCCATTTTCATGCTCACATATCACAGCTATAATCCTTGTTGCTGCAAATTTACCAGTCCCAATCCTATTTCTTTTGTGAGCACCTATTTTCCCTTGTGTCATAGGTTAATTATCCCCTGTAACCTCAATCTTTGGTAGCTTCAAAGTAAAACGGTTTTAAAGATTATTTAGTCCATTTTATTGCTAACATTGTAGTGATTGTTTTTTCAAGTGTTCAACTCGAAGTTTAATATTTAGAAATTGGGTCAGAATACATATTTTTGAATCAAAATTTGATATAATGATGGCAACCTCACTCATCAAAACATATTCAGTAATATAATTGTAATTAATCTGTCCCAAAAGTAAAATGAATAAGCTGATGATCTAGTATGTTTGTTTATCTGAACATCAACAGTTTGGGTTGTACCATAGTACCACTAAAACAGATAAACATATACACTAATATAAACCCAGTGTATCTCATTAAATATAAAGTTAATATTTTTAAAATGTATATTCTAACAAACTAATGTTTGTTTATTTTTTATTTGCTTTTGCTTTGGGACCATACTTGACAGTGTTCAGGACTTAATTCTGGCTCTGCACTCAAGGGCCACTACTGGCTCAGTGGGGCCACGAATTCAACTTGGTGGGTTCAGGGCAAGTGCTCTACACACTTTGTAACATCTCTGAGCCAACCTTATAACATTTTTAAGTAGTCCACGAGAATAAAATTTTAGAGATAGATTCTTTGAAAATGAACGATAGGTAGAAGAATATGACATAGTCATAAATAATTGTTATAGACATAAAATAAATGTAATATGTCTTTAAGAGAAAAACAAAACATTCATTCAGAAAAAGACATCTGAAGGAAAGTTACTCCCTTGAGTCCTAAAAGAGAAAACTTACAATAGTTAAAACAAAAATTGAAGGCCCCTCTCCTTAATGCACATTTAGTATGAGCACATAATTGTATGTTTTCCTGTGGAGACATGACAGTACAGTGCCAAATTCCAAATCACTGATTCTTCAAGAAAACAAAAAGCTCACAAAATTAATCCCTCCAACATCATCAATTGAGGTATCTCTCTATCTTAGTTTTTGAGTAAGATAAAGCAAATGCAAAGAAATATTGAATGTATCATATATAATTGTAGCACTGTCCTCTCGTTCATCGATTTGCTCGAGTGGGCCCAGGAACATCTCCATCATGAGACTTGCTGTTACTGTGTTTGGCATATTGAATACGTCGTGGGCAGCTTGCCAGGCTTTGCCATGCAGGTGAGATACTCTTGGTGGCTTGCCAGGCTCTTTGAGAGGGGAGGAGGAATCAAACCTGGCTAGGCCCATGGTTGCACGCTGGGCAAATGCCCTACTGCTGTGCTATCTCTCCAGCCATCATATATAATTATACAACTATAAACATTAGTTTAATATTTTCAATAAAACAATATATTTTAATATAATTGAAATATTAATATCAGGATGGTAAATAATTTTACTTATACATTTTAATTTGTCCTCATATATGTCTGTATATATTTATTAACATTATTTCTCTATATATGGTATATCTTTCTCACTCTCTCTCTATATATCTATATAAAGAAATTTATATACAAATAAATATATATCACAGGTATTGAGGAAATACTGGAATAGAAGATGTGGTTGCAGTGTATTTTATCATATGTACACATAAATAATCTTTTGTTAAATAAAACACTTTATAGAGTTTTAAAGCCTAAAAATGTATTGATCATAATATTGTGTTATTAGGCAATTCCAAATAAATGTATATGAGGAAGTAATATTCCCCTGATATTGAGAAATATGACTGTTAAGATATTAAGGAATAATAATATGTCAAGTGGAGTTAAAATGGAAGTCACAAACTATAATGTGTTTAGAAATTTTATCACCTCTGCAATTTTATTTATTTCTAACTGATCTTCAAATATGATGCTAAAGTGTGGAATTATTATCATTTTATGTTAGGGTAACATATATTTTTACTATGCATGAAATTGTATCCCTAAAATATATACAGTCATGTAAACCAACATTGTCCACTACTACCCTCTTGTTCTTCAATTCGCTTGAGCAGGCTTAGTAACATCTCCATTCATTCCTGTCACGTGCAAGTTTAGCCTGATGACATATTGGGGAGTCCTTCAGGGTCAGGGGAATGAGGACCATTCATTATTACTGTTTTTGACATATCAAGTATGCCACGAGTAGCTTGTCAGGCTCTGCTGTGTGGTCAGGATACTCTCGGTAGCTTGCTGGGCTCTCCGAGACGATGGAGGCTTTTGGGGCAGCCTCTACATGTGTTCCTAGTCAGGCATATAGGTGGGTATGATACTCTCAGTAGCCTGCTGGGTTCTCTGAGAGTGAGAACTAGAGAATAAGAGGTCTTCCAGGAGCTTGGTTTTATAGTCTCTGGATGGTCGTTGATGGGGTTACATGGAAGTTGGTAGGTGTAACTGTCTAACTACTGGAAGGTCGGTGAGCTGGGTAGAGGAGGCCCAGTCCAGAACTGAGCAGTCTTGGAGATCTCAGCCCCGGTTCCCCCATAGCTGGGTTCCTCTGCGGGTTCCTCGTCCAAGCATGTGGAGAGTGGTCTCAGCATGGCTTTGGCTGGGTCCTGGAGGTCTTCAGCTGTCAGAGCTATGCTCGGGGCAGAGATATATAATATAATATATATAATATAACCAACATTATATATAATATATATAATATAACAAACATTATATATAATATATGATATAATATAACCAACATTATATCAATGAGAAATAAAATAGGCTATTTAGAAAAATAACAGTACATTATATTCTCCTTTGTAAGTTCAGTACTCTTGCTCTTTATTTGCGATCTATGTCTACTCTTATCAATCTAAGTTGAAATGGTCTATGTCAGGGAAACTATGTTATTTTTAAGATAATTAAATACACACTGTCAGAAATGAATGCTTAATGTAAGATAAGTAGAAAGATATTTACATCCTATCCATTGACCAGATAGAATCCCTTTATGAATATACAAGGGCATAAAAAATATCTAACATAGATGACATTTTCTGATGATGAGTTAAATAACTATTAGCAAAATTAAAAGAATAAAATTATCATGCTAGCTCATAATTTTACTTTGAAAAGACTTTATTATTTGATGAGAAACTTTTGCAATTCCATAGGACATCTTGGGTGATATTTGGTAAGACGATGTTTTTATGATGTAATTGATGTAATATCTTTTGAAGAAGAAAAAACACCATAGAAGGATGAAATTAAAATCATGATCAATAGGGAGAACTTTCTTTCTTCCCTTGTTTTATCCTTGAGATGAATTGTAAGATAATTAAGCACCTCAGATGAAATAGCAAAGTCATTATTCTTTGAAGCTAAAACATAGACTTTAAAAACTATAACCTATTCTTACATTTAAAAGAAAATGATTTCCATGTGATTGATGAAGGAAAGTTCATCTGGAAAAAATAAGTATTAATTAGTATATTTCTTATTTTCCTACGTGTTTGAAATTAAAGATTTATATAATTTCACAAAAGGTGAATGTTCCATATAAAAAAATCAGCACTTGACATGAATAGTATTGGAGTCTACATTTCTATTAGGAAGTGCTCTGATAAGAGATTTCTTATAGGTGGCATCATTTTAAAATTTAGTCTTATAATTTTCAATTCTAATAGTATGGTTGGCTTCAGAAACCCTCAGTCTATCTTGTATGCTACTGAATATCTCATAAATTAGGAATACCCTTTAGAAGCAGCTCTGGAGACAGATAGTGCAAAAGAGATTGCTATTATCAATGAGGCTAGTACTATTAAAGATATCACCACATCTTAGAGAAATATGAGTCGCACCATTTCTTTATATTGGGAAGACCAGAATGAATTTTCTTTCAAATAGAGGAAATTGTGGGGCTCCTAAATTGTCTCTGAGGATTAGGAAGCACCAAGGACAATCACATGGTCTTGTGCTTAAACCCTGATGAAGGTCATTAGTGAAGCATGTGCAAAAGCGCCCTTTAGTTCATCAGGGTTTGAAATTCCTGGTGAGGGTCGCAAAAAGAAGTATTGCTATTTTTCACTATTATTTGGGTACAGACTGCCAAAAATTCGACAACAAAATGTTAGGGATCCAAATTTAAGTCCACAGGCTGATACGTAATTATTCATTTCATTGCTTTTTATTCCTTACACTTCCCAAACGTTCCCTTTACTTTACAGCCATAGATCTTTTGTTTCAAAAAAATCATTTTAATGTATCCCTCAAGTCTAGTGTGTTCATCTCATATGCATATACTGCCCTGGAAGAGACTGTTCTCCTAGGGAAGTCTTAGGAAGGCTGAACTGATGGGTTCAAGACACCATGTATGCAATGCTCAACATTTCCAAATGTTATCATACTGAAAGCCCAGTAGGAACACAAATTACATGGGAAAGTTTTGCTGGTTGATGACACTAAGCTCAAAAAATAAATAAATAAAAATTGCACAGAAGGCTAAACTAGTACTTAACAGCTCAGCAAATCTACGGACAATAAACTTAGTACAACCATTATTAAGATGTATGTTGTAATAATATCAAGTAAATTATTTTGTGGCTGCTAAGAGGGCTGAGTTGGGGGATGAGTGAGAAACTAGGAAAACTGGTAAAATGTTGGTGGAAAGACCATACTGCCAGTGGGTTTGGTGTTAAAATATTGAATACTGAAGTGACGGTATTATGAACAATTTTGTAAATAACAATGTTTAATAAAGTCTCAAAGGAGAAAAAAGAATTTCTTCTTCTCGTTCCTGAAATATATTTGTGATTAAATTGAATTCTATGTGGGTAGGATCTATATGCTCAGCTGTTCTCCTACCCCCTTCTCCCCAAAACACACACATACACACACATACACATTACACACACACATACACACTCAAATCACCATTTTACATTTTGTTTTAATGTGGATGTATGTTTTATTTCATTCCCCTTAGAGGTATTCCTTCCCCCTTTCTCTCACCTTCCATTAATCCCTCTTTTTCTCTATATCTAGTAATTTTGTCCTTCCTTCCTTCCTTCCTTCCTTCCTTCCTTCCTTCCTTCCTTCCTTCCTTCCTTCCTTCCTCCTTTCCTTTCCTTTCCTTTCCTTTCCTTTCCTTTCCTTTCCTTTCCTTTCCTTTCCTTTCCTTTCCTTTCCTTTCTTCCTCCCTGCCTCCCTTCCATCCCTCCTTTCAATTCTCCCAGCAGTGTATTGGGGCTGCAATAGTGCTCACTGACTTTGTAGAGTACTCTACCCTTCAGCTATCTCTTCAGTCCCTCACTCATTCTGCTTTTCTCCTGTTCTCTCTCTCTCTCTCACTCTCTCTCTCTCTTCCCTCCCCCTTATCCTTTCCCCTCATTTTTCTCTCTAATTTTTGCACTCCTACTAGATTAAATTGGAGATGTAGTTTTGATTGTGTGGCATGCATTTTGCTGCTTGGGAAGCTGACTCAGAACCATTCTTCATTTCAGAAAGTTCTTTATATTGGTTTTCAAGAACTGCATCTAGCTCAATTCACACACTTTGCTTTGAGAACACTAAAGTACATACTTACACATTTTCTTATGTTTCCTCATAGATCGGATATTTTGCCATTCACAATGTTTCTAATTTCAGTTGTTGAAAATTTGTTCTGCATTTTCTATCTAAACTATAATTTAGAGTTGAATCTCTTCCAAATATCTCACTAATGTTCATTGTCTTTAATAGTTTTTTATTTAAGTATTAGAGATAAAGCACATTTTATCTATTTTATTATGGTTATTAAATTATTTTCATGCTTTTAGAAATACTTTTATAGCGTCATTTCCATCAGAAAGTTTAAATAAAATTGTAGCACTTGTAGAACTTTTCCTCCCGTTATTCATCGATTTGCTCCAGCGGGCACCAGTAACATGTCACAACAAATTGTGAGACTTGTTGTTACTGTTTTTGGCATATCGAATACGTCACAGGGAGCTTTCCAGGCTAAGCCATGTGGGTAAAATACTCTTGGTAGCTTGACAGGCTCTCCAAGAGGGGCAGAGGAATTGAACCCGGGGCGACCATGTTGGCCACGTGCATAGCAAATGTCTTACCCACTGTGCTATGACAAATCATCAACATAGCTTCTCATCTTTCTATGTGTTCTACTTTTATTTCCTGTGTTCATATTGTTAGGTCACTCAACAGTTACATACTATTTTGTTATAAATTCATATAAGTTCTATATTTAATTATATATTATTCATTATTTGTCAGATTTTTTGTGAAACTCTTAAGAAATTTTATTGATTTTCTGAAATTCACTTTTCAACACACTCATTAACAAATCATAAAACAAATATTCCCCAGATTTTTATAGATTATAAGCTTTTTAATACGTGATGTTCAAATTAGTTGGCAATTAAATTATTGTTTTATATTTAATATTTTTTAAAAAATCTACCAAATTCCGGCACAAAATGATGTAGCAGAAAAATATATATGGATTCATTTCAGTCATATGACTTTATTCTTTTGATTATCTGCAGAGAGACTATTTCCTATTTCCTTTAATTTTACTAATTTTATGAGAAATATTTATATTTCCATTGGTTTAGATTTATTTTACCAACATACAGAATATTCTTTCATGTCTGTTTGTTCTATACATTACATTATTGCGAATTTTCAAGTCTTATTAGGATATGTGTATTGAAAATGTGGTGATGTGAGGCCAACTCTCATTGCTGTTGATCAATTGTAGTCCTCCTTTTCATTTCTTGTCTTTTTGCTCTATTACATAATAATAACTCAACATATAATCTTATACATATATATTTATAGTGTTCAGTGTGATATTGTACATATACCTTTCAGAATGATTACTATGTTCAAGATAATGAACCTATCCATCAACTCAAACTCAGAGTCAGGAGTAAGCCTGAGGCCTGGCGGCTACAAACCACCCCCCCAAAAAACAAGCAAAAAAATTATCTTGGATATTTCTTCAGATTCCACGCGTAAGTGATATTTGCATTTTTCTGGCTTATTTCACTTAGCAAAGTAGTCCTCCTATAGATCCATGTTATCACAATTTTTAATTGTGACTAAATAACTATGCACTTATATATTGTATTTTTAAAATTATTAGTAAATTTCAGTGTGAGATACTGCAGTAGATGTTTGGAGGAACAATGAGGTGAGCCCCCAATACTTGGCACAAATGGACAACAGTAGGGAGACCCTCCCCTGGTAGGACCTCCTTGGCTTCCTGGCCACGACTCTTCTATCCCTCCACAGACAGCAGGATACAATGTCCAGTCACTAAGCCTGAAACAAAATGTTTGGGACCATTGAGCAAACTAATTGCCAACCAGCAGAGGAGAGTGAGGGATCCAGTACATCTTGTTCAGCTGTCTATGGGGTTGTGTGGAAAATGCCCCCTGAAAGGCATTCATCCATTGTTCTCACTATTCTATTAGGGTATATAAACCTAAATCTGATTGCAAAAGAGAGTCTTCTCCCTGCAAGGGCTCCAGGAGCTGTGTCTGTCTTTGTCTGCCTTGTCTTTGCACACAGTTCCGCGTACTCATCCTCCTCTATGTCCTCTGTCATTATCCAGTACCAACTGGTGGGGTTGGGTGGACACAATGTTTCAGAACGACATTTAAGGAAATGTTTATGTCCTTTTCCCCATGTCTTTGCAATTGTAGATAATATAGTGATGACTGTGAAGTACAGAGATCTCTTCAAAATATTGATTTTTTTCTATCATCAACAGTTTCTGCTTTGATAGATGTCTAGCCTGTGGTGAGCACAAAACTTTACTTTCCTCAGAGTATTTTGAATCATGAGCACTGCCCATATTGTCTTTGCTTCAGAGTTCCACTAATCATCGAAAATTTTGGTGCTCAGCTCAAATTCAGTTGTCATAACAGATTTATATTTTCAGGATATTAATTGAAGAAATTTTATTTTAATCATTGGCAAATGATATGTTGTAAAGATTTCTTGACGTTTCCCCTCCACTCTATAATCTGCTACGTTTGAAAAATATAGGTCATTGAAGATAGAATATGTATTTTTTAATGCTACCTTACTTATCAGTTTAGGGCTAAGGAGTAAGAGATGAAAATGTGCTGATGTCAACAACTTGTCTCTAATTTTACCATTAGAAGTGAAACCTATATACAATAACTTTTATATTGAATGTGCCTATTTTTCTGCTTGTCAAATTTTTAATATCATGTTATCTCCAGATGTGTCTTTTTTACTTTCCAGTATTTTATATCATATTTTCAACATCATTTATATATTAGTGCATACATACTTTTTGAATATTTTGTCCATTTCTTATTTCTGACTTTCTCTTTGGAATTGTTGTTCTGGTTTACCTTGTCTCCTATTACCAGAAAAATAAAAGACCCCAGGGGTGTCTGTATTTGCTTTTCTACATTTAAATACACAAACATTGCTAAGAATTATAGAGCATAGATGGTTTACTTCTAAAGATTTAAAATCATAATTTCAATTTCAATTGAAAAAGTGTAGAAAAAGTTATGGGAATCCCCCCACTCCAAATATAGATTATCATTCAGCAGACTCTAAGTCTGAATTTTCATCATCCTCTTTCAGTGAAGAATTGTTCTCTTACAGCAGGGTGAGGGTGTGGTTTGGTGAAAATCTAATTGTTGTATGAATATTTGACTAGGAGGTCTGAGGCATTGAGATTGCATGGGAAAGAAACCGTTCACAGAGGATTACAAACTTCCTCTGGTATTGTAACAGAGAGCAGCCTGTTCAGCCTCCTTTTATTTAGCAGGCTTATTTATCATATCCAGTGAAATTCAGCTCCATAGGCAAAGTATGTAAATTAACATCCTCAGTATAACAGAAACAGTAACAGGCATTTACATAAATGAAAACGTAGTTTATGACCTCACACCATGGTCAGTGACAAAAGGAAAAGAATGTTACATTCAAAGCCTAACTAGGCTTGGAATATGTGAGAGGAGAAAGCTGCTGCTTTGTGCTGTAGGAATTTACTAGCCCAGAGGGTTAGTTTTCCCTATTCAGATTATTAAATTTAAGCTCACCCACCTAGTGTAATGTGGGATCCTGGCTTTGCTTAGAGCAGCATCTAAGGACTCATTTTCATTATATGGTTGTGCACCAACATCTAATAACACACACACAGAGCATATTTTGTAGAATCTATCACAAGATCACAAGATCACATTACTAGCTATTTGTCACTAACAAAATAAAATGCTTCTATTAATTATATTTAAATGTTAGCATTGTTATATATTTCTTATTTTTTGGGTCACACCCAGCGATGTACAGGGATTATCCCGGGCTCTGCACTCAGGAATTACTCCTAACAGTGTTCAGGGGACCATATTGGATGCTGAGTCAGCCAAGTGCAAGACAAATGCACCACCCTCTGTTCTACAGCTCCAGTCCCAGCATTGTTATAACTTTTTTTTGTAATATCTGCTCTCACTTTTTACAGATCACTTGGCGGGTGATAAACAGGGACCAGAGAATTGAAGATCCTGCCCAAAGGTACTTTTTTGAGATTTGAAATGCCCCTCTTTTTTCATTAGTGAAACACCATGAGGTACAGTTGTTGGCATTAGAAGTTTTTGCACTTGGGTTTCAGTTATACAATGATCTGATCGAGTGCCCATCCCTCCATCAGTGTCCATTCTCCACCACCACTGATCCCAGTAACCCTCCTCCCCCCTCCTATATCCCCATCCCATCCTATCCTTTTGGTTGTTGAGGATTGCAAAAGGGGCATTGAGTGGCAAACATGTTTGGACTATAGTCTACTTTCAGCATGCATCTCCCATCCCGGGAGGATACTCCCAATACCCTTTACTTGGTGTTCCCTTCTCTGTCTGAGTTGCCCTTTCCCTTAGCATGTGAGGCTGTCCTTAAAGCCATGGAGTAAACCTCCTGTAACTTATCTCAACTATTCTAGGATGTTAGTCTCCTATTTTGTACTTTATATTTCCCAGATGAATGCAATCTTACTATGTCTGCCCCTCTCTTTCTGACTCATTTCACTTAGCATGGTACTTTCCATGTAGTGCGATTTGTACGTAAATTTCATGACTTCGTCTTTTCTAACAGCTGCATAGTACTCCATTGTATAGATGTACCAAGTTTCTTTAACCAGTCATCTGTTCTCGGGCACTCAGTTTTTCTTCCAGATTTTGCCTATTGTGAACAGTGTAGCAATGAACATAGAAGTGCATGTGTCATTTCAATATGCCCCTCTTTGAAACTAAAACTAATCCCTGCCTGGGGTGCATGATCACTGTCAAAAAGTTCATTTTACTCTTCTCCCTCTGAGAATGCTTCATTTGCATCTGCCTTTGAGTCTCCAAGCACGAAATCACAGGCTCCAAGAAGGATAAGTCAGAAGCTGAGGGCATGTAATCCCTCAAGTACTACCAAAGATCACCCGGGTACCTTATGACAAACCTGGAGGCCATGCCTGGTGGATTTTATTGGTCTCCCTTTTCACTTTCTCATTTCTTCAGCCTGAATTATATTCTGATTTCTGAATCTCATCTTTCAGGGACAGCCAGGATCTCTGGACTCTCTGACCAGCTTCCACTCCCACTACTATGCTGTCAAGCTACAATTTTCTTTTTAATTACTTGTCACTAAAATTCAAAAATAAATCATTTTTTTACTTGATGTACAATATTTTTGCCTATAACTTTCTGTAGATTCATAATCGAATCAAACTTGGGTGGGCCAAGTCTCCCATGCAAGGCAAGGGCCCTACATGCTGTGCTATTGCTCCAGCCTGATGATGCAAGTAAATATTAAAATATGTATAATATTTTTCATATTTTAAGTGTCACGTCACTGTCACTGTCCTCCTGTTGTTCATGTATTTGCTCGAGTGGGCCCAGTAACGTCTCCATTTTGAGACTCCATGTTACTGTGTTTGGCATATCAAATATGTCCCAGGGAGCTTGCCAGGCTTTGCCGTGCGGGCAAGATACTCTCAGTAGCTTGCTGGGGCTCTCCAAGAGGGGCAGAGGAATCTAAACTGGCTCAAAATGGAGACATTACTGGTCCTGCTTGAGCAAATCAATGAACAATGGGAGGATAGATGGACATATTTTAAGTGAATCCTTTTAAATAAATTGTACTCTAGGTAAAATTGTTTTGGATGGTAACTTATTAAATATATATATATATCATTCAGTAATTTTCTTGAAGTTCCTTCACATATATTAATCTACAGTTAAGGTATTAATGTTATAGAGCTTAGGAGATATTCACAATTAATATTTGTTATTAATTCATGATTCATTGAATATATAATTAAAACTAAATAGCAATTGGCATGTACAAACTTTTGTACAGATATTACAGATAAAATAAAATCTTTTCAGAATGTTATAGGTCAATATTAATTTCACTTACATTTTAATAACTTTGAAAGTATTAATAGAATGGCATTGCAATGATGTTGCACTTTTTAGCATAAAATTACCCTTATATTCTATATAAGATGTCATTATGACATCTTATTATCTCATTCCTACTTTGGACAAACTTGCAGGCTATCGAATGTAGCCTGCCCACAGGGCAGAGTCTGGCAAAACTCCCCGTGGCACACCAAATATGCCAAATACCAGTAACAATGATGGGTCTCATTCTCCTAAAGAGCCTTGAATATAATCTCAGGGCTAGGATGAAAGAGTCGTTACTGGGGCCTGCTCGAGACAATCGACGAATAACAGGATGATGAATGAATGAAAAATATTCTATATCTATTACCACATAATAAGGAATTACTTAAAGGTCTGTCAAAGCATTGGGACCACTACTATTGACTGAGTAGTCAATGGCTATTTCATTATTAATCAGAAAGCTTTTGAGAAAAGCAATAAATCTTGTGAACCTCTATTTCTAACAAAACACCCACCAAAACCAGATGGAAATTATTATCCTCTTTTCTTATTATTTCTCCCTTGTGAATATATTTATAGGATATATAAAAGCATTCAGCTATTATCTTTAATGGAAAAAAATATCTTCTTCATGTCAGATGTTTTCAAAAGTTCATAATCTAATAAATTTAAGAGATTTCTACAGGGTGTACAGGATGCTAAGACTGACTTTAGAAGCTATGATTTAGAATTTAAATTTTATATCCAGTTCTAGAACAGGTATTAATAATCACCTTTGATGTATATAGAAGGCTGCCTCATCTAGACTTTAGAAGGTTATGAGTTGGTTATTTTACAAAGTATTTTATGTTACCCATTTTCCTTGATTTCTCAAGGCATTTGGCAACAAAATATTATGATTTTTAAATTATATATACTACATGAACATAATTTGTATCTTAAGTAGCAAATCAATTTCACTGAAGACTAATAAATGTTTTTTAAATACTAAAGAAATTGAAAACAAAAATAAGCCAGCATTTCAGATCATATTTTATCTGGAAATTTCTAGTAATTCTACCATTTTCTGTTGGTTTCTGTTACTAAGTGGGTATTAAAATTTCTGCTTCTAAGTGAGCAAAAAAGTGAGTAATATGTAATCTGTTCATTAAGCTTCACTTAATCACTTAATCACTTAACTTCCCGTTAGTCGTCAATTTGCTCAGGCAAGCGCCAGTAACATCTCCATTTGTCCCCGTCGCGTGCTAGTGTAGCCCAATGGCACCTGTTCACTCTGGGAACATGAAGAGCCTCAAACCGATTGTTCATGATCTTCACGAAGAAGTCTGACCATCTGGTCGGTGGGGGGCCACGCAGTCTTTTGACATCCCGTGGAACCCAGTCGGTAACAGCTCTAGTCCAGAGGTCGTCTTTAAATCTCATTACGTGACCAGCCCATCTGATTTTTGACACCTTGGCAAATGAGACACTACCTCCACTACCCAGCCATCGCCACACTCCAGGACGCTTTCCGGACCCGCGTGGCAGCTCCGGCCGAGACTCACGCATGACTGAAGACCCACAGAACAAGATAAGCGGAACTCTCTGAGACCTTGGACTCCAGCTCAGCGGACCCAGGGACAGAGTTTCTCTGCTTGCTCCCACCAACAACAGGTGACAAAGGGATTCTAATCAGGAGCCCCACCCTACCCTGCCCTGTCTGCTTGCATCAACCACCCAGGGATCAGATTACGCACAGAAGACCCACCCTACCCAGATAAATACCCCACTGGCAGACTTCCACTATCGACACTACCTCCACTACCCAGCCGTCTTCACATTCCAGGAAGCTTTCCGGACCCGTGTGGCCGCAAAGCAGCTGGGCGACAAATCATAAGACACTAAATACTCATCTTCCGGAATTGTCGTACCATATTTGATAGGGTTCAAATATGGTAACACCTACAAGGGTGATTAGAGGTCACCCCAAAAGCCTCTATCCCTCTCAGAAAGACTGGCAAGCTACCGAAAGTATTCCGCCCGCACGGAAGAGCCTGGCAAGCTATCCGTTGTGTATTCGATAAGCCAAAACCAGTAACTACAACTGGTCTCATTCAACTGGTCTCATTCACCTGACCCTGAAGGTTTCACGGACATGGCAACACTGAGAAGGATGAGGAAGGAGAGGCCAATCAAATCTCAAGGCCGAACTAGGCTGCCACAATGAAGGAAGACAAAAATGATCGTCTGTACTTTCAATGCACGTACACTAGCATCAGATGCATCCATTGAGGACTTGATGGTACAAGCGTGAATGATCAAGTACGACATCATTGGTCTGACCGAGACAAGAAGGCACGAATCTCACCATACTGTTTTCAACACTGGAGAAGAATTGTTCTTCGGAACATGCGATAAAAGAGGTGTCGGAGGCGTTGGTGTCCTTGTCAACACAAACTTGGCCAAGAGCATTGATTCATTCAATGCCTAACAACCCGAATCTGACGTTTACATTTGAATAGATGTGGCTCACTTCCTGCAGTTTCTATCTTCGTTGTCTATGCACCAACATCTCATTATGATGAAAGAGAAATCGAGAAGTTCTACATGAAGCTAGAGAAGTTCTATAAAGAAGACCACACCTTCTACAAGATCATCGCGGGTGATTTTAATGCCAAGATAGGACCGAGAAGATCAGCTGAAGAACTTCACATCGGGACCCATGGCCTAGAATGGAACGAACAGGGTGAGAGACTGTCTGAGTTCATCATGTCGACCAAGACCATCCATGGTAACTCACAGTTCCAGAAGGCAGAATCTAAACGATGGACATGGGAGTCTCCCGGTGGACGATTCCACAACGAAATAGACCACATCATATTCAATCGACGGTTTTGCCTGACCGATGTCACTGTTGTCTCAAAATTTCAAACGGGATTGGACCACCGTCTCCTTCATGCAAAATTCTACTTCACAGAGCGGGGAGAAAGGGCTGCAAAGTTCAAAAGAGAACTCCCAGAACGAACACCAACTGGGAACTCTGGCACTATTGCGGCAACATGGGAAGATGCCATTGTTGACAACATTGACGAGGAATATGATCGACTGGTTCAGCACCTCCATGAATGTGCGAGGAACGCCAAGAAGGAGATAGCCACAAAAAATAACGCCTGTCTTCGAAAACTCTTGAGCTAATTCGCCAGCGTGGTTTGGCGCATGCCTCAGGCAACTGCAAGCTAATGTCTGAGCTCGCAAAGCAGTGCAGAGATGCGATCAAGGAAGACCTCAAAGAGAGAAGAGAAGTACTGGTATATGCAGCAGAAGCTGGGAAAAGTATTCGTTACGCCCGCCTGTCCTTCGCCAAATACAAGACCAAGATGACTGCCCTCCAACGTCCTGATGGATCCATCACATCCTCCAGAACGGCAATGGAGAAGATTATCCATGACTTCTACTCAAATCTCTTCGATAGCCATGTCCACTTGCCGACATACCAAATTCCACAGGATGGATATTTCGTTCCCAACGTTCTCCCTTCCTAAATCAACACGCCATTTCAACGGTAAAGAAACAAAACAGCACCTGGCCCAGACAAGGTCAGACCCGAACACCTGAAGAACCTGCCATCAGTACTCATCAATACACTGGCTCGTCTCTTCATTAAGCTAATGAGACAAAAACATATGATTTCAACAAAGAATACGAGGTACACTTCAATTATTATCACACAAAAACGATCACGATCATGATCATCCTGTTGTTCGTTGATTGCCTTGAGCAGGCACCAGTAACGTCTCCTTCTTCCTAGCCCTGAGATTTTAAAAGAGCCATTTCAATGCTCTTTCAGGGTTAGGAAAATGAGACCCATCATTGTTACTGGTATTTGGCATATTGATTATGACATGGGAAGTTGGCCAAATACTCTGCAAAGTACTCTGCCGTGCGGACAGGATACTTTTGGTAGCCTGCCAGGTTCTCCAAAAGAAAAATGAAATAATAACATGCCGCGCAGCCGCATATACGTCCACGCACTTCCGGAAGCTGGGTTTTATAGTCTCTGCGTCTTGGCCATTGATGGGACCAACCGGGCGCTGGCAGCAGCTGGTGGGTGTGACGCCTACCTACTGGAAGATGGGGGGGGGGACTGGGTCGAGAAGGCCTAGTCCCAATCCGAGCAGGCTAAACAATAAAAATTTAAATCTAATATATAAATGTTGATGTTCTAGGGGATGACAATGATGAGTTTCAGTGAAATAGTATCACCTTTCCGAACTTTACATCTATGATCACTTCCTTGTAGAATGGTGAGATCCTGGTAGTGAATTCATAATACAGCTCCTGAGGTAGCCTGATGTATTAAGTTTGAACACCCTGTTTGGCTAGGGCTTTGATGACCATTTCAGTCTCAACAGAATCAAAGTCCTTCTTGAAATCAAGGAACGTTACACAGAGTGGCATCTTGAACTCTAGTGAAACCTCAATGAGCTTGGTTGCCATGTGTATATGATCAATAGTCCTGAATCCTTTTCAGAATTGGCTTGCTCGCATGGTTTTCCTTCATCTAGTGTTCTGCCAATCCCATTCATGATGACTTGAGTGAACAGCTTGTAGACAACAGACAACAGGCAGATTAATGAAGGGTTGCCAATGTCGTGGATGTCTCCCTTTTTGTACAGTACAACAGCCCTGCTGGTTTTCCATTGGGACAGAACCTTACATTCAGACAGGTAGTGTGTGAAGAGGTGAGCTAGTGTATTGACGAGTACTGATGGGAGATTCTTCAAATGTTCAGGTCTGATCTTGTCTGGGTCGGTGCTGTTCGCTTCTTTACCGATGAAATGCATGTTGTATTTTGGAAGGGAGAATGTTGGCAACGATATATCCATCCTGCGGGAATTTGGTATGTGGGCAGGTGGACGTGCCTATTGAAGAGATCTGAGTAGAAGTCATGGATAATCTTCTCCATTGCCCTTCTGAAAGATGTGATAGATCCATCAGGACATTGGAGGGAACTTATCTTGGTCTTGTAGTTGGCGAAGGACAGTAGGGCATTGCAAGTGCTTTTCCTATCTTCTGCCACATCTGCCAGCACTGCGGCTCTTCTCTCTTTGAGATCATCTTTTATTGCTTCTCTGCACTGCTTTGCACGTTCAGACATTCGCTTGTGGTTGCCTGAGGCTCACTCCTAGCCACGTTGGCGAATGAGCTCAAGAGTTTCTGAATAAAGGCATCTTTCTGTTGCTTTCTCTCTCTTGGTGTTCTTCACAGAATCATGGAGGTGCTGAATCAGTCAATCATATTCTTCTTAGATGGCATCAATGATGGCATCTTCCCACACTGCCACAAAGAGCTCTCAGTTGGTGGTCGTTCTGGAAATTCTCTTCTTCAATTTTGTAGCTCTTTCTTCCCGCTCCTTGAAGTAGAATTTTGCACAAAGGAGATGGTGGTCTGGTCCCTTTTGGAATTTTGAGACAACATCAACATCAGTTAGGCAAATCCATTGATTGAATATGATGAGGTCAATTTCGTTATGCAACTGTCCATTGGGAGAATCCCATGTCCAACGTTTAGATTCGGTCTCATGAAACTTTGAGTTACCATGGATAGTCTTGGTTGACATGATGAACTCAGACAATCTCTCACCCTGTTAGTTCCGTTCTAGGCTATGGGTGCCGACGTGGAGTTCTTTGGCTGAACTTCTTGGTTCTATCTTGGCATTAAAATCACTGTCAATGATCTTGTAGAAGCTGTGATCCTCTTTAGAGAACTTCTCCAGCTCCATGTGGAACTTCTCAATTTCTTCTTGATCTTAGTTGGATGTTGGTGTGTAGACAACAAAGATAGAAACTGGTGGCAGTGAGCCACATCTATTCAAGTTAATTGTCCGATTCAGGCTGTTAGGCATTGAATTAATCAATGTTCATGGCCAAGTTCATGTTGACAAGGACACCATCACCACTGACACCTCTTTTGTTGCATGTTCGGAGGAACAGTTCTTCTCCATTGTCAAAAACCATGTGCTGTGATTGATGCCTTCTTGTCTCAGTCAGACCAATGATGTTGCATTTGATCTTCTACTCTTAATGGATGCACTATCAATTCCTTAATGGATGCTTCTGATATCAGCATACATGCATTGAAACTACAGATACTCATTTTAGTGATTCTTCATTTTGGCAGCCTAGTTTGGCAATGAGATATTATCAGCCTCTCCTTACTCATCTTTCTTAACCCTGCCATTTTGGGGGTTCTTTAAGGGTCAGGGGAATGAGACCCATTGTTTTCACTGTTTTTATTATATCAAATGAGAGTGAAGATAGACAGTCGGTAACCACACTACCTCTGCTTTGCTGTTGACATCGTTCTAATAACACCAAACATTAACCAAGTGGCACAAATGCTGGCCGCCTTTGACCGAGAATGTACAAAGGTCAGACTGCAGCTGAATCTCACCAAGAAAATGTTCATGAGAAATGGACTCCTTCCTGATGTTCTATTTGCTCTCAATGGAACGAACATCCCTGAATGCAATGGTTATGTGTACTTAGGTCGAGAACTCAACATGACAAACGACCTGGCACCTGAGCTGCACAGGAGGAAGAAAGTAGCTTGGAAAATCTTCAAGAGCATGGAATAAATAGCTAAGAGGACAAAGAACCTCCGGCACCAGACACATCTCTTAGACTCCACCATTCTTTCTGCATTAACGTACACCTCAGAGACCTAGGCCCTATGAAAACAAGATGAGAACGCTATTCGGGTCTACAAAGAGGAATCAAAAGAGCTATGCTTGGAGAATCACACTTCACTCAAGTGAGAGAAGGCATCCGGAGTTCTGACTTCCATCAAGGATTGAGAATCAGGCACTTGTTTTGTTTGTCAAGGCATCGAAATTCAGATGGGCTGGACACGTAATGAGAGTTGGAGATAACTGCTGGACTAGAGCTGTTACGGACTGGATTTCACAGGACATCGAAAGATCATGTGGCTGCCCACCTATGAGATGGTCAAACTTCTTCCTCTAGACCCTAAACGAACGGTTTGAGGCTCTTCATGTTTCTGGGGCAAGCAGACACCATTGGGCTACACTAGAACACGATGAACAAATGGAGACTTTACTGGTGCACTCTTGAGCAAATTGATGTGTAACAGGATGTCAAGTGATCAAGTAATCAAGTGATATAAGTGTTACTTTATTGTGGTTTAAGGATTTATTTTTCTAAGGTCAGAAAAGTAATTTCTTAATTATTTCCCAAAGAATCGAATTGAATGTTCAATTCATAATAAATGTAGAGAAGTGTATGGCAGCTACTATTGTTAAATATAATGCAATAGGATTTTTTGTTTATAATTTATTTATTTATTGAATCACTGTGGGTAAAGTTACAAAACTTCCAGGTTTAGGTCTCAGTCATGCAAATATTAAACACTATTCCCTTTACCAATACTTATTTTTTACCACAGAGAACCCCAATAAAACCCTACCCCCACCCCTCCCAATGCCTGCGACGCAGATGAATTCTAGTTAACACTCTATCTGCTTTGATTAGATTCATTATTTCAATAAAAGATGCACCACTATTATTTAGAGTTTACCCCCCCCCCAAATCAGACATGCTTAAAAAGCATTGTGAAGTGATTCGCTTTCTACAGCTGGGTTCAAGAATTAAATGTTGGTTTTGGATTTCCGCTATTTTTACTAAGTAACCCTGGAAGCATTTCTACTGAGAGTCAGATAATTAAGGGATTGGTTTCTGTGCTCTGGAGTCGTGGCTGTGCTGGAGAGCCGCTTGTGGAGGGCAACTGGGGGCCTCGGTAGGGCGTGAAGGATGGACCGGAACCCCCCTTCCCATGAGGTTTTAGTTGCCCCCACACCCCCGGCTCATACCTGCTCTCCACAAGGCTCCCATGCAGCTGCCATCTTTCTTTCCAGAGAGGAGAGGGCGAATGGGGCAACACCCTTTCCCCTCCGGGCAGACATGATGGCCTGGATTAATGCATAGTCCATTCACTTTTCTGCTCCAAACTGCTGGGTTCTGCATTAAGTCCTTGTGCTTCTGGGGCCGTGGCAGTGCCGGAGAGCCACTTGTGGGGGGCAACTGGTGACCTTGGTAGGGCGTGAAGGACGGACCGGAACGCCCCCCCTTCTTATGAGGTTTTAGTCGTCCCCACACCCCCGGCTCATACCTGCTCTCCACAAGGCTCCCATGCGGCTGCCATCTTTCTTTCCAGAGGGAGGAGGGCGGAAGGGAGCAACAACCTTTCCCCTCCGGGCAGACATGATGGCCTGGAATAATGCATAATCCGTTTACTTTTCTGCTCCAAGCTGCTGGGTTCTGCATTAAGTCCTTGTGCTTCTGGGGCCGTGGCAGTGCCGGAGAGCCACTTGTGGAGGGCAACTGGGGGCCTCGGTAGGGCGTGAAGGATGGACTGGAGCGCCCCCCTTCCCATGAGGTTTTTGTTGCCCCCACACCCCCGGCTCATACCTGCTGTCCACAAGGCTCCCATGCGGCCGCCATCTTTCTTTCCAGAGAGGAGACGGCGAATGGGGCAACTCCCTTTCCCCTCCGGGCAGACATGATGGCCTGGATTAATGCATAGTCCGTTCACTTTTCTGCTCCAAGCTGCTGGGTTCTGCATTAAGTCCTTGTGCTTCTGGGGCCGTGGCCGTGCTGGAGAGCTGCTCGTGGGGGGCAACTGGTGGCCTCGGTAGGGCGTGAAGGACGGACCAAAGCGCCCCCCCTTCCCATGAGGTTTTAGTCGCCCCCACACCCCTGGCTCATACCTGCTCTCCACAAGGCTCCCGTGCAGCCACCATCTTTCTTTCCAGAGAGGAGAGGGCGGCAATAGGATTTTTTAAGTGTACTGAGAGTGGAAGAATTGTATGTAAATATATGAGGAAATAAAATAGAAACAACTTAGTGTTGGAGACAAAGAGTGATAGAAAAAATGTATTAATTTAGTATTAGTTTACTAATTCATTACAGATAATTAAACACATCACTAAAGTCTTCTAAATGTAAAAAATTATGAAGAGTTACTTAAAAATAAATATTAAAACTTAAAAAGTAAATAAGTGCTATAGCAGGCAAGGCACTTGCCAAGCACTTGGCTGATCTGAATTAAATTTCTGGCACCACGTGTGGTCCCCCAAGCACTTTCAGGAGTGATTCTGGAGGGCAGAGTCACAAGTAAGCACTCAGCATTGTTGTGTTTGACCCAAAATACAAAAAAAATAAGATGAAACAAGACCAGTGAGCCCTAGAGGTAGTACCATGGATGAGATGCTCGCTTGTTGCTGCTAGTTACTGACTCAGTTTTCATTTCTAGCATAACTTAGTGTCAGGAATGATCCCTGAGCACAGAGCAAGGAGTAGTCCCTGCATACCATTGCCTGTGCTCTAAAAGAAAAAGTAAAAACATAAAAAAAATCATACTAGTCTGTAGTGCCACCATCAATGAATGATGGCTACAAATGGATGCAACAGTGTACATTTTTCAGGAAATTAAAAATTTGAATTGTTATATGGTTCATCAATTTCACGTCTAAATTTCTAAAGCTGTAACACATTAAAATTAATTTTAGAAGATATATAGATAGCTGTCCTAATTAAAGCGCTATCTGCAATAACCACGATTTAAAAAAATGCATATATATGATGAAATACGAGTGTATTAAGAAGTTATGGTTCATATAATGGAAAAATATTCAGTGATATTTATATTCAGTAACAGAAATTGAAGTCTTATTTTTTGCTACAAGTTTGAAATACCTATTTGGATCGCAGAGAGGTTGCTCAGGGATCACTTCTGACAGTGCTCATAGGACCATATGCAGTTCGGTCAAACTGGGGCAGGTACCTGTAGGATGACATTGCTTTGTCCTTTCTCCCTTTCTGCACAAGGAGCTTACGTGTATCAGGTTACACCCATCACAGTGCTCCCAAGTCACTCCCATTCCTTCGTTTATCTGTAACCACTTCTCTCTGCTCTCCTCCCCAACCAGTTAATCAGATTTTTCCCATAATCAGAATCTGTTAGTTTGTAAGGTCAGATCCTTCTAGGACACTGAATTGTACTGTTGTAAGGGCTGCCCAGGCTAATAGTCATGGAAGAGTTAAGTGGTAGGAAAAAGTTAACCAGAAAAATGTAAAAGCCGTGAAAGCTAGAATTGCAAAAGCTGCCACAGAAGAGATAATGTAGCTCCTACCTACCCCCTGCTATGACCTTGTGGTTGGGCCAGATATGGGGACATGTGCTCAGATGTTCTGAAGAAGTTAATCTTGTGCAAGTGTCGTGCTGTTCTTGGAAAAACTGCAGATTGTTGTACTGTAAGATTCCTTTGTTTATTCTTGGTTATAAAAACCCACTGTACTTTGGCTCAGGGCTCTCTGCCTCTGTCCTGTTTTCGGGACATGTGGTGAGCCCCAGCCTGCTTGGACAATAAACCCTGTGTGTGTTGCATGAGAAGGTCACTTGGAGTCTTCCTTCATGGGCGGCTAGCATCTCGACCCTAACATTATAAGTTAATTTTGTCTTTCTCCTCTCCTTCTGTTTTTTGAATAGTTTACTTTAAAGCAATGCCCTTTTTGTATAGATACAGGAAGACCGTTAATATTATGCTTTGTAATTTAGGATTTAATTGGCTCTGAATATTATTCACTCCTGGGCATCTGCTTTCTCAACTTAAGCCTCAGTTGCCCTTGGTTCCTAACACCCCAAAAGCAGGGTCCCGACGAGGGACTGAGTGGACCCAGGACAGGCGGTGAGCTACTCTGGCATCGAAATGGGCCAGGCCAAAGTGCCACGATTCTTAACTATAAGTTAAGAGCTTGATCATAGACAAATGCTGTTGTGATCCAAAAGTAATGACAAGACTAGGACCCTGCTAGGGATAAGAAAGACAATCTGGCCTGAGCACTGTAGTCTGAGATCAAGATGGCCCTAGGAGAGCAATTCTATAAGTTTAAGGTATTTCTTACTGTATCCATACAAATTGATTTATATTATGAATGCTAATATGTTTGTTGGACAAGAAGAGGAGAAATACACCCATGGGATTCTGCTCTAGGTTGGGTTATCCTGCTGAGAGAGTATCTGTCGTAGAAGCTGCTTTCCCCGACGGAAGGAATTCTACCCCCATTGATTGTGACTATACCTATTTGTAATTGTTACCCCAACCCTTCATGCTTTGGGATTTAACTGTACTGTAAGAGTGGGCTAGGGGATCAGAATCTAGACTCCAAAGCAAGAGGAGAAAGGGAATCGGGATCAGTATCCAGATTCCAGGGCGAGAAGGAGGATGAAGGGAGATCGATTGAGAAGGAGAATGAAGTAGCATGGGGGAGGAAGAAGCAGGAGGGGCGGCAGAGGAGAGAGATAGGAGTGGATGGAGAGAGGATTGGAATAAACTGCAACTGACATCAACCAGTCTGTCCCTCGTTCCTTCCTTCTCCTGCCCATTGCCATTGACCTTCCCTGGGTGGCGGGAGAGACAGCCACCGCCGCTGCTGTCTTTTTTGAGTTTACACAGGTACCTTAACCTCAGTACTCCCTCTGGCTCAAGTCAGGGGTCTTTTGATTGGTTTGATGTGAGGTTGAATGGGTGAATAAAAAAAAGGCTGGAAACTGTGAAAAAACTAAAAGTTTGCTCTTTATAAAGCAGAGGGCCAGAGATCTTAGGAAATATTGTCTCCTGAGAACTGGTGTATGAGAAAGTCATAACTCTCCGTGACATTTATTACAGAGGTGTCTTCAGTGATTCTATTTCATTGGCCAAGAAAACAAAACTCATCAAATTAAAAATATTGTGCATTGCCAAATAAATTATGACTAGAATATAAAGATATCACCCAGAATGGGAGAAAAAATTCACATGCATCTGATTGAAGTGTTAATTAAACAAGATACATAAACCATACGTAAAGCTCAACAACAAAAACAAGGAATATTTTTCTATGTGTCTCGTCTCTCCATTTATTAATATTTTAATATTGGCATATTTTCTTTCAACTACTTAGTTGACTCCTAAGTGCATGATTTCTTTTAATTCCCTTGTTAATGCGATATTTTGTTTTTAAATTTACTCCTATTTTGTTTGTAAATTTAAGTGAATATGTATATTTTTATTGTCTTATTGTCTGGTTCTCTTAATAACAATAATAAAATAATAAAAATCGTCCACTTATCTTAATAAGTGACCTCTTATTGTCTGGTTCTCGCTCTCAGAGAACCCGGCAGGCTACTGAGAGTGTCCTGCCCACATATATTCCTGACTAGGTACACCTCTAAAGGTGATTGGAGGCTACCTCAAAAGCCTTCATCCCTCTCGGAGAGACCGGCAAGCTACCGAGAGTATCCCTTCTATATGGTAGAGCCTGGCAAGCTATCCATGGCGTAATCGATATGCTACAAACAGTAACAATGATGATTCTCATTCCCTTGACCCTGAAAAAGTGCCCAATATGCCATCAAGCTACACTAGCACGTCACAGGGATGAATGGAGATGTTACTGGCACTCGCCTGACCAAATCGACGAACAACGGGGTGATAGTGATAATGATGTATATTTAATCTGTACCCTGCCACTTCACCACATGTTTCATTTCTAAATTCTTCATGGTAGTATCTTTAAGGTATTTCAATCATATTGTTAGGATGTCTGAGAACAGTAATTGCTTTACTTTCAAATTTTTATTTAAATGCCTTTGTGATTTGATTACTTACTTCATCTGGGACTTCTGATACTATGTTTGATAATAATGATTACAAGTTCTTTCCCGACTCTTTTTTTTTTTCCTTTTTGGGTCACACCCGGACGATGCACAGGGGTTACTCCTGACTCATGCACTCAGGAATCATTCTTGGCAGTGCTCGGGGGACTATATGGGATGCTGGGGATCAAACTTGGGTCGTCTGTGTGCAAGGCAAACACCCTACCCTCTGTGCTAGCACTCCTGCCCCACTCTTTTACGACTCTTAATGGAAACATTTTGAGTTTACATTGTTGAGTATAATGTTAAAAATCCTTTTGCGTTATATGACCTTGACAATATTGAGGGAGTTACTGTCATCTCTGTTTTGTTGAGAGTTTTCATTATAAGGAAATATTTAATCCTGCCAAGAGCTTTATCTGCATCTCTTGCTATGATATTGATTTTACCTTTTCTCGCTATACATGCCACATTAAATTTTTTTGCATAATTTTACTGTCCAGGAATCCCTGAAGAACCACTTGGTTATAATTGGCCTGCTCTGGTTTTTATTTAGTTTTATTTTTATTTAGTTTTTTATTCTATCCTGGACTGGAGTGATAGCACAGTGGTAGGGCATTTGCCTTGCATGTGGCTGGCCTGGCCAACCCGGTTTCAATTCTTCCGCCCCTCTGGGAGAGCACAGCAAGCTACTGAGAGTATCTTGCCTGTATGGCAAAGCCTGGCAAGCTACCATGATGTATTCGATATGCCAAATACAGTAACAACAAGTCTCACAATGGAGACGTTACTGGTGCCCACTCGAGCAAATCGATTAACAACGGGAGGACAGTGCTACAGTTTAGTGCTTCTCTTGAACTGCAGAAACTTCTTAGTTTGATGTAGTTCCATTTGTTTAGGTTTGTTTCCACTTGCTTGGTCAGTGGTGCTTCATCCTTAAAGATGCTTTTAGCTTCAATGTCATGGAAAGTTCTGCCTATATTTTCCTCCATGTACTTTGTGGATTCATAACTGATTTTTTTCAGAAAAAGAAAATATTCATAAGGCACCAAACTCCCATTACATGACTGATATTGAGGTCTTTAATCTGCTGTGATCTGACTTTTGTTCAATCATCACTTTCAAGGAAATTATATTAACACAATGTATTCTGATTAGATATTAGTTTATTTTCAAATAAAATATTTCAAACAGAATTCAACTGCACATAAAATGAATAATATCTAATAAGTCAAAGATTTTTTTTTAGTATTAGAAAACAAACTTTTAGAAAACATCAATACAATTTATAAAATTAAGTCATTAAAAAATGTCGTGGTTATTCCCACAGCATTTAAACAACTGTTGAAATTTTATTTTTTTATTTGGTTTGGTTTGGGGCCACACACACTGTACTCAGGGGTTACTCCTGGAGGTGCTAAGGGGATCACGTGGGATGCCAGGGATCAAATGAAGACAGGTCGGCCATGTTTAAGGCAAACACCAAGCCTGTTGAACTACCTCTCCGGCTCAGCTGTGGAAACTTAATTTTTTCCCATTATTTATTTGTTTATTGGTTGGGGAAGTGACACCCGGCAATGCTCAGGGATTAGTCCTGGCTCTGCTCTCAAGATTTACTCCTGGCAGTGCTGGGCGGACCATTTGTGATGCTAAGGATAGAACCCGAGTCAGATGTGTAAAGCAAACACCCTACCCACTGTCCTATTACTCCTGTCCCCAGCTTTAAACACTTATCATTACCACAAAGCAGAATGGAAAAATCATAAGACCTGAATTTTAAATATTAAATATATTTAGACAAAAATTGTGAGGGACAGGCCCAAAATGGACCACCACCAGAATTAATTTAGCTTAGCTTAATAGGAACCTGCATTGCAAAATAACTGGTTTTTCTGCCCCTGAGCAAGGAATTCAGATACAGGTACTCGAAGGGTGGGGGTCAGACCAGATAACTGGATGTCTCTCACAAGACCCATGTTGCAAGACCCAGGACTACCCTAAAAACCAGGACGTTCCTAAGCACTGACGCAAATGCTGACCTTTAAACTATAGGCTAAGAAGTGATATACCCTTAATTGGATTGGTTAGGAAAGTATCTGTTATTACAAATCTATTGGCTATGAAATGCGTGGGCCCTGCTGTAAAGGTCGGTGAAGGCTACATAAGATCTCCTTTGAAGAAGTTCGGGGTCTTTACCCAACCTGCCAGACCTGCGTGTCTGTGTAGGCGGTGGGACCCTGGCTAGCCAGTCTTACAATAAACCCTGCTTGCTGTTTGCAATCTCTTGAGTCTCTTTGTCATTAAAGGGAGATTTCCATCCATGCCCTAACAAAATAAATACTTTAGGTATCATGTTTACTTAGTTTACATAGCATATAGATGAGACAAACAGCATGCATTATAAAATAAAAACAAATATTTAATTCGTTCCTATAGATTAATAAAAATAAATAACTACAAAGTAGTTCTATTTTGGGGAGGACAGCAGTTATTTTGGAGTCAAACCTGTTAATGTTTAGCATCTACTTCTGACTGTGCTCAGGGAAACATCATTTGGGTTGGGGGATTGAGCTGAAGTTGACCACAAACAAGTCAAATAGCTTAATCCTGGTGTTATCATTCCAACATCAAACAACTTTCAAATGAGGAAGGAAAAAAAGAATAGTCTGCATATGTCCAAGATAAAAGCCTATTTTGTTGGCATATAATTTAAAAAATCCTTTTTATTGTGGAAAATGAAAGTAAAAAACTGGGAGAGAGTAAGAATAAAAACATGTAAACAACCATATGAACATCAAAATACTCTCAAAACAAAATCAAAGATATATGAAACAATAAATTATTATTTTCCTGAAGTAGATGGCACAATATAATAAATGTACAAACTTATAAAAGGCAAATTAATATTCAATGCTCAAATTTTCTACCTTAAAAATTTGAGAAGTTTCCAGCCCTGACTCACCATCAACTGTGCAAGCCTGTATTGACTTCCATGAGAAACCAGATTGGCAGTAAAACTTGAATGGAATAGTTGATTCATTTTCACTAACAAAGAGATTAATTTTACCAGAGGGCCTTCAAAGGACTGGCTAGATTAACATATCAATCCACGTTGAGTGCTGCTACTGTTCATTTCAGAGCAGCCTTGCCTTTCCTGAGGCTTCCCTGGAAGGAGTTCTGCCCTGCTCACCCACTGCTATGCTGAAACCAACCTAGTACAGTAGCAGAAACTACCTGGGGCAAGTCCCCAGGAAAATGCATCAGTGAAAGAAGTCTTGGAGTAGGGAGTACTCTGAGTTCCACTCTCAGATAATGGAGCATCAGGAAGGAGAAAAAATATAAAGTAATTCTTTTGCTAACAAAATGTGAAAGTTTAGGAATCCCCAACTGCATCGGAACATTTGAATCTACCCAATGCCGAGTTTATAAAAAAAAATTAGTGCTTTAATATCTGAAAGATAAATAAAAACAGACAACCAATAAATTTGAAAAAAATCCCGGTTGTGAAAAAATGGAACTCATTCAAAAAGAAATAAAATAGCTAAAGTATAGCACTAAGCAAATATCAGAAGCAGAATGTATAACATTAAAACTTAATCAGGGTCTTGATGAAGAAGTCTGACCACCTCATAGATGGACAGCAATGCATTCTTTTGATGTCATGTGGAATCTAGTCTGTAACAGCTCTAATCCAGAGGTCATCTTCAAATCGAATTACGTGTCCAGCCCATCTGATTTTCGACGCCTTGGCAAATGAGACAGCGTCCTTGATTCTTAGTCGTCGACAGAGGTTGGAACTCTGATTCCTTTTCTCACTTGAGTGCAGCGTGATACTCCAAGCATAGCTCTTTTAATTCCTCTTTGGATGACCCAAATAGTGTTCTCATCCTCTTTTCATAGGGTACAGGTCTCTGAGGCATATGTTAGTGCAGGGAGAATGCTGGAGTCTAACAGATGTTCCCAGAGCCAGAGGTTCTTCATCCTCTTAGCTATTTCTTCAACACACTTGAAGGCTTTCCACGCTGCTCTCTTCCTCCTGCACAGCTCAGATGCCAGGCTTTTCATCATGTTGAGGTCTCAACCTAAGTACACATAACTGCGGCATTCAGAAATGTTCATTCCATTGAGAACAAATGGAACATCAGGGACTTATCCATTTTTCATAAACGTTGTCTTGGTGAGATACAGCTGCGGTCTGACCTTTCCACACTCACCGTTGAAATTGGCCAGCATTTGTGCCCCTTGGCTAATGTTTGGTGTTATTAGAACAATTTCATCAGTGGAGCAGAGGTGGTGTAGTTGCCGATATCTATCTTCACTCCCATTCCTTTCCATTCCAGTCATCGCAAGACTTTATTAAAGGTGGCAATGAAGAGTTTTGTTAAAATGGTATCACCGGGCTGAACCCATCTCTGTATGTTGGTGATCATATACTTGTAGATTGGTGAAATCCTGGTGGTGAATCTGTAATACAGCTCATGGAGGATCCTGATGTACTGAATTTGAAAGAGCCCCCAATATGGCAGTGTAAAGAAGAATGAGCAATGAGAGGTTGATAAAATCTCAGAGCCAAAATAGGCTGCCAAAACCAAGAAGGACTAAAATGATATAATTTCAAAGCATGTATCCTGACATTGGAAACATCCATCAAGGACCTGATGGGGCAAGGGCAGAAGATCAAGTAAGACATCATTGGTCTGACTGAGGTGAGAAGGCATCAAGCATATCATGCCACTTTTGATTTTGCAGAAGAAATGTTGCTCAAATATACGACAAAAGAGGTGTTGGTGGTATCAGTGTCCTCTTCAACATGAACTTGGCCATGAGCATTGATTTATTTGAATGCCTAATATCCTGAATCATATGATAACACTTGAATAGTTGTGGCTCATTGCCAGCAGTTTCTATTTTCGTTGTCCACGCACCAGCATCCAACTACGTCACTGTCCTCCTGCTGTTCATGGATTTGCTCACGTGGGCCCAGTAACGCCTCCATTATGACAATTATTACTGTGTTTGGCATATCAAATACGTCACGGGGAGCTTGCCAGGTTTTGTCATGCTCTCCCAAAGGGGCAGAGGAATCAAACTCGGGTTGGCCTTGTTGACCGCTTGCAAGGCAAACACCCTACCCGCTGAGCTATCACACCAGTCCAACATTCAACTATGATGAAGAAGAAATTAAGAAGTTTTACATGGAGATGGAGAAGTTCTATAAAGAAGACCACAACTTCTACAAGATCATTATCGGTGATTTTAATGCCAACAGAGGACCGAGAAGATTGCCCAAAGAACTCCATATCAAGACCCATGGCATAGAATACAACGAACAAAGTGAGAGACTATCTGAGTTCATCATGTCGATCAAGACTGTCCATGAAAACTCACAGTTCCAGAAGGCTGAATCTAAATGTTGGACATGGGAGTCTCCTGGTGGACAGTTCCACAATGAAATTGACCACATCATATTCAATCGACAGTTTTGTCTGACCAATGTCGTTGCCCCAAAATTCCAAATGGGGCCGAATCACTGTCTCCTTCATGCAAAATTCTACTTCATGGAGCAGGGAGAAAAGGCTGCAAAGTTTAAGAAGAGATAGCCCAGAATGACCACCAACTGGGAGCTTATTGGCAGTATTGCTGCAACATGAGAAAATGCCGTTGTTGTGGACAACGACAAAGAATACAATTGACTGGTTTAGCACCTCCATTATTGTGCAAGGAACCCCAAGACAAAGCCACAAAAATATGCCTGTCTTTGAAAACCCTCAAGCTCATTTGCCAGTGTGACTTGACGTGAGCCTCAGGCAACCACAAGCGAATGCCTGAGCTTGCAAAGTAGTACAGAAAGGAAGACCTCAAAGAGAGAAGAGCAGCAGTACTGGCCAATGCGGCAGAAGTCGGGAAAAGTATTTGCAATGCCCACCTGTCCTTCACCAACTACAAGACCAAGATGACTGCCCTCCGACGTCCTGATGGATTTATCATGTCTTCCAGAAGGGCAGTGAAGAAGATTATCCATGACTTCTACTCGGATCTCTTCCATAGCCATGTCAACCTGCCCACATACCAAATTCTGTAGGATGGATATGTGGTTTCCAATATTCTCCTTACCAAAATCTGACACGCTAGTTCGTTGGTAAAGAAGCGAACAGCACCCAGCCTAGACAAGGTCACACCTGAACATTTGAAGAATCTGCCATCAGTACTCATCGATACACTGCCTTGGCTCTTCACACATTACCTGACTGAATGTAAGGTCCATCCCAATTGAAAACCAGCAGGACTGTTCTGTTGTACAAGAAAAGAGACATATATGACATTGGCAACTCTTGTCTGACCTGCCTGTTGTTCGTCGTCTACAAGCTGTTCACTGGAGTCATGCTGAATAGGATTGGCAGAATACTACATGAAGTACATCCATGCAAGCAAGCCGGGTTCCTAAAAGGATTCAGCACTATTGACCCTACATGGTCACCAAGCTTATTGAGATTTCTCGGGAGTTCAAGATGCTGATCTGTCTAACTTTCATCAATTTAAAGAAGACCTTTGATTCTGTTGAGATTGAAGCAGTCATCAAAGCCCTAGCCAAACAGGTCATTCAAACATCAGGAATGATGTTAACAGTCATGTCAGTCACGGTCCTCTCATTGTTCATCGATTTGCTCGAGCGGGCCCAGTAATGTCTCCTTCATGAGACTTGTTGTTACTGTGTTTTGCATATCGAATACATCATGGGTAGCTTGCCAGGCTTTGCCGTGTGGGCAAGATACTCTCGGTAGCTTGCTGGGCTCTCCGAGAGGGGTGGAGGAATCGAACTTGGGTTGGTCATGTTGGCTGGGTGCAAGGCAAACGCCCTACCTGCTGTGCTATCGCTCCAGCCCATGATGTTAACAAAATAAAAAATTAAAATAAATTTAAATATTTATGTTATACTCTGCAAGGTTATCAGTCAATGTTGAATGATGGGTAAAAATATTTTCATACAAACAGCAAATGATGACATTTATACCAACTAATTCCACTCTTGTAGTTAAATTGAATGAACTAATAAAAACAGATCAAATAGCATAAACAATGAAATTCCTCATAGGCACATGCAGATAATTTCTTTATATCACATTATATCAATAATTTCAGTATCAACATTAAATATTAACAGACAAAACTCTGATAATAAAGGCAAAGAATAGTGACATGGATCAGAAAACATAAAGCAACCTATGTTTCTTACAATAAACATTATTGAACTATAACAATAAGTACAATTCTGGGGTTAAAGAAATGAAACAATGATAGAGACACAAAAATACTTTTGAAAGCAGTGAGTGTCATGCAATATGAGTTTTCAAGCTAAAAGAAAGATGCAAATAGACATTATATTATAGTTAAATAATCAATAGATCTAGGGGTTAACTCTTTTTATCTTTTTAAATTCCAGTCACCTGCTTTTCAATACAGTTAATGATAGAGGATCACACATACAACGTTCAAATGCCACACCCCTTATAGGAGTTTTCACTTGCCTCCAGCTCTGTCTCAGTCTTCACCCCCTCATCCCCCCCCACATCCTGATCTACTTGCCGTAATAAACTCAGTTATATAGACAATTGCTTAGATTCTCTTGAATTTAACGATTTATTATTCCCTTCTTTTTTCTTTTTTTAATATAATATGCAAGATAGGAACCATTCTGTACTTCTTCCCTCCTTCTATTGCAAAATTATACACTCCGGAACCATTCAAGCTGTGGCAACTACATGATTTCATCTTTTCTATATACCACAGTTTCTTTATCCAGGCATCTGTTCTTGGACATGTGTTGTTCCCAAATTTTAGCTATTGTGAATAGTGCTAAACCAAACATATGAGTTCAGACATCTTTTCTGAATAGAGTGTTTGGTTTCTTGTCTTTGATGCCCAGATATGAAGTTGCAATATCATATGGAAGTTCAAGTTTTGATCTTTTGATAAATGCCCATATTGTCTTCCAAAATTTTGAAACAGTATATATGCCAGTATAATTTGAATGGGAGTTCTTTTTCCTATAGTTGTTTTTGTTCTTTATGCTATGTTCCAGTCTCATTGGTGTGAGGTGATGGTTCATTGTTATTATGGCTTGCATTTTCCTGATTATAAGTGATAGAGAGCATTTTTTATTAGACATGTTGGCTAATCATATTTCTCCTTTGAGGAAGTTTCTGTTCATGTCTTCTATCCATTTTTAATGGCATTGATTGGTTTTGCTTGTTAAATTTTATAAGTGCTTAAATACCTTGAAAATTACAGGGATCCCAGATTAGATCCTCAGTTTTTGTGAAAACAGATGTAGAGTCTGGACTTGTGAATTAAAAGCTGTCTAATGGCAAAGACAAAAATAGGCAAAAACTATGGCTTATTCCATGAAAGTATGAAAAGACTATATTTGAGTAATGATTTTATTACCACTGTCTCTGAAAAGGTAAATATATATTGACTGAATAAATTTTATGCTCTAATATTTTTTCTGATTATGATATTTTATATTACATTCCGGATAAGTGCTTAAGATGACTTATTTCTGAATTACTAAAACATATCCTTATATTATTTAAAAATCATCACATATCTTAGAGTACAAAATTTTAATAATGTATACTGTTGACCAAGTGTATACTGGTACATTTAAGCACAGGAAAAATGAATGACTATATACATTTTGAATTTCACAATATTTACTAAACATATAGTAATTTTTGATAATGAAAGACTAGGATTGAATATTTTTAATGGAGAACCATAAAAAATAATTGAGGTAGAGACAGTACCAATTTTCAGAAAGTAAGTGGTTAGAGTATTCAAATATGCAGAAAACAAAAGAAGTAGTATAGTAGAGATAATGTAAAAAGCCCCCTGCCCCGGGAGCTTATGTATGAACCTGTAATGCAAACACAGGTTATGAATGTTAAATCTGAATGCACAATTTCCAGCTAACTCTGACCTATGGAAAGTGTACAGTCAGTACAGTGACTTTGTAGAAATGTGACCAGGGAATTTATTAAATACATCTCTCCTTTCTCCAGTTTCCCATCAAACTTTATATTGCCTAAATCTAATGAGAAATCAGAACAGAGTTTCAATGATGCTGTCCCACAAGCAAACTACTGGATAAAATAACAGGATGAAAAGGGTCAAAGGTGCAGTTTTGGAACTACCTAAAATTCCTATTCTCCTTTTGGAGATATAGAACAGGGTTTAAGGAGCTTATGTTTCATACACTGGCTCTATTTTGATCCCCAGCACTGCATATGGTTTTCAGAGCATTATCAGTAGTAACCATTGTGCTCCCAAATAGGAGTAAGATGTGAGCTCTTACCATTCCTACGAAGATAAACAAAAAAATGTAAAACCATAAATATTCACAATAGGCATATTCATTTTTTCCAGCTTCCAAGAAAATATTCTTTTCCAACAGAGGTGGTACACAAAGTTCTTTTGGCAGTGGTTTGGGACTACACTCCTCATACTCAGTGCGACGTGCTCAGGACCATATAGAGTATCAGAACTGAAACTGAGTTAGCCATGTCAAGAGAAGGAAAGCTGTACTATCTTTCTGGCCCATGAAAACTTAAATTTGTATCCATTATTTATATAGTCTGTAACAGTTATTGCAAGTTCTTTGGACTATGTAGGAATTCCCTTCCCTTCCCTCTACTTTGAATTTCTGGTTTGAGCAACACTATTCAGGGAGCAGATCTGTGGTGCAATTTAACCAAATCAAGGTTGCATTTCCAAGTGGGGGCATCTCTAATTTTCTGAGAGCAGCCATATCTCTGTATTCGCCAAACTATATGGAATATATATACATATATGTATATAGATATATATTTTTTAAATTGCTTTCAGTAGGGTAAATTTATATTTTTTAAACAAAGCAAAAACATTTCTGAAAGTGGTAACTACTAGCTTTCCTAAAAAATGATTAAAGAAGTTTGCATAAAATGCACCTCTCCTGGCAAAACAAAATATATGGTCATCCTGAGCTTACTAGAGATGAGATACTGTACAAGCAGAGTTCATCTTACATTATCAGTGATTTCAGTTCCATTCACTTTTAAATTTCTTTGAACTAACTTGGTATGCTATGTTATGTTACTTATGAACTAAATTGTTTATTTGGGTCATTTTATCATGAAAAATTCTTACATTGCTATTGATTCCCCTTTCTACCACTTTTGTTATGTTTAATATTTTCTGAAAATTTGTGTTTCTAGACAATAATTATAATTTTTAGGGTAAGTTTATAAAGAAAATTATAATTCTGTTGTAATTCGTTTTCAATTATCTTTTGATTTATTCTTTAATTTTTTTCTTTGACAAATGGTAGCAAGTTGTTTAGTTTCTGAGTGTTTGAATTTCCCTTCCAGTTTCTGGTATCTAATTTTATTTCTTGAGGTATTATTATCCGAAAATATAGTTGATATATTTCAGTCTTAATTTTATGGAAACATATTTTGTGAGAACTGTCTTGGAGAATGTCTTTCGTGAATTGAAGAAGAATATATCCTTGATCTTCTGTAGAAAAAAGCCCTAAACATGTCTGTTTTTCTTTCCTAGAATTTATTCTATTTTTTAATTTTTATTAGTGAAACACCATGAGGTACAGTTGTAGACTTACAATTTTTGTGCTTGGGTTTCACTTATACAATGGTAAAGTACCCATCCCTCCACCAGTGCCCATTTTCAACCACCAAGGATCCCAGTATGCCTTCCACCCCCCATGACCCCCGTCCCACCCTGACTCTGTGGCAGGTCATTACCTTCTGTCCTCTCTCTCCTTTTGGGTGCTGAGGTTTTCAAAAGAGGCATTGAGTGGCAATCATGTTGGATCTATAGTCTACTTTCAGCTTGCTTCTCCCATCCTGGGAGGATCCTCCCAACACCTTTTATGTGGTGCTCCCTTCTCTATCTGAGCTGCCTTTTCCCCTAGAATGTGTGGCTGGCCTCCAAGCCATGGAGAAAACCTCCTGGTACTTATCTTGGCTATTATTGGTGTTAGTATACTATTTTACAAAGAGGTAATAATTAAGACAGCATGGCACTGGAACAAAGGCAGAGCTGCAGACCAATGGAACAGGGTTGAATATACTGACATCTCACACCAAACATATGATCATCTAATCTTTGATAAGGGAGAAAGAAATGTGAAGTTGATCAAGGAAAGCTTCTTTAACAAATTGTGCTGGCAACATTGGAAGGCTACATGCAAAAAAATGGGCTCAGATCTCTGCCTAACACTATGTACAAAAGTACTATCAAAATGGATTAAAGACCTGAACATCAGACCGGAATCCATAAGGTACATTGAAGACAAAGTTGGCAAAACTCTCCATGACATTGAAGCAAATGGTATCTTCAAAGATGTTACGCCACTGGCTAAGCAAGAGAAAACAGAGATAGACAAATTGGACTATCTTAAACTAAGAAGCTTCTGCTCCTCCAAAGAAACAATGACCAAAATACAAAGACAGTCTACGGAATGGGAAAGGATATTCGCCCAATACACATCCAACAAGGGGTTGATATCAAGGATATACAAAGTACTGGTTGAACTCCACAAGAAGAAAATTCATTCAACCCCATCAAAAAATGGGGTGATGAAATGAACAGAAACTTTCTCAAAGAAGAAACCTGAATGGTAAAAGAGAACATGAGAAAATGCTCTACATCATTAATCATCAGGGAGATGCAGATCAAAACCAAAATGAGATATCATCTCACACCACAGAGACTGGCCCACATCCAAAAGAACAAAAGCAACTGGTGCTGGCGTGGATGTGGCGAGAAAGGGACCCTCCTTCACTGCTGGTGGGAATGCTGACTGGTTCAGCCCTTTTGGAAAACAATATGAACGATTCTCAAAAAATTAGAAATTGAGCTCCCATTTGACCCAGCAATACCACTCTTGGGATTATATCCCAGAGAGGCAAAAAAGGATAGTCGAAATGACATCTTCACTTGTTCTTTATTGCAGCACTGTTTACAATAGCCAGAATCTGGAAAAAATCTGAGTGCCCGAGAACAGATGACTGGTTAAAGAAACTTTGGTACATCTAAACAATGGAGTACTATGTAGCTGTTAGAAAAGATGAAGTTCTGAAATTTACACAAAAGTGGTACTACATGGAAACTATCATGCTAAGCGAAATGAGTCAGAAAGAGAGGGACAGACATAGAAAGATTGCGTTCATCTGGGGAACATAAAGTAATTTATTTTATTAAAGCACTATGATTTACAAAGTTAGTTTTGGTTGTGTTTCTGATAGACAATGTTCCAGCATTGATCCAACACCAGCATCAGCTTCCTGCCACCAGTGTTTCCTCCCTACACCTCAACCCCAGCCTGCCACCTTCACAGGCAGGTGTGAAGAGATAATCAGTGGTTTTAATGATAAGATAACAGGAAAACTTCAGAAAAAAAATGAAGCTGGGAAAAAGAACTGAACAGAATGTACAGTGAATCATATAATCCCTTGTTTACTAAAATTTGGGTCTCAGGAGTTTTAATCTTGTTTTCTAAAATTTGGGCCTCATGAGTTCAGTTTCATTACCTTTGTGGTTTGCAGATTTAACTCTATCATTTCTTAACACCACTGGTGTACCATGAACCTTGCTTCTTCTTGCTGCTCATCCATCTCTTGCCCCATCCACTCATTGTCTTCCACTCTCTATACTTGAGGCCAAGTGTAATGTAGGCATCCCCACACTATGTCATGTAATTTCCTCATTCACTTATTCTAAATATCATATTTAAGTGACATCCTGTGTTTATTATTAAATTCAGGCTACTTTATCTAACACAATATCTTCTATTTCCATCCATGTTACGGAAAATTTCATGATTTCATTATCACTTCTAACTTAATAGCATTTTTGCTGAAGTTCTATGTAAACAGATATATAAAATATATTAATAGATGTGTAAATATATAGAGTTATAGATTGATAGAGAGTTAGATATACACATACCACACTGTTGTTGGACACTTTGGTAGATTCTTACTATACTGAGGGCTGCAATGAATCATGGTGCACATACATGCATCATTTTGAATTAATATTTGTATTTCTTTGGGGTGGTTGGAGTGATAGCACAGCGGGTAGTGTGTTTGCCTTGCTTTCAGTCAACCTGGTTTCAATTCCTTCGTGTCTCTCAGAGAGCCGGCAAACTACTTAGAGTATCCCCATCACATGGCAGAGCGTGGCAAGCTCCCGCTGGTGTATTTGATATGCCAAAAACAGTAACAACAAATCTCACAATGGAGACGTTACTAGTGCCTGCTCGAGCAAATCAATGAACAACAGGAAGACAGTGCTACAGTGCTACAGTGCTATTTCTTGGGGATGGATAGCCAGAAGTGAAATTTACTCTCCATTCCATTCTGTTTTTCATAAGGTTTGAACTGGACAACATTCCCACCAGCAGTGATTGATCGATCAGGAGTCCAGTACCACAGGTCGAGGAGTTAAGCCAGGAGCTAGCACAGCAGCTGGGAAAAATCCATTACAGGAAGTTCCTTTATCAATTTTTTCTGCTTGCAGTAATCTTTGTTTTTAGTCACTTTTTATTTAATATTTATTTAAGATTTTATATTTGTGTTAATTTTAGCTAAAAACATTTTTGTTTCTTGAAATCTGGGTCCATAAACGAAATTTCTGGTAAATTTTAGTTATGATTTCCATGACTAGTATTTATTTGTAAATATAACCTTCCAATTTCTTAGGAACTCATGAAATTTATATGACTGCTCTTGAACTCATGATTTTATGATTCACTGTACATTCTGTTCAGTTCTTTTTCCCAGCTTCATTTTTTTTCTGAAGTTTTCCTGTATCATATCATTAAAACCACTGATTACCTCTTTAGCTGTTTCTCCTGTGAAACCTTCCTTTGAGTTTTGTGTGAGTTTATTGCAAGTGTTTTATTTCACCTATCGTGTTTTTGGTTATGTCCCTTCTGATTGTTTTTTTGCTGTTTTTTCATTTTCGCTATCATACTTGCTTGCTTCATTCATAAAACTTGGTGGATTTCTATGTATTTCATTATACCAACTGTGCTATGAAGGCTCTGGATGAAGTTCTAATTTTGTACTACCCAATGCTTTAACCTGGTCATGGGTTTGATCTGATGGCCCTCCACTAAAGCTACAGTTCTTTGAATCAGTTTTTTGTTATTTTTTGTTAAGCTTTAATGAGGTAAGGCTATGGTGTAATGTAGAGGGAGCCTGTATTCTGTGTTTGTCTAACAGCCTAGCTTCTACCTGCAGTGTTTTCTCGGATTTCTTTCATTGTATAAAGATGCATAAGCTTCTGAAACCTCTCATATTCTTTTCTGGATCTTTTGCATGAGCTGATCAAGTTTCACACCTCTTTAGGCTATTGCAGATATCAAAGGTTTTGGGAGATTCTGGAAGCTGTGGGCTCTCCCCTGCTCTCCCTTTACCCTGGCATGTTTCCACTGTCAGCCTGTTAGGGTTTATTGCCTCCTTCCAGCCCTTTCACTTCTCCTCCACTTAGTCTGCATGCAATAAGTAACTCATTTGCACTGTAGTTGGTAGCACATGCAGCTTCTGCAACATTCTTCACTGTTAGTCTTGGTTTGCTGCAGAAGTTCTCACAAAAACTTTTTATTTAGTTATGGTTTGTTGACATTGTAACATGGGATAAATAACTGGTTTCCTTTCAATATCTACTTGACTCCATATCCTCTTATTGTTATACTTTTTATAATATGTAATATGATTGTTATAAGAAAAGTATGTAAGATAAATTTAATGTGATAGTTGAATTCAGAAAAGTTGCTAAACTTATATTTAGACAACAGTTATTTGAAAGAGGACAAGTTTTTTCTACTGATATTTTACATACAATTATACATTCTGAAAATATTATTTATTTCATTTAAGTACCATGGTTTACAATGATTTTAATAACAGACCATTGCATATCATTGGGTATCTTGCTCCTGTCACAAGGAACTTAGCTTTATTGAGCCACTCCCACAATGGTGCCCCTGAGGCACACCCAATTCCATCAGGCACTAATAATCCTATATTGTTTTTCTTTTTCCTTTCTGTCATTTGCATGGTTTATTTACCAATGTCCTTTTTGTATAGACATAGGAAGACAGTTCATGCTATGATTTGTAACATGTGACTTAACTGACTCCAAAATAATATTTTCTCCTGAGCATCCATATTTTCTTGACTTAAGACTCAGTTGCCCTTAGTTCCCAGCACTCCAAAAAACAGGGTCCCAAGGAAGGGACTGAGTGGATCTAGGACAAGCCTTAAGCTATCTTGGCATTGAAAGGAGACAAGCTAAGTGCCATAAGTATAATAAGTTAAGAGATTAGTCATGGAACAAACTCGATCATGACCTAAAAAGAAGTAGCTGAATAATGACCCTGCTGTGGTTAGGAAAGACTAACTTTGCCTGAGTATTGTGGTCTGGAATAAATAGCAAGATGTCTCCGGGAAGAGCCAACCCTTAAGCTTAATATGTCTCTTATTGTGTTCATCCAAAATGACATTACGAGAAGTATTAGCAGAAGTAATTTTACTATGATTGTTTAAATGGATTACTATCTGAGGAAAGGAGAAATCAATACATCCCACATGGACTCTCATCATTGAGTGGATCTCCTAGTAATCTGGAATTCTAAACCTCAGATGAGATTTTGTCCTTGAGTTAATCTCATGAAGGAGTGGTTTTACCTCTGTTTGTTTTTATGATAATGTTCAACCCCACTTTTGTGTGTCTCCACCGTTCATAATTTCTATATAACTCTGCTATAAGGAGTAAGAGGAGACTACAAAGCCAACTACTAGTGGGAGGATGATGAGAACTTAGATTTTGGGACTTTGGGACTTTGAGGAAAAGAAGACAAAGACTATGAGAAGACTATGAGACTACAACAAGACTAGGGAGGAGATAAGAAGAGAGAGGACTTTGAGGTCTACAAGGAGACTAAGGTGATGGAACTATGATGGCTGGGACTACAACCAAAATTACAGCTATGATTGCACCATAAGGAGAGAGATTGGACTATGCTGGGGAGAAGAGAGAAATAAATTGGCTGATGAAGAGTCTGGATCCAGTTCCTTTTCCTCCATTCCCCTGGTCCTTCATCTGTCCACCACCATGGACCTGTCTGGGGAGGCTGCTCTCAGCTACTGAATGCACAAATCTCCCACGCGCCCACCACAAACTTTCTCTAGAAACTCACAGCAGATCTTTGTGCATCATTTGTTCTCTTCCATTCTCTTGTCTTGTTATTCTATAAACTACAGAGAAGTGGCAATATATAGTATGCATCCTTTTTTCCTAAGGAATTATTCACTTCATAAGATTCTTCTCTGTTATATCTGGGTTGAAATGAAATGCACAATTTTATATTTCCTTACAACTACATACTTCTATAAGATCATTGTTGGTGATTTTAATGCCAAGATAGGACCGAGAAAATCAACCAAAGAACTCCACATCAGGACCATTTGCCTAGAATGGAATGAACAGCGTAAGAGACTGAGTTCATCTTGTTGACCAAGACCATCCATGGAAACTCACAGTTCCAGAAGGCCAAATCTAAACATTGGACATGGAGTCTCCCAGTGGACAATTCCACAGCAAAATTGACCACATCATATTCAATTGAAAGTTTTGCCTAACAGATGTCGCTGTTGTCCCAAAATTCCAAACGGGATCGGACAACCATCTTCTTCGTGCAAAATTCTACTTCATAGCAGGGAGAAAGGGCTGCAGAGTTTAAGAAGAGAACTCCCAGAATGACCACCAACTGGTAGCTCTTTGGCACTGTTGGGGCAACATGGGAAGATGCCATCATTAAAACATTGATTAAAATGCAATTGACTGGTTCAGCACCTTCATGATTGTGCGAGGAATGCCAAGAGAGTGATAGCCACAAAAAGATGCCTCCCTTCGAAAACTCTTGAGCTCATTCAGCAATGTGGCTTGGCGTGAGACTCAAGCAACCACAAGCGAATGTCTGAGCTCACAAAACAATGCAGAGAAGCAATAAAGACCTCAAAGAGAGAAGAGCATCAGTGCTGGCCCATGCAGCAGAACCTGGGAAAAGCATTTGCAACGCCCTTCTGTCCTTCACCAACTACAAGACTTAGATGACTGCCCTCTGACATCCTGACGGATCTATCACATCTTCCAGAAGGTCAATAGAAAAGACTATACATGACTTCTGCTCGGATCTCTTCAATAGCCACGTCCATCTGCCCACATACCAAATTCCACAGCATGGATATGTCATTCCCAATGTTCTCCCTTCCGAAATCTGATAGACCATTTTGTCGGTAAAGAAGTGAATGACACTCGGCCCAGACAAGGTCAGACCTGAACACCTGAAAAATCTGCACTCAGTACTTACCAATACACTGGCTCAGCTCTTCACACATTACCTGTCTGATTGCAAGGTTCTGTCCCAATGGAAAACCAGCAGGGCCTTCTACTGTACAAGAAAGGAGACATCGGTGACATCGGCATCTATCGCCCAATCTGCCTGTTGTCTGTCCTCCACAAGCTGTTCTCTTGAGTCATCCTGAATAGGATTGACAGAATACTAGATGAAGGAAACTATGTGAGCAAACCAGGTTCCGAAAAGGATTCAGCACGATCTACAATATTCACCCAGTAACCAAGCTCATTGTGGTTTTGGGAGAGTTCAAGATGTCACTCTGTGTAACGTTCCTCAATTTAAAGAAGGCTTTGACTCTGTTGAGACTGAAATGGTCATTGAAGCCGTAGCCAAACAGGGTGTTCAAACTCAATACATCAGGGGATTCTCCATGCGTTGTATTATAGATTCACTACCAGGATCTCACCATTTTAAAAGGAAGTGATCATCTACATCAAGAGAAGGTTTTGGCAGGGTGATACCATTCCACTGAAACTCTTCAGTGCTACCCTCGAGAATATTATGCGATGACTGGAATCGGAAGGAATGGGGGTGAAGATAGATGGTCGGAAACTACACCACCTCTGCTTCGCTGATGACATTGTTCTAATAACATCAAACTTTAGCCAAGTGGTACAACTGCTGGCTGACTTTGTCTGTGAGTGTGGAAATGTCAGACTATAGCTGAATCTAACCAAGACAATGTTTATGATAAACGAACTCATTTCTGATATTGCATTCACTCTCAATAGAATATGAACATCTCCGAACGAAGCAGTTATGTGTACCTAGGTCGAGAACTCAACATGACAAATGACCTGACACCTAAGTTGCACAGGAGGAAGAGAGTGGCTTGGAATGTCTTCAAGAGCATTGAAGAAACAGCTAAGAGGACAAAGAACCTGTGGCTCTAGGCACATCTCTTGGACTTCTGCAACTTCTGTTCTTCCTGCATTAACATATGCCTCAGAGGTCTGGACCATTCAAAAACAGGATGAGAATGCTATCCGGGTCTCCCAAAGAGGAATCGAAAGAACTATGCTTGGAGTATCACACTACACTCAAATGAGTGAGGAATCTGGAGTTCTGACCTCCAACGATGATCGAGAAACAAGGGTGATGTCTCATTTGCCAAGGCGTCAAAACACAGATGCGCTGGTCACATAATGCAATTTGGAGAGACCGCTGGACTAGAGCTGTTACCGACTGGATTTCACGGGACATCAAAAGATCGTGTGGCCACCCACCTATGAGATGGTCAAGATTTCTTCTTCAAGTCCCTGAATGATTAGTTTGAGGCTCTTCGTGTTCCTGGAACGAGCAGATTCCATTGAGCTACCCTAGCACCTGACAGGGACGAATGAATATGTAACTGGCACCCGCTTGAACAAGTTGATGAGTAACAGGATGTCAAGTGATCAAGTGATCAAGTGATGACTACATAGCATTCCAATGTGTATCTGAAATGCAACTTCTTTATTCATTGATCTGCCACAGGACATTTGTGATATTTCTATATCCTAACCTACAGAATGCTGTCACACATAGATGTAACAAAATTTTAATAGATACAAGATGTTTCACTAAATGAATATAGAAAAAACTTTAAGAATTAAAACAATAGTGATATAGAAGTTAAAAATTAAAAAGAATGTTGTAAAGTTTTGAAAGGTATAAATAATACTGCTTAAAGCATATCACTTGATCACTTGACTTCCTGTTAATCGTGGATTTGCTTGAGTGGGCGCCAGTAATGTCTCCATTTGTCCCTGTCACGTACTAGTGTAGCAAAAGGCGTCTGTCCATTCTAGCAACACAAAGAGCCTCAAACCGATCGTTCAGGGTCTTGACATGAAGTCTGACCACTGGGTAGGTGGGTGGCCCTGCGGTTTTTTCACTTCCCGTGGAATCCAGTATGTAACGGCTCTAGTCCAGCAGTCGTCTCTAAATCTCAGTACATGTCCAGACCATTTGATTTTCAATGCCTTGGCAAATAAGACAGCGTCCTAATTCTTGACCATCTACAGAGGTCAGAAGTCTAGATTCTTTCTCTCATTTGAGTTAAATGTGTTACTCCAAGCATAGCTCTTTCAATTCCTCTTTGGGAAACCCGAAGAGCATTCTCATCCTGTTTTCATAGGGCCCAAGTCTCTGAGGCGTATGTTAATGCAGGAAGAACAGTGGAATCAAAGAGATGTGCCTGGAGCTGGAGGTTCTTTGTCTTCTTAGCTATTTCTTCAATGCTCTTAAAGGCATTCCAAGCCGCTCTCTTCCTCCTGAGCAACTCAAGTGCCAGGTCATTCATAATGTTGACTTCTCGACCTAGGAATACATAACTGTTATGTTCAGAGATGTTTATCTCATTGAGAGTGAATGGAACGTCAGGATGAGACCTTTTCTCATAAACGTTGTCTTCGTGATATTCAGCTGTAGTCTGGCATTTCCACACTCATGGTCAAAGTTGGCCAACATTTGTGCCGCTTGGCTAGTGTTTGGTGTTATTAGAACAATGTCATCAGCAAAGTGGAGGTGGTATAGTTGCCGACCATCTAACTTCACTCCCATTCCTTTCCATTCCAGTGATTGCATGACGTTCTCGAGGGTGCCACTGAAGAGTTTCGGTGAAATGGTATCACCCGGCTGAACCCCTCTCTTGACATGGATGATCATATCTTTGTAGAATGGTGAGATTCTGGTAGTGAATCCATAATACAGCTCACTGAGGATCCTGATGTATTGAGTTTGGACTCCCTCTTTGGCTTGGGCTTTTGATGACTGCTTCTCTCTCAACAGAATCAAAGGCCTTCTTTAAATCAATTAACATTAGACAGCGTGGCATCTTGGACTCCCGAGAAACCTCAATGAGCTTGGTTATCGTGTGGATATGGTCGATAGTGCTGAATCCTTTGTGGAACCCGGCTTGTTCACATGGTTGTCCTTCATCTAGTGTTCTGCCAATCCTATTCAGGATTGCTCAAGTGAGCAGCTTGTAGATGACAGACAATAGTAAAGTATATCCAAAATTTATAATATTCTTGGCTGGAGCGATAGCACAGCGGTAGAGCGTTTGCCTTGCACGCAGCCAACATGGCCGACCCGAGTTCGATTCCTCCACCCCTCTCGGAGAGCCTGGCAAGCTACCGAGAGTATCTCGCCCGCATGGCAGAGCCTGGCAAGCTCCCCGTGACGTATTCGATATGCCAAACACAGTAACAACAAAATCTCCAATGGAGACGTTACTGGGCCCGCTCGAGCAAATCGATGATCAACAGGAGGGCCTTTATAATATTCTTATAACTTTAAAATGTGGAACTTATTAACAGATAGATACTTATGTCGTTATTGTACATTTTCTAAATTAATCAAAGTTCTGCTCTCTCATTTTCTTGTTCACTTTCTATTGTTTAACTACACAGAATTGTTCATAATTATATCACCCTTTCTCTTATATAGAATTATTTGCAATCAACATACATATAACATGTGTTTTTATAACATATAATTGCTTATAATTTCATGTGTAATAGAAACCAAATGATATAGTTATCAATAACCTATCTTTAAAATGAGCAGAAAAAAATTAAATGAGTAGGGCATACATTAGTCAACAAACTATACATAGAATACCTAATCAAAATATTTTTAAAAATCTGAAAATTATAAGCAGAATATAAGTTAAAAGGAAATGTCTTTTTTCATTAGAAAGCAAGTTGATTTTATGTGATTTTACTAACTTAGCCTGTGGTTTATATTTAAAAGTATACATGCTATAGGTGTAATGTGTAAGTGAAGACATAATCACCCTAGTTGAGCTCATGATGGAAGTTGGAGCAATAAAACAGACCAGAGAAACTTTACCCATAAGTGAGTACATTCAGATTCCTTCACTTACTGAAAGTACTTTTCCCTAGTACTTTCTGGAAAAGTAAGGCCTCTGGGTGCCAGTGATTAACTCAGTTTTGGGGAATGGAAATAGGTGGATCCCTGACCAATTTACTAAAACTAACATATCAGAGGATTGCTGCAATCTCTTTCTGATGGTAATTCAGGTTATAATGAATAACACAATCAATTTATACAGTCTTTTCTCCTGAGATTATGGTATAAACATACTTAAAATATGTGTGCTGTTTTTGAACTAGCAGGGAAAATAAGGGATAGGTAATACATATTGTAATCCATTATCTCAGCTAAAAGATGGTAAAGGAATACTGTAATCTTGTGTCTTGTCACAGAGATAGGGCATAGAAAAACAAATCCAGCCACCAATCTTTCACGCCAGACCTGTAGATCCCAAAGCTATCTGATGAGTCTGCTCAATCCTATTTAAATCACTAGTTTCTATTTATTTATTTTTGTTTTGGAGCCACACCCACAGTGTTTAATGAGTATTCCTGGTTCTGTGCTTAGAGCCAATAATAGGCATTGCTGAGGCTCAAGGGACCATATGGGGTATCGGAAATTGTACCAGTGTCAGCCGGGGTCACTGCAAATGCCCTATCTACTGTATTTCTGCTTCAGTCCGTGGCTTCCTAGAGTCTTATGAATGATACATTAAACTTTCTGTACAGACATCCCTTCACTCTAGTGCTTAAAAGTAAGTTGGATTTTAGTAATCTCTCAGTCAAGGACTTAAAGATTCCATGATGAGATACAGCAATCCATTGGTCTTATGGTTGGAATTCTGCCTTGAGTGCTGGGGGAGAAGGCGGTTGTAAAGAGAAGGGACCACTAGGACAATCATAGTTAGAAATGGTCACTTTGGATAAGAACTGAGTGCTGAAATTAGGTAAAGAACAAAACATGATCTCTCAGTACCTGTATTGCAAATCATAATGCCCAAAAGAGAGAAGGAGAGAAAGAAGAAAAGTGCCTGCCATAGAGGCAGTTTGAAAGGGTGGGAGTGGCAGGAGAAAAAATGGGGACATTGGTGATGGGAAATGTACATTGGTGGAGGAACTGGTGTTGGGACATTGTCTGACTGAAACCTGACATGAATAGCTTTATAATAGTGTATCTCACAATGATACAAATACATAAATAAACAAAAAAATAAATAAAAGCAAGTTGGCCATAGGAACCTCAGTTAGAAAAGGTGAAATCTTAAAGGGAGATGACTTAGTCTTCCAAAATAAAAATGTACTTCCAAGGTATGAAGTTGTTATTAGGTATCTAGCTTCTATTTATATTGTATGCAGGGATGGGAGGACCCTCTTCAGAACTGTTGAATGAGATGCCAGCAACAAAACTTCCATAACTCATGAAAGTGAGTTGCTGAAGGTAAGGTTAGGTTGCTGAAGGTAAGATTTAAACTGTCTAACTTGCAACAAGGGTCCTGTGGAGTAGCACAAGCATATATTCTCCTTGAGGTCAGCAACTACGCTATCCCCTTATTCTCCAGAGCAAGCAGTGTTATATCATATGCATTCACTCTTCTACAGATTTTTCAGGGAATAAATGTGTTCTACTGAAAATTGAAGATTCAAATTTAAATTGAGAAAATTGTTATTATACAAGGATAAACATAAATATTTGAAAGGATAGGTTCCTACATCCCTTTTCTTTTTTGTTTTGTTTTGTTTGGGAGGAGGCACAACTTATAGTGTAGCTTATGGGTAATTCCTGACTCTGGAATCAATCCTAGTGGAGCTCAGCATACCATATGGGATGCTAGGATTGAACCTGAGTTGGCTACAAATAATGCAAGTATTTTAGTTCCTGTTCTATCATTCTAGCCTCCCTTTCTGTGTTCTCAACAGAGAAATTAGAATTTGGGGAACTAGTTCAATAAGGGATTATCATGGAAGTCAGAATTGTGCCTTTTTTGCAAGTAATAACACATCTTTGGCAAAATTAAATGAAGGCTTTGCTATAATATGTGGGGTGATCATATATTTTCAACCTGGGACCATCCCATGATGCTAAATCAAAAGGTGTTTAATGATGTGTTTGACCTGTTTCCCAGACTGAGAAGTAATGCAAATCTATTTGGAAGTGTGTCAATAAACACAATGACACATTTGAGTATTCCAAAGGGCAGATAGTTAGGAATGTTCATTTGCCATAATACACCAGACTGAAGACCTTCATGGTTATTTTCATGGGGATAAGAATCAAAGCCAAGTTATTGACAGGTTGAGCATTGTTTAATTTGGCTTTATTATAGGTTATTTTGAAATCTTTGATTACTTATGTTAGTTTTTATGGAAATATTCATGGTGGCAAAAATAACTTGAGAAGTAGTGAAGTGCATGGCTTCTCATTTTCTTCTAGGAAGAACCCACAAAGTGGGGAGTGAGAATAAATATGAATGATATATAGGGGTCTACTTCACCCATCCAGGCCTTTGGGAGAGAAGCAATAAGGGTCAGCAAGTAAAACTTTGTGGAGAATTTGAGGAGTGCCATTATTGGTAACTTCCTCTCTCATGTAGCTTGATTAGGGAGTATTAGGGATGATGAGGCAAAGAAAGAGTCAAGTGATTTTTGCACAGTATTTAAGATAAGGTGTAGGAGAATATCCAGTTTTATTTAAATTAATAAAATCCAATTTTATTTAAATTGTATAGTCTTTGAGTTCATATATATTTCAGGGCTTTTATCTTGAATATTTTGGAGGGATAATTAAGAGCTTATTTTTTGAATGGAAACATAAGCTTCCAGTAGTTCTAGATTATGGCTGCTACCACCAGATCATCCTTATATGAATAAACCTACAGTTCCTTTGTAAACTGAAGTGTCTGAGCAGCATTCTATTGAAACATGGCATGGCTACTGGCAATTACTTGTAGCACAACTTTCTAGAAACCTTTGAGCTGATACAATATTGTCAAAAACTGGGAGAGTAAAAGCAAACTTTCACTGTTGGCTACAGCCAGGGGTATATATTTTCTCTAACTGAATCACTGTGAGATATGCAGTTCCAAAGTTATTCATGATTGGATTTAAGTGATATAATGTTCTAAACATCTCCCTTCACAATTGTAATTTTCCACCAGCTGTGTCCCCAATTTGCCTCCTGTCTCTTCCCATCCCTGAGCCTAGCTCTATGGCAGGTACTTTTCTTTTTCCCTCTCCCTCTCTTTCCCTCCCCTCTCTCTTTACTTTTGAGCATTACAGTCTGCACTGCAGGTACTAAAAGGTTATCATATAGATCCCTTTACCTACTTTCAGCACTCAGTTCTTGAACACATCATTTCCAGCTATCATAGTCATAGTGGTCACTTCTCTATCCTAACTGCCCTTCCCCTGTCTGATACTTGTGGCAACTTTCCATCCATGGACCAGGCCCCTCTCCCTTGTTTCTGGGGTATATTTAAAACAACAACAACAACAACAACAATCAGTACTTCAGATCTTTAAGAATCAAAGCCCATTTAGATGGCATCATGGTTTGGGACAAGTTTTTATTTTTAATATTTTTAAAAATTATGAATGTAGAGAAATTTCCAGGACTGTGTGGTTCTTCAGTGGATCTAACCACCAGCTCTTTCTATACATGCAATGAACCTGGTATAATTTCTCTCCATTTTTGATTAAAAATGCTTTACCATCAGGACTTACTTGAATAATAGCATTTTGAAATTCCTTGATTTCCAAATTATTTATTAAAAGGACAAATATTATAAACATTTCTGTATCTTTATAAGCAATACATTGAAATGAAGCAAGCACAAAATTTACAAAAATTTCAAGGAGTTTATAAAGGAGTTTTAATTACAGGTGCAGTATACCACATTACTATACGCAATAGATTAAAGAGGAAACAAATTTTAATTTCCTAAACATAAAAAATGTTCTCAAACCAAAATATTTGAAATAGTAGGGATCTTTCATGTACAAATTTTATTTTTGTCAATAATTCTTAAAATTAAGTTCATTATTTTCTTAAACTCCTTTTCATAAACTTACACAAAACTTTATAAATGTTTTAAAAGTTTTGCTATATTCTGCCATATATACAGCTTAGATGGTCAAAGAAGTCTTTTATACACTAAGTTTATATATTTTTCAAAACATATAAGTAGAGAAGAGTTGGGAGAAGAGACAGATGAGAATTAAGAGGTTTAGGGGTGAAGTTGGATCAGCGGTATTAAGGAATTACAAAGCAAATATCCAAACCACAAAATCAGTAACACTGAACTCTGAGACTCAAACTTTAATCACCAAACCTGATGCTTGTTGAAACGGCCAACTAGCTGGTGGGGAGGGGTTGGGGTTACCATGGAAACCTAGGAACACTGGTGGAGGGAAGTTGACATTGGTAGCAAGATCATTGGTGATGGAACATCGTATACATAAAGCCCAACTTGGAAGAAATTTGAAAATCACAAGCTTTAATAAAATATAATTTGGGGGAAAAACACTGAAAATGCACAATCTAGAGGAAAGAAACAAACTTTTATGTTGCTTAAGTTTAGTATAACTTGAAAGTCATGTGCCTTTGGTATTTTCTCTAATTTTCTGTCTTAACATTTTTTCTCTTGTTTTTAGAAATGAAATATCTTATGCTGACCCAGAACTATTTTAATAAATTGATTTTATTTTTATTTTCTTGTTCATTTTCAGTCATTTTTATTACATATACATACTTTCTTTGCCTGTTTTTTGGCTATTTTCTTTTTATTCATAAAACATTTAGAACACTAAACTTGTTTCAACAACTCAGAGCCCTGAGCACAGATAGATGCGTCGACTTAAATATGGAAATGTTCACACAATCACATCCAAAGAGGTGGGCACAAAATCAGTGTATCTGACTGACATTTCTCTGCCTCATCAATAGAGGAGTCCGGGCAGCTGATGCAGAGGCAGAGCAAAGAAAGAGAGGACTGTCCCCAGGCAAAGTGATTCCCCACTTGGCATTTGGGACTGACTGAGCCAAGTGTTTCACAAAACTTAACACTAGATTCTGCTCCTAGCCTGTGTTATGGAAACAGGTCAAAAGAGAGCTTTATTGGTGCTGAGCCAGCCGATTGTACAAAATACTTGTAAAGCTAAGTCTGCATTTCAGTGTTTAGCTCCCCCATGGTCTGAGGGAGGCAATTAACATTTCTATCTTAGCTGAAGTGAAATCCATGGTGAGCAGCTGGGTGGAGGCACAGCAGCAGTGGTGGTGGTGGAAGGGATTTAAACTTTTAATTGAACGGCAGCAAGAATGTTTATTAGTTTTAGCAAGAAAGGCTAGACTGTCTGGCTTATCTGCAAGCCATGGGAATAGCTGAGGCCAGCAGGTTCCTTTCAGAGGAAGCTGTTAGCTCTGGCTCCCTGGGGTAATAAATAGTATTTTCAGGTACAGAGAATATCAAGTGGTGGCAGGGGCAGGGGAAAGGCACTGTGCTCTGTGTGTGAGGAGGGGGAGATCTTCCCTCCCCTTCAACAGAGGTAGTGAAGGTGGTAGTCGCCAAGGAGCCTCCAAGATTCCTGTATCATTTCCACGCGGATGCAGCTCAGCGCAGTGCGACCAGATCCCAGGCAAGGAGGCAGGCGAAGTGCCACAACCTGCCACTGTGCCCGATTTCTCTTAAGATGTGTTCTACTTGTTCCCTTAGTCTCAGATTCAAAATTTCAGTCTCAGGGAACCAGGACTTACAAAGCATCGCCCATTAACACGTCCACAATTTGTGAATCCCTCGCTCAGTAACTCTCTTGGCCTTTAGGGGCTGTTGGGATGGTTTCTTGAACTGCTGCTGCTCTGGGGCCATTCCTTTCCCAGCACTAAACACTAGCCTGGAGATTGTCCCGCATGGTGCTGGTTGTGTCCCCTGGGTGGCAGCCTCACTAGGCTGCGCTGGAAATCCTCGCCAGCATCTCCCCTTTGGAGGGAATCAGTGCCTTTAGCACAGAGGGGACAGTAAGGCCCGATTGCTCCTGCTTCGGCTTTGATTGGCTATAGTTTCACAATACAAAAAATGCAGTTACCCAGCATCTAGAATATTCTGACCAAAACGAGGGGAAAACTAATTTAAGACCGTATTCCAAAAAGCTTGCTATATCAGTCAGAGGAATTAGGAAATTCTGGGGGAAACGCGGGCATCTTGGGCCCTTATCTCTCCAGCAAGGTCGGCCCTCAGAACTTCACAACTATGACTTGTGATTTGAAGGCTTTTTTTTAATCATAAAAACCTCTTAGCTTTTACACCAAAATGTGTGAGCTCCAACGGGACATTAATGAAAACCAAGAGGAGGAGGGCAGACCACAATGAATGTTTATTTATGAAGTCACTTAACACATGGTCTTGTATTTGTCATCCACCTCCCATTAAAAGAAGCTAGTGATATGAAAATTATATTTCATTGCTTTTAAATTGCTCTTCGCAGTTAGCCAACATGAATAAGCTTGTCTTCTGCCAAAGCAGCTTGCTTTCTACTACACAAATGTTACATTGCGTTCCTTTGTGTTATCTTTAACTTTTGCAATCAATGCTTTTTGTACACATAATACATAAAAACCCCCATTGTAAAATTCTGAGACTAAAAGTTGGGTCACATAAGTGAGAAAGTTGGGCCAAAAAAAAACCCCCACTCCTGTTGATAGCTAGGAAATATTATTAGGCTCTCTGACAACTCAGTGCCTTAGACTTTAAGAAAATAGAGTTTTAAAGCACTTGAACAGTCTGGCAGAGTTGATTAAAAATGAGGCCTTTAAACACTGATATAATGTACTCCCTAGCTAAATAGAAGCCCAGGCTATGGCACAGTTGGCACTTCTAAACCTTATGATTAATGGGAATGAATTACCATAGTATTCCAACAGTCTACATTTAGGCACTAGTGAAAAATGACCTGAAACTCTACAGGAGGCCCCCACAGTTCTTTTATCAAAATATTAAAGATATTATCAATATATTAAAGATACATATTAATATATCAATATATTTATCAATATATTAAAGATATATCTGGTACTGGTAGGGTGGGTCTTTTGTGTGTAATCCCTGGGTCACAGGCTGTTGGTGGAAGCAGACAGGGCAGGGTAAGGTGGGGCTCCTGGTTTTAATCCCTTGGTCACCTGAGGTTGGTGGGAGGAGACAGAGGATCTTTGTTCCTGGGTCCGTTGAACCTGGAGTCCACAGTCTCTGGAAGTTCTGCTTCCCTTGTTCTGTGGGGCTTGACTCATGCGTGAGTCTCTGCCCGAGCTCCAGAAAGCGTCCTGGAGCATGGTGGCGGCTGGATAATGGAGGTAGTGGAGGTATGCTGGTGAGGTATTTATCTGGTACGGATAGGGTGAGACTTTTGTGTGCAATCCCTGGGTCTCAGGCAGTTGGTAGAAACAGACAGGGCAGGGTGAGGTAGGGCTCCTGGTTTTAATCCCTTCGTCACCTGAGGTTGGTGGGAGCAGGCACAGGATCTCTGTTCCCGGGTTCATTGAGACTGGAGTACAAAGTCTTAGAGTTCCGCTTACCTTGGTTCTGTGGGGTTTCACTCATGTGTGAATCTTAGCCCTGTGTTCGGAAAGCGTTCAGGAGCGTGGAGGTGCCTGGGTAGTGTAGGAACCTCCCAGACTCCACCACACTCCAGGACTCTTTCCGGAGACATCATAAGACACTTAATACCCATCTTCCAGGATTGCCGCACCATATTTGATAGGTTTCAAATATGGTTTGAACCATGGGAACACCTACAAGGGCGATTAGAGGCTGGCCAAAAGCCTCTACACTCTTGGAGAGCCTGACAAGCTGGCGAGAGTATCCCACCCACACGGCAGAGCCTGGCAAGCTATCTGTAGCATATTCAATATGCCCAAGCCAGTAAATACAATGGGTATCATTTCTCTGACCCTGGAAGAACCACCAACATGGCAGCATTTAGAAGGATGAAGAGGGAGAGACTGATAAAATCTCAAGGCTGAACTAGGCTGCCATAACAAAGAAAGACAAAAATGACTGTCTGTACTTTTAATGCACGTATGCTGGCATCAGATTTATCCATCGAGGACCTAATGGTATAAGCGCAAAAGATCAATACGACATCATTGGTCTGACTGAGACAAGAAGGCAACAATCACAACACACCATTTTTGACATTGGAGAGAAATGTTCCTTGGAACATGTGAAAAAAGAGGCGTTGGTTTCCTTGTCAACATGAACTTGGCCATGAGAATTGATTCATTCGAATGCCTAATAACCTGAATCAGACGATTACACTTGAATAGATGCGGTTCACTACTGGCAGTTTCTATCTTCCTTGTCCACACACCAACATCTAATTATGATGGAGAAATTGAGAAGATCTACCTGGAGCTGGAGAAGTTCTATAATGAAGACCACACCTTCTACAAGATCATTGTTGGTGATTTTAATGCCAAGATAGGACCGAGAAGATGAGTCGAAGAACTGCACATCGGGACCCATGGCCTAGAATGGAATAAACAGGGTAATAGTGTCTGAGTTCATCACCTCGACCAAGACCATCCATGGTAACTCACAGTTCCAGAAGGCTAAATCTAAACCTTGGACTTGAGAGTCTCCCTGTGGGCAGTTCCACAATGAAATTGACCACATCATATTCAATCCATGGTTTTGCCTGACAGTTGTCGCTGTGTCCCAATATTCCAAATGGGATCAGACCACCATCTCCTTTATGCAAAATTCTACTTCATGGCGGGGAGAAAGGGCTGCAAAGTTTAAGAAGAGAACTCCCAGAACGACCACTAATTGGGAGCTCTTTGGCACTATTGTGGCAACATGGAAAGATGCCATCGTTGACAACATTGACGGGGAATATGATCGACTGGTTCCTTGATTGTGTGAGGAATGCAAAGAGAGAGCTAGCCATAAAAAAAGCCCTCTTAGAAAACTCTTGAGCTTTTTTCCCAACGTGGCTTGGCGCAAGCCTCAGGCAACCATAAGCGAATATCTGAGCTTGCCAAGGAGTGCAGAGAAGTGATAAAGGAAGACCTCAAAGAGAGAAGAGCAGCAGTGCTGGCAGATGCAGCAATGCCAGAGGAAGCATTTCCAACACCCACCTGTCCTTCGCTAACTACAAGACTAAGGTGACTGCCCTCTGACATCCTGATGAATTTATAACTTCTTACAGAAGGGCAATGGAGAAAATTTTCGATGAATTCTGCTATTCTTTGATAGCCACATCCATCTGTCCACTTACCAAATTATGCAGGATGGATATGTCATTCCCAACATTCTCCTTTCCGAAATCCGACATGCCATTTTGTCGGTAAAAAAGCAAAAAGCACCTGACCCAGACAGGTCAGACCCAAACACCTGAAGAATCTGCCATCGGTATTCATCAATACACTGGCTCGGCTCTTCACACGCTACCTGTTTGAATGCAAGGTTCCGTCCCAATGGAAAACCAGCAGGACCGTACTCCTGTGCAAGAAGGGAGACATCCACGACATTGGCAACTATTGACCTATCTGTCTATTGTCTGTTATCTACAAGATGTTCACTTGAGTCATCCTGAATAGGATTGGCAGAACACTAGATGAAGGACAACGATATGAGCAAGCCAGGTTCCTCAAAGGATTCAGCACAATCAATCATATCCACACGATAACCAAGCTCATTGAGGTTTCTCAGGAGTTCAGGATGCCACTCTGTGTAACGTTAATTGATTTAAAGAAGGCCTTTGATTTTGTTGAGACTGAAGCAGTCACCGAAGCCCTAGCCAAATAGGGCATTCAAACTTAATACATCAGGATCTCTATGAGCTGTATTACAGATTCACTACCAGAATTTCACCATTCTACAAAGAAGTGATCATCCACGTCAATAGAGGGGTCTGGTAGGGTGATACCATTTCACCAATACTCTTCAGTGCCACCCTGGAGAACATCATGTGATGACGGGAATGGGAAGAAATGGGAGTTAAGATAGACTGTTGGCAACTACACACCTCCGCTTGGCTTATGAAATCATTCTAATAACACCAAACATTAGCCAAGCAGCACAAATGCTGGCAGACTTTGACTGTGAGTGTGGAAAGGTCAGACTACAGCTGAATCTGATGTTTATGAGAAACGGTCCCATTCCTGAAGTTCCATTCGCTGTCAACGGGAAAAACATCTCTGAACACAATAGTTATATGTACCTAGGTTGAGAACACAACATGATGAATGACCTGGCACCAGAGTTATGCAGGAGGAAGAGAGCAGCTTGGAACACCCTCAAGAGTGTCGAAGAAATAGCTAAGAGGATGAAGAATCTCCGGCCCTGGGCACATCTCTTTGATTCCACTGCTGCATTAGCATACAGCTAGAGACCTGGGCCCTATGAAAACAGGATGAGAATGCTATCCGGGTCTCCCAAAGAGGAATTGATAGAGCTATGCTTGGAGTATCACACTTCACTGAAAAGAGAGAAAGAATCCCGAGATCTGACCTTCATGGATGATCAACAATCATGGACGCTGTCTCATTTGCCTAGGTATTGACAATCAGATGGTCTGGACATGTAATGAGATTTGGAGACAACAGCTGGACTAGATCCTTTACCGACTGGATTTCACGGGAAGTCAAAATATCAAATGGCTGCCCACCTACAAAATGGTCAGACTTCTTCGTCAGGACCCTGAATTATAAGTTTGAGTTTCTTTGTATTCCTAGAATGAGCGAAGCCATTGGGCTACACTAGCACACGACATGGATGAATGGAGAAGTTACTGGTGCCCACTCGAGTAAATCGATTAGTAACAGGATGTCAAGTGATCAAGGGATTAAGATTTAAATTGTACAGAACAGATAAGATTACCAAATTGCTGTGTACCTGTGATTTTAGTAGAGAGAAATATGACCAAGAGTAAACAGATGTGTAAATTAAAATATGTTCAGCAAATGCAGGCATCATATAAAATATCTTTAAGTTCAAATGGCAACAGTACCTTGACAAACGCCTTTTATGAAGTGGAAGTCACCCAAGAAATTCCTGGGTGTTCAGATGTTGCTCCTAGGAGTACCTGTCTAGTGGGAGAACATCAGAGTGAGAAGTCACAAGGGCTGGGAGATTCCTGGGTTCCTCAGGGCTACCCTTGTAATGAGTCCTCAGACCTTCCCATGGCAGTGCTTGGGGTCATCTTGTGCAAGGTCTGGAACTCAGGCTCCTATTTTCACAAAGCATGTGCCTAACCCTAGTGCACTATTTCCCATACCCAGCAAAAGACTTTTAAACAAACAGATCCTGTATTGGTTTAGAATGAAGCCTAAATGAAGTCTAATTCAATTAATCTAGTGTATAGTACTTATTAATTAGTATTTATTTAAAATGCTATTTAGTTGGTTATTCTAATGGAAGTAAAACATGAAATAAGATTTTTTTATTTTACAAAAACCCTAAAACCTAACTGATTATGCTCCTAATCCTAAAAAAGGCAATTAAATGTATTCTAAAACAGATGAAATACATTTCTATGACATGAAATAAATTTCCTAATTTCTTGACAGCTAAATACTTTGGATTAAGGTGCATAGAATTACCTACCCATTTTGTATTAGGAGCTGGAGCGATAGCACAGCGGGTAGGGCGTTCGCCTTACAAGCGGCCAACATGGCCGACCCGAGTTCGATTCCTCCGCCCCTCTCGGAGAGCCTGGCAAGCTACCGGAGTATTCGATATGCCAAACACAGTAGCAACAAAATCTCCAATGGAGACGTTACTGGGCCCGCTCGAGCCAATCAACGATCAACGGGAGGGCCTTTACCTTTACCTTTACCTTTTACCTTTTGTATTATTTTAATAATATAAAATAATAAATACAATCTATAATTTGTACATATATACACAGAAGATAGTTTAGCTAAATTCAGTACCATGTCAATGAGACTGGGTGGTGTGGATAAAAATAAGAGAAATGAGACTAGAGTAACAGTGAAACATGTCAGATGCTTATCTTGCACACAAATCACCCTGTATCCATCCCTGGCATCCCATGTGTTCCCCTAAGCACCTGCAGGAGTGATCCTTGAGTGCAGAATCAGGAGTAACTCTTCACCACTACTGAGTTTACCATCCCAAACAAAATAAAGAAAAACCACAAAGAGAAAAGTAATAGTGTTCAAAATCCTATGAGGTTTTAAAACTTACACTTTATTAGGTCAGACTTTGTTTAAATGTACTTTGATAAAATAAGATACCACCCTCCTAATGTTTAACTTCCAGGCTTGGAATATATAAATCCCTATGTAACAAAGAATGTAATGTCTAGAAATGGGGTTTCCTGGTCTATTTGTAATAACTTCAGATTTCCTGAATCAGTTTTCTCCTCACTGTGGAAAAAATGAACTTCCAGAACAATCAAATTTTCAGTTTCAGCTCATCCAAAGAGTACTGAGGGAGTGTTCAGTAAAGGGGAGGAACATCTTTGCATGTGGAAGAAGCCTTAACTTCTCAGCAGCCTATGACTGTATGGTATAAGAAGTATCTTAAGTGACTTGCTTCACTATGGCTAAAAAGTAACTCTTAAACAAGGTCCAGAGGTTGTGCTTTTCACAGCATGACAGTTTCACGGGACTTCCTAATTCCCCCTGTGACACACTTACTGGTTCATCATTGACTACGGCCCTGAAAAGTGGCTGCCAATATGCTCTAAAAATACCTATGGGAATGTTGTTCCGGTCAGCGTCTTGCAGAGGGAAAAATAATGGATTTATTTCCATTGTATGAAATATTTAAAATTAGTATATGCATTATGACTTTCCCTAGTAGTACCATAATTAAAAGATGTTTGATAAACACCATACTTACAATTACTATAAATTCTATAAGAAGAAAATAACTTCAAGGAGTGATTTTTTCTATTTCAAATTTGTAAAAAATGCAATCTGCCTTTATATGAGCATATTTAATTATAAATTTTATTTTGGTTGTTTATGCTATCATTTGATAAACTACCCAAAAAGGCAGAATCAGCATTATCTGCCTGTTGGTATATACTGGCTAATTCAAGTGTGAATGTACATTTATATTATATTATAATGGAATATAATTTATGAAAAATTATTATATTATTTATATTCCTCATTTTATTAATGAATTTTTTTCTAGAAAAATGGCATCTAAAATAGTATTCTATTTTCTGAACTTTTGTATTCAATCAAAATATTGGTACTAATATCAATTAGTATTAATTGGTCCATATATAGTAAGTGCTTCTGAATTCCAAAATAAGCAACATAATTTACAGGGATTAAGATATATGTATTTAAGTATTGGCATACATTTATCAGCATACATTATTGGCATACATTATTTACATTATTTATAAGGTAAAAAAGGTAAAGGCCCTCCCGTTGATCGTCAATTTGCTCGAGCGGGCCCAGTAACATCTCCATTGGAGACTTTGTTGTTACTGTGTTTGGCATATCGAATACTCTCGGTAGCTTGCCGGGCTCTCCGAGAGGGATGGAAGAATCGAACTCGGGTCGGCCATGTTGGCCGCTTGTAAGGCGAACGCCCTACCGCTGTGCTATCGCTCATTCTAAATATACCCTAGATATCTAAGCAAATTACTCACAAGACAAAAAAAAGAAGAAAACAAGTCTCCCATAGGTTAGCACATAACAACCATCTAGAGTATTCTTTTCAATAACAACAGTCAAAACTAATGAATGATACTAATTTACTTGAAACTTTGATACATCTACACAATGGAATACTATGCAGCTGTTAGGATAAATAAAGTCATGAAATTTGCTTATAAGTGGATAGGAATGGAGTGCATCATGTTAAGTGAAATGAGTCAGAAAAAGAGGGACAGACATAGAAGGACTGCACTCATTTGTGGAGTATAAAATTACATAACATGAAACTGACACCCAAGGATGGTAGACACAAGTGTCAGGAAGATTGCTCCATATTTGGAAGCCTGCCTCATGAGTGGGGGGAGAAGGCAGTGGGAATAGAGAAGGGATCACTAAGAAAATGATGGTTGGAAGGATCGGTTGGGATGGGAGATGTGTGTTGTTGAAAGTAGATAAAGGATCAAATGTGATGGCCTCTAGGTATCTATGTTGAAAACCATAATGCCCAAAAGTAGAGAGAGCGTATGAGGAATATTGTCTACCTTGGAGGCAGTAGGAGGATGGGAAAGGGTGGGTATACTGGTGATATTGGTGGTGAGAAATGTGCACTGGTGGAAGGATTGGTGTTTGATCACTGTGTGATTGTAATTGAAACATGAAAGCATGTAAATATATCTCATGGTAGCACTGTAGCACTGTCGTCCTGGTGTTCATTGCTTTGCTCGAGTGGACACCAGTAACATCTCCATCGTGAGACTTGTTGATACTGGTTTTGGCATATTGAATACACCACAAGGAGCTTGCCAGGCTCTGCCATGCGGGCGGGATACTCTCAGTAACTTGCTAGGCTCTACAAGAGGGATGAAGAAATTGAACCCAGGTTAGCCACATGCAAGGGAAACGCCCTACCCTCTGTGCTATCGCTCCATCCCATATCTTATGGTGATTCAATAAAATAAAATTTTTAAAAAAGAATATACATTCCATGTATATTTTTCAAAGAAAATATAAGGTTGACAAATATCTGTATGTTGGCTTCATAAATGGAAATAATAAACAACAGAGATAGTTGTCATACTTTATAATTCATATATCAAATTCATGTCTTCAAGAACAGTTATGAACTCATATTTATAGTAATTTAGATGGTATCTCGATTAAAGTTTCTGCCTTGCTCATTGCTTGTCCAGATTGGATTTCAAGCACCAGATGTAGTCCCCAAGTACTGCTGGGTATGACCCCTGAGAACACAGCCAGAATTAAGTCCTTAGCACGACCCAGGGTAGCACAACATCCTCCTACCCTGAAATAAATAAATGCTAATATAATTTTAACACATCAAGAACACATTTTGTTGACTTCAGTTTTTAATGAATTTTATTACCAAGTTGGCTAATTATCAAAATGCCCAGATGAATATCCATGTTCTACCTTTTTATTTCATTTCTATTAAGAGGCATCACAATATTTAATTGTCTTATTTTTAGAATTTAATTCTAAGCTTATTTTATGTTAACAAAATATTAATATTATTTTTTTCTAATTTTGAAATTTATTACTTTTCATTTCATAAATTCAATAATAAATAAAATACGACTTACATGAGTTTTAAAGTAATTATCATGAGTTTTAAAGTAATGAATATGCAAATTTGTAAGTCTACAACTGTACCTCATGATGTCTCACCAACAAAATTTTTTTATTATTATTATTAATGAAACACCATGAGGTACATTTGTAGACTTACAACTTTTTGTGTTTGGGTTTAGATTATACAATGATCAAATACCCATCCCTCCACCAGTGCCCATTTTCCACCACCATGGATAATATCCCTCCCACCCCCATTCCACCCTGCCTCTGTGGCAGGGCGATCCCTTGTGTTCTCTCTCTCCTTTTGGGTGTTGTGGTCTGCAAAAGAGGCTTTGAGTGGCAAACATGTTCAGTCCATAGTCTACTTTCAGCATGCATCTCTCATCCTAGGAGGATCCTCCCAACACCCTTTATTTGGTGCTCCCTTCTCTGTCTGAGCTGCCTTTTCCCCTAGCATGTGAGGCTGGCCTCCATTCCATGGAGTGAACCTCCTGGTACTTATCTCGGCTATTCTTGGGTTTTAGTCTCCTATTTTGTTAATTTATGTTCCTATGTTCCCCTGATGAACGCAATCTTTCTATGTCTATCCCTCTCTTTCTGACTCATTTCGCTTAGCATGATACTTTCCATGTAGTACCACTTGTATGTAAATTTCATGACTTCATCTTTTCTAACAGCTATGTAGTACTCCATTGTGTAGATGGACCAAAGTTTCTTTAACCAGTCATCTGTTCTTGGGCACTCAGGTTTTTTCCAGATTCTGGCTATTGTAAAGAGTGCTGCAATGAACAAACAAGTGCAGATGTCACTTTGACTCTACATTTTTGCCTCTCTGGGATATATTCCCAGGAGTGCTACTGCTGGGTGAAATGGGAGCTCAATTTCTAAAAAAATATTAATATTATTTGACTTCATGCTTGTACATAGATTGTTTTTAATTTGATGGTGACAGACCTGTTGAGCAGGGATTACTCCTAGCTCTGTACTCAGGAATTATTCCTAGTGATGCTTAAGGGACCATATGGGACACTCAAGATCAAACCTGGCTCAGCTGCATGTAAGGCAAGCACCTTATGCACTGCTATCTCTGGCCTTGTACATAGATTTCTTAAAAACTTTAATATAGATAGAAAGAGGGATAAAGGAAAAGAACCTGCAGTAGAGAGAGACCAAGGGGAAGGAGAGGGGGTGGGAGGGAGGACTGGGGACATTGGTGGGATATGTACACTGGTGGAGGGATAGGTATTGGAAAACTGTGACTGAAACTTGACCATGAACAACTTTGTAACTCTGTATCACAGAGATTCGATAAAAAGGTGAAAAAATTAAATATGCAGTTTTCAATTTTTTCACTTTATTTGATTTTTTCATGGTATACTCATTTTAAATTTAGTAGAAAGTAAGATTTTTGATACTGGCAACTTGAGAGGCTATTCTACATTTTACTTTTATGTATGTTATCATTTCAACATTCTATTAAGTTTCCTGCAGAATACAATACACAGAAATGACTTGCAATATTACATTCAATATGCCAACACATAATTTTTGTTATAGGTATGTATTTTATCAGGAAAAAAACAGACAAGTCAGGAAAAATTCTTTATCATATTTTCCTCCTTTGAATTCTGTAACAGGGACAACCCTTTTTAAATCTTACTCCAGGACTAGCACTACTTTGGAAATTGAAGCCCATCTTGAACTTCCAGAGCTAAGCTATAAACTCATGTAAATTGGAATTTATAATGGAAACAGCATAATACTTTACTGAAAAAGTCAGGCAGTACTCAAATAAAATAAAACAAAAGTATGGTAGACCACTCTCCACTATGCTTTTATTAACTTCATATTTCAACATTAGAGTGATCATGTCAGTAATGAAAACATTACAGTTGACTGCCCAGAAATCATTTTACTTTATATTTGCAATCCAATGAATATGGCATTTTACATCATCAGCCACTGCACTTTTGAGAGCTACTCATATGTGAACCACAAAAATCTAAGATTTTGGCTCCCACTAAATATGCTGAGAGCTATAACTTCTGAGTCAGATTGGAAAGTGGAATTTGACTTATCTTGGAAATTGTCTTAAAGTCATTTCCTTTGATGTTTAAAATGTATAAAGCTTCACTTTACTATTAGTTGGAAAATAAAAATTTATGCATAGGTCTGACTTGCAGCTTCCACTCCTGGGAATTACTGATGTAATATAGACAGCTTATTATTTAGAGAGTTGGTTGGATGTGAAGAAACTGGACTTCTGTTCTCTGGATTGTCCTTGCACATATCCAGTTTAAATATTCTGCTACATTTATGGATATATATACTAAATGATATTCATATTGGAAATAGGAAAAACTTACAAACAATACAAACATTCTATTCTATTCACATAAGGATATTTATTAAAGATTTAGAGAGTTGAAAAAAGTTCACTTCAAACATAAATATCAGTATAAATAGTGTAAGTACTATTTTAAGTAATAAGACCAATTTTAATCAGTAATAAATAACATGTTATAGAAAAGGGCCAGGCACAAACTGAACTTAACTATGTTTATAATTAAAAAAACTGAGTGTATGAAAGGAAGAATGTGAAATATAGGGACCAAGTGGGAACTCAAAAGAATATATAAAGTATAATACAGGAAGTTAGTTCAACTAATACCTATCTGGGTTTGTTAAATTATAGTTATTTAAGTCAAGTTTCTCCTTTCCCACAGACACTAGAAAACAAGATAGAAAATTCAGGATATAGCTCAAACAGGTATTCTATACTTCTCTCAGGGCTGAGTTTCCTCAGGTAGGCCCTTTAGGAACAATGAGTCTCCCAACAATGTCAATGTTAATATTTGTCAAAATCAATGTTAAGATTTGTCAAAATTTGTGCAGACTAAGATTCAGTCTGTCTGAGAAAAGAACTGTGACAAAAATGGATCATACTGTACAAAGAGATAATCCTTTACATGTTCATCATGACAGCAAAGAAACAGATTAACTCTAAACTTTACTTTTTACACTCACAAAAATGACATTACAAAACAAATAATATATAGTGTAGAGAGAGATACATCTAGAAAGAATAGCAGGGATTAGGAATATGCTTGTCAAGGAAGACATTAAATCCTAATATAGCCAATTAGAAAAATTGTCTTGAATTTCTAAAACCTTTGCTGGGTGTTTAAGGGTGATGTCCCTCTAGACCGCAGACATGGAAGTTTGCAGAACTCTTTGCCAGTTTTCATCTCACTAAATATCCACAGAAAAGTCTCTCGGTGTCCTGAGAAAACTTACCCTGCATTGCTGGTATTACTGGGGAACAGACTTGGGAAAGACCACAAAGAGAATGGAGAACCCAGGCCGATTTCCTGTTTCATGCAGATGACTAATCTGCCAGTCTCACACAGTTTTCTGTCCCCTTGATCTTTTCAGCCTAGGAATTAATCCCTGCACATTGCATCTCAGAGGAGTAAAGGAATTTAGAATGAAAGAGATTTAGGCAGATGTATGAGGGGCCTCAAACTAAGCAAATACCTTCTTTATCTTTTCAAAGAACAGGGTATTTAAATAGTATAAATATTTATTGAGAGACTAAATACTGAAAACATAGCTTGCTGGTAAAGGAACAACTCATACTGAATTTTTGGATAGAGATTCTTAAAGATTATAATAAATAAGGGAGACGGATATGCAAAGATGTTGGATAGAAACATCATAGCCAGAATTGGTGTGGTGTTAACACTGCACATGCATTAACTGTGCTATTTTTTCATGCAGTACATGTATCATTAGCAACTAATTATGTAGTTAAGGGAATCTTAAGTCAATCTGTATTAAGGCTTAATGAGAAGAAAAGTGAAATAAGATCAGAGTTCTTTCCTATGAAAAGGTTCCAGTAATTGACTAGAACTTGATTTTCAAAGTAACTTGAAGGTTATAGGAACTCTACCCACCTCCCCCTTTTCAGTATACACCACTTCTCCCAAAACACAAGAAGATGGTAAGAGTGGCCATAAGTACTCTGTCCATAAAAAAAATTACAAGAGAAGTGCAAGAAACACAAAGAAGCAGAAGAGAACTAAGTTGACTGTGCTTGCTTTTTACTATAAACTAACATGTACATTATAGAATGTTCCTTTTCCTCCCTAACTCTAAATGAGATACATCTGAAAACAAATGGAATTTTTCTCAATATGTAACTGTGATAGACACTCTGAGAACCCTTTTGGAAAGTTTGCATACACCATAGAAATTTATTTCTAGAGTAGTTTTAAGCTTCTGAAAAATTCAGAGGTTATTTGGGGATAACTTAGCAATGGAAAATTTCAATTTATTTCATTCTTCCTTCTAAAGAGATGAACAGAAATTCAAACACTAGAGCCATAGCAGAGAGATGTGAACTAAAAGTATAAAAATCTGAGTAATATATGTAGAAAATTGTTTACAATATTTCAACAATATGCAAACAATATTCAAGAAATAATATAGTCTAGGTAGAAATATCAATGATCAGAATCATAAATACAGAAAGGAAGTTTAAACTATGAGAGGAGAAATTCAAATATCATGATTATAGTTATAACTTAAGAAAAATATCTATAGAGTCCAAGATTGGACTTATTTTAATAAAAAATAAGTCCTTATTAGTATAAAATAAGCTTATTTTAGTATAAAATGCAAACTCTAGGCAGAATCAAATATATTCTAAAAACAAATATTCAAAGGATGCAGTATTACATGCAGTAAATATTCAGTTTTTACAAGTGTGTCACAAGTATAGCTTCAGTTTTCTTATCCATATCTGCAACTGATTTCTTCTTTTCTTGGTACTGTGCCAAGAGTATAATTCTTTGCTGCATCATCTTTCCTTACAATGGTTCTCTACCATTCAGACATTTTGTTTTTTATATGACGTTGAAACAGATTTTCCTGGGTTCAAAATATTACCATTTTGTAGAATATCACAAAAGTTTTCATATTTGAGGCTGGGTATGAAAGTAATTTTTCTTCATACTTTTCCTGAAGATGAAGTGTTTGGGTTTTCATTTCAACTGTTTAGTGCTTAGCCAAATAATATCAGCTTTTTTAACATACTTATACATTCAATTATTATATTTTCTGACAAGATACTTAAAGAATCTTAAAACATATTTCAGTGTATATCTAGTCAGTGCCCTCTGGTTATGTACTATTTAATATTGTGTGACATCTGTTTCTGCTTCCATGCCTAAAGTAATATATTTGTTATTATATTAGTTCAAACTTCTTTATAAAAGCTACCACAAAGATAGGGGCAGGGAGCAGATTACAAGATGTCTGCTTGAAGGCAATATAGCTCCACTACTACAGATAACTTCAGTGGGTCAAGTTCCAGAAAATACTAAATATGCTATGCTCTGAGGTGAGTTTATTGTACAACAACCATTTCCTTCAATAAATGTACGATCGGGTAACCCGAGTTAATAACTGTAAAAGACATGAGAAAGTCACATCTTAATGGGAGAGTTACTCTGATATAATTTATTTGTTTCTTGGGAAATAAAACTTTACAAAGATGACAGAAGAAAGAGCTGGTAAAGTTCTAACACTAAATGACCTTTCCATAAGAATAAATGCACACTTATGTATACCTAGCCTCATAATAATGAAACTCATACTAGATGGATTCATACTAAAAGGATTCCAGACATATTGTTATATGATGACTATATAAAGAGACAAAAGCACGGAGTTTTTATGATTTTTATTATTTATTTATTTATTTTTATTTATTGAATCACCGTTACAGTTACAAAGCTTTCAGGTTTAAGTCTTGGTCATACAATTATCAAATACCCATCCCTTCACCAGTACATATTTTCCACCACCAAGAACCCCAATATACCCCGAACTCAACCTTCCCCATGCCTGTGAGGTAGATGATTTTCACTTAACTCTCCCTCTACTTTGATTACATTAATTATTTTTAGACAAAGATTCACCATTATTATTTGGAATTTTCTCCTAACAATCAGACCCGCTGAAAAGGCAGCATGAAATAATTTGTTTTCTATTGCTGGTTATGAAGATCATATGATTTTGGATTCCTGATATTTTACTAATTACGTCTGGAGGGATTTCTGCCCAAAACCACATAGTTATGAGATTGGTTCGTGTGCCTCTGAGCCCATGGCCTTGCCAGAGAGCCACTTGTGGGGGGGCAACTCATGGTCTCGGCAGGGCGGGAAGGATGTGCCTGTTTTTCCCCCCATTCCATGAGGTCGCAGTTGCCCCATTATTGCCGGCTCATACCTGGCTGTCCAAAAAGCTCTGAAATGGCGGCCACCATGCCGCCAGGCATGGGAGGGGAAAAGGGTGGAAGAGACAGACACCCTTTCCCTCCTGGGGTGCTCCATGCCATAGCTTAATGCATAGTCCATTCACATTTCTGCCCAAAGTTGCTGGGTTCCAAATTAGGTCCGTGTGCCTCTGGGGCCATGGCTGTGCTGTAGAGCTTCTTGTGGGTGGTAACTCGTGGTCTCCTCTATTATTTTTATTATTATTATTTTTAAGTCACAAATACCCAGTGCAACTCAGGGATTACTCCTAGTTCTGTGCTCAGGAATAATTCCTGGCTTTGCACTCAGGAATTACTCCAGGTGTAGCTCAGGGAATCATATGGGGTGCCTGAGATCAAACCTAGTTAGACTGCATGTAAGGTAAGTGCCCAGGCCAATAAACTGTCTCTCTGGCCCTCCAAAATTCAGTCTCATTACAAGAATATAAGCTTCTTCCACAGTTTTCAAACTCTAAGAAGAAATTGTTAAGAAAACTCTGTGATAAGATGTATGGATAAGTAGACAGAGTAAGATAGCCTAGAGCAATACTAATACTAATAATTAAACTGTGATATAATGGAAAAATATCAGAGAACTGGTATTAATACATAGTAGAGGAGAGGAATTCTAAAGCAACAGAAGAAATCACAGACTACTTGAATAATAAGCAATTTAAGTGAAGATATCAAGAAGAAGAGCTATTATTTTATGACCTACAAAGTGTTTTAGCAGATGTTCAAATTAAATCAGAAGGTTTACCAGAGAGATATTACAGAAGGTAAGACACTTGCCTTTCACATGGCCAAACCAGGTTCAATTCCAGACACCCTATCCAATTCTCCAAGTATGACCAGAAGTTATTCCTGAGTGCAGAGTCAGAGGTAGGCCCTACCAGATATGTCTCAAAAAAGCAAACATTAAATAAAATAAATAAGAAAGATAAAAGTAGAAGCAAGATGCATAGTGCATAAAATACAAATAACATGGTATAATATATTTATACCATTATAATATATTTATAATATAATATATCGACACTACCTCCACTACCCAGCCGTCACCACACTCCTGGACACTAAATACCCATCTACCGGAATTGTCGTACCATATTTGATAGGGTTCAAATATGGTAACACCTACAAGGGTGATTAGAGGTCGCCCCAAGAGCCTCTATCCCTCTCAGAAAGACTGGCAAGCTACCGAGAGTATTCCGCCCACAGGGAAGAGCCTGGAAAGCTGTCCGTTGTGTATTCGATATGCTAAAACCAGTAACTACAACTAGTCTCATAATACATTTATGGTTTATATTTCATATAAATAAAATGAAGTTAAATATGAGATAAAATTATAAAATATTAAGAAAATAAGTTATAGTAATTACTTTGGAAGTTGATCTCTCACAACTAGGTTATCTTAAAATATATATCATATGAACAACATATTTCACTAATACACAGCAAACAGAAATAAAATAGTTATGTGCCAGAGAGTTAGCACATCAGGTAAGATGTTTGCTTTGGCCCCTGGATACCACCAGGAAGATTTATGAGTGGTGTCAGAGTAAGACCTGAGCACAGCTGAGAGTAACACAACACCTCATCATAAAAATAAAATTAGGTCTGCATACTCTGAAAGAAAATATCTGCTAGTCAAAATCACACAGAATAAAATGCTCTTTTCAATGGGAGTGGAAAATGATATTTTCATATAAATAAAAATTTAGAGATGTATTACTATTTGTCCATTTTGTGTTATGTATGAAACCCTACTTTTCCAGTATTGAAGATTATGGTGTTTAAAACCACAATTTACCTGTCAAAAAGGCAAGTGGGAGTGTTGGGAGAAACCTGGGGAAATGAATTGAGGGTAGCTGACACAGACGGGGGAATTGGTGTTGAAGCATTGTGTACCTGAGACTCAGTTATGAATACTTTTACAAATCATGGTGAATCAGTAGCACTGTAGCACTGTCCTCCCGTTCATTGATTTGCTCAAGCGGGCCCAGTAATGTCTCCATTGTGAGACTTGTTGTTACTGTGTTTGGCATATCGAATACCTCACGGATAGCTTTCCAGGCTTTGCCATGTGGGTGAAATACTCTCTAGTTTGCCAGGGTTTCCGAGAGGGGCGGAGCAATCAAACCCGGTTCGGCCGGGCTGGCGGCTTGCAAGGCAAAGGCCCTACTGCTGTGCTATTTTAAAATTAATAGCAGACATGAATTCTAATATACTATGTACAACAAATATAGTTCAGTAATTTTTCAGAAAGTAGTCTGAAAACAATGGGAGCCAGGAAAATTGAAAATCAGAGTAAGGAGGAGTGAAAGGAAAAAGAATGCTAAAATACAATAACGAATGAAAAGAAATGTTATAAAGTAGCATAAAGCACAATGAAGAAATTACTAAGACTGGAAGACTGTATACTAAATGTATAGGAAGATAAAATAGAAACAAACTAATTGGTGGAGAAATAAAATAAAACAGATACAGATCATAGAACATTTCTCATGGAAGATTAAATTCTGTACACCAGTGGCTAACTTTTCATCTGAAACAATGGTCCTCACAAGACTCAGAGAGGCTATTAAGTGGGATATCACATAACTAAGAGGTTCTGAGTCCATTCATTCCTGTCACTTTATGCCAACTTCCCCAGTACTGCAAATGGTAAACCTAGTGGCCCCTGGATCACTATCAGGGTGATCCTATCCTGCTGGCTGAAAGCAGCACTTGTCAATCACTGAATTGTCAGACCTGAAATGTTAACTGAGATATTACCTTGGTGGTAGTTTTCATTTCTCCTGAGCATAACTCAAAATAAGAAGCCAAATTATGATAACTCTTTAAAAGCAATTCTATTTAATTTTTTTGTTTTGTTTTGGGTGCCACACCCAGGTGTATTTAGGGCTTACTCCTGGCTCTATGCTTCAGGATCACTCCTGGTGGTACATAGAGGACCAGTTGTTGCTGGAAATTCTATTCAGGTCAGACTAGTGTGAGGCAAATGCCTTCCCTGCACAGGCCCACCAAGCAATTCAGTTTAAAGCAAAAGAAAAGTTGTGAGTGATAAGTGAAAAATTAAAACAAATTTAACTTAAATAGCTAGGCTAAAAGATAAAACAATTTTAAGAGATGGTATAATAAGCAGTCTGGAGCAATAGCACAGTGGGTAGGGTGTTTGCCTTGCACAAGGCCCATCCAGCTGACCTGGGTTTGATTCCTCCACTCCTCTTGGAGAGCCTGGCAAGGTACTGAGAGTATCTCACCCGCACGGCAAAGGCTGGCAAGCTACCCATGACGTATTCGATATGCCAAAAACAGTAATAACAAGTCTCACAATGGAGACGATACTGGGCCCACTCGAGCAAATCGATGAACAATGGGAAGACAGTACATCACAGTGATATAATAAGCATTACTGAAAATAAATTGAAATATTTGCTAATGATTGAAATTTCAATTCCAATGCAAAGTTTACCAAATTTCATATGCATATAACATGGCTTCACAAACAAATGTAACAATATCTGTTAATGATTAATTTCAATGTTTTATAAATAAAAGTTAATTTGTAATTGAAAATATGTCTGAAATCTATCAGTAACTCATAAAACATGTTACCTGTGTTTAAATTTTTGAATTAAAATTAATAATAAATAGAGGTCTCCATGAGACTAAATACAGTAATGCATTCATATAAAAATTTACACTCCAGAATTAGAAACTCTCCATGGTTGGAAGTCTGCTTCAAGAGCTGGTAGAGAAGACAATTGGGATAGAGAAGGGACCACTATGACAATAATAGTTGGAAATGATCATTCTGGAGAAGAACTATGTGCTGAAAGTAGGCAAAGTACCAGACATAACAACCTCTCAGTATCTGTATTGCAAGTCATAATGCTCCATTATGAGAGGAAGAAGAAAAGTGCCTATCATACAGGTAGGTTGGAGGTGTGATGGGAGAGAGTGGGATGGAGAGAGGAAAACTTACTGCTGGTGGAGGGATGGGTATTGTAACATTGTATGATCAAAACCCAACCACAAACAGCTTGTAATTTTGTATCTCATAGTTATTTAATAAAAAATAAAATTAATTAATTAAAGTAATAATACTAAACTATCAAAAACTTAGACAATCTTGTCAAAATTGCAAAAAATAAAATAACAGCATTTTAACTTTTTTCTAAATATTGATAATTCTAAGATAATAAAGAAAATAGAGTAGACTACTAAGAAATTGCAATGATAAAGTATTTATTATGGGATGTTTCTTTTGACGTAAAAATTATGTTAACACATTTCAAAAATATTCATTTAAAAAGCAGTGACCAAATTCATGGAAAAAATATATATATAAAAATCCATCTATAAAAATCATGCAAAGAAATAGAAATATTTTGGTGATCATATCATTTCTTACTCTTAATCTTAAAATTTGCATAAAGTTTCTATAAGTTCAAATACCTTTACAGGTAAGTCTAATTATTTATGGAAAAGTGCACAAGTAAAACAATAGAATAAGGAAATCCTGATACTTAAATTTGAAATTATGTCCTGACTAATATTTTTAGGTCAATAGAATGATAATTGAAGGAATTAAAAAAAGTCATAAAGAAAACCTGGTTCTTCTGCTTTTGTTTCAAATCATTCTGTTTTTAGTGAGTAAACTTTCCATTTTTGAATCACTTAATCAAAATTATGAAAGAAGTTTAGAGCATGTGACATTGCATTTTATTTTACCCCTAAAATTTTATAGTTCTATAATCTTTAAGGAGGAAGCTATTAACCACCCATAAAATATCACACAAAGCACAAAACTATTAAGATTGTGGACAGTGTGCCTACTTAAAAGCTAACAAATTCAGAGCTGCCTACTTGGCATTTTACAAGTGAAAGAAAACATAGCAGTTTTATAATATTGATCCAGCAAAAGTAATTTTACTAAATAAAATCATAACGGCATGGAGTTAGAGCAATAACACAGCGGGTAGGGCATTTGCCTTGCACTCGGCCGACCCGAGTTTGATTCCCAGCATTCCGTATGGTGTCCCGAGCACCTCCAGGAGTGATTCCTGAGTGCAAAGCCAGGAGGTAACCCCTGAGCATCGCCGGGTGTGACCCAAAAAGCAAAAAAAAAAAAAAAATCATAACAGCATGAGTCAGTGTCTAAAGCATGTATATATATTTTTACAAAAGGCATTTAAATAATATTTTACTTAAAATAGTTTCAGAAGTCCTTTAACAGCTAGAAATCTAATTCTTTAATTGGCAACTGTGATTTATAATGTTGCAATACTGTCAAAGTTTCAGGTTTTCAGGGTTTCAGGCATACAACATTCCTATACCAGATGTGCTTTGCATGCCTGTTTCTCTCCAACATTGGCTCTGGGGTTCCTCTGCCCATCCCTCTCTTCACTAGATCTGTGGACTTATTCTCAGGTTATGTTCACCCTCCTGCCCCAAGGAACCAAGCCCCTGGCAGCCGACCCCCACTACCCAACCGCTGCCACGCTCTAGGCTGCTTTCCACACGCTTGGGCCGAGCCTCACATATGAGTGAACCTATTCCTGGACACATCATAAGACATTCCATACCCATTTTCTGTGATTACCACACCATGTTTTGGGGTTCAGGCAGTGGGCAGCAGATCATAGAGGAAAAAATATATATATTTTATTGTATATTATATATTATATTATATATAATAATATATTATATGATTATATAATATATATTTATGTATAATATATTATTATATTATATATTTTATATATATTTTTAAATATATATATATCTTGGAGAGCCTGGCAAGCTACTGAGAGTATCCTGCCCACATGGCAGAGCCTGGAAAGCTACCCTTGACATGTTCAATATGCCAAAAATAGTAACAATAATGGGTCTCATTCCCCTGACTCTGAAAGAGCCTCCAATACAGCAGCATGGGGAAAGACAAGTAAGGAGAAGCTGCTAAAATCTCAGGGCTGGGATGAACGGAGACTTTTCTGGTGCCCGCTAGAGTAAATTGATGAACAATGGTATGACAGTGATGCAGTGATATGTTCATTCTAGCCATTTGCTTTCCCCTAAATGTGTTTCTTTATCCCCTACTCTTGAGAGAGATCACCTATTTTTGTCCCCCCTTCTAAATTTCACGACACTTGGCAGAGCTGTCCACTTGCGGTCACCTCTCTGGAAGCTCACAGTGGTCTTCTCTTTTCACATTGTATTACAACACATTTCCAATGAAGCTATCATTTACAGACTCTGACATTATTCTCAAAGACAAATGTCATTTTCCCTTTTAATATATCTTGTATCTTTATATTGAGTTTAAAGAATACACAGCTATTTTGTTTACATGTTAAGTTCAGTCCTTAACTGTTACTGTACCTGTCACTGTCCTCCTGTTGTTCATTGATTTTCTCGAGCGGGCCCAGTAATATCTCCATGGTGAGACTGTTGTTACTGTGTTTGGCATTCGAATACATCACGGGTAGCTTGCCAGGCTTTGCCATGCGGACGAGATACTCTCGGTAGCTTGCCGGGCTCTCTAAGAGGGGCGGAGGAATCAAACTTGGGTCGACCATGTTGGCTGCATGCAAGGCAAACACCCTACCCGCTGTGCTATTGCTCCAGCCCGTCCTTAACTGACTGTGTTTTAAACCATCTCTCAGCTGGAGACAACATTTCTTTAAGTCCTCTTGCAGAAAATTTTGATCTGGAATTAAGTACACACTCATAATTCATAATGTGAAACTTAATTCTGAATAAAAAAATTAAAGAAAAAAAGAAATGATTTCCGAGCCATTCAAAGAGATGCTCTCCCACCCCTTTTTAATATTTGTCCTGGTTCTACTAAAGGCTTTTTAAGAAAATTTCCCTTTTTGGGGAAAGCAATGGAAAATGAAACCTTATAAGTTAAACTAGATATTAATAACCAACCTATGAAGTGATATTTCAGTAACAATGTTTAAGCATTCTATAACTTTTAGTCAAAGTAAATATCTGATAAAGAATTAAAATTAAAATATATTTAAGAAAAATATTCAAAAGGACAAAGTTTAAAGTTGTTTTCATATGTCGCCACTTTGCCCAACTTCTTAAATTTTTTCTCTGGTGGCAGGTATATGTAAGAAAGGGAAAAGGTAATTTATAATGGGAAGATCTAATATGTGAGAATTGGCAGCAATAGATTGGCCTAAAATACAAGCTCTTCTTTAACTTTAGGTTTAATATCCATATTTTTTTGCATCACTGGGGCCCAAACCCATGTCCCCCATATGCAAAACAGGAACTATATCACTGAATCACATCATTGGCATCAGAACTAATCTCCTTGTCTGACCACAGATTGGTTCTTATAATTAACAATATCTGTGCAAAATTAAAATATTCTTCAAATAAATAGCATGGCAAAAACAACCTTAATATATATATATATATATATATATATATGTTATATATATTATATTATATTTCCTAATCCTGAAAGAGCATTGAAATGGCTCTTTTAAAATCTCAGGGCTAGGTAGAAGGAGATGTTACTGGTGCCTGCTCGAGACAATCGACGAACAACAGGATGATCGTGATCGTGATATATTTTAACTTGGGTGCTGAAACAAGAGATGCTAAGAGCTTACTTCTGGCTCTGTGCTCTGAAATTATTTCTGGTGTAGCTCAGAAGAACATATGGAGCTCCAGGGATCAAACTCAGGTTGTCTTTGTATAAGGCACACACCCCAACTCCCAGACTCTCTCTAGCCCCATCTTAAAATTTAACACTCTTTTCCATGCCCAGCTTCATTTCCCAAAATAGCTTCAAACTTTATCAAACAACTCTCAGCAATATATTCAAACTTGTCTACTTAAATTTCTCTTATATTTATATTAATTTTTATTTAATCTTATGTATATATTAAATATAACTTGTGAATTTAGTGTGTGCTGTATATCTAAATTTTTATCTTAAATTACATATTTATACATTTGGTTCTTTCTTATATTTGCACAAAATTTGCATTAAATTTGCACTCTTATCCTCTTCAGTTATATAGGATTTGTTACAATTAAATGCCAATATTAAAACAGCATCATCAAATATTAGACTTCAATTCTACTACCTATGTTATTAATGTCTAATAATGAATACTGTTGGATCATAATGGAGATGATAATGCATTACATAAAGCTATTGACTTATAGTCATGCTAAGCTAAAAACCCATATAATTATAGGATACAGTGATATTTCAACAAAAATATTTTAAAATATTTCTGTAGATGGGATAAGTGTCTTTCTCCAAAATAATAAAATATGTTTCCCAGCTGGCTTGCAAATAATATTGCAGGTCTTCTGACTTCTGTCTATATTTCCAATTGTTAGCAGATGACTTAGGTCAGATAGGAAGGAAAATGTGCTTCTAACCCTCAGTTTGACTTAGTTAGCTGTGGAAATATCGGTGATGTGTTAATCAAGGAGGCATAAAGGTATGGTGGTGGCAGTGTTAGTGGGAAGTAATAAAACCAAAGTGCAAATTCAAATAGCCTGTCACTAAACTAGTCAGAAAGCATTAAGTAGTCTAACAGCAGTAAGACTGACCCATTTGTGGACATAGGAACTGAGGCTTTGGAGAGTATAACATCAGCACTGGCCCATAGGAGACTTGACCCCTCCCAACAAAGCTACAGCAGGAAAAAAAAAAGGTTGTGATAAGAACATGAAGGTGGAGTCCAAGACTCTTTCTTTTCAGTCTTCTTCAGAATATTCTAGCAATGAACTCTTACTGTATTGAAGTCCACAAATGGTGGTGGTGAAGAGGAGTGTGTTTTGGAGAAGAACTACAAAATCAATTATGAAATAGCAAGTATATGCTTACCAATCTGGTTTGGGGGTAGTGGGGGTGGGTAGTGCAGAAAGCTTACTCCTGCTCTGAGCTCAGGATCACACTAGTTTTTAGTTGCATGAATACATTTAATTAATTTTAATACATATTAATTTTGGTGCTATTGCTATCTGTTGATTCACTTGTTAAAGAAAAAGGATAATCCTTAAGTTCTAGGGACTGAAGAGATAGTACAGGTACAAGCCTTTTGCCTTACGTGTAGATGTCATGGCTGCAAGAACAGGTTCAAGTCCCCAGCACAACACAAATCCCTTGAACACCACAAGGGGTCACTCCTGATCACAGAACTAAAACTAGTCCTTAAACACTTCCAGGTGTGACTTTCCAAAAATATGAAAATTAAGTTCTTTCTGAGTGTTTGTAGGAGAAGATATAGTTGCCAGGAACCAAAAAAGTCCTTTGCAAGGAGAGTGCTATCCAGTTAATAAGGGAGTCAGCATTCAGACTTGAGATGTCCCAGTTTCTCATACCGTCAGCAAAAGTACCAATTCACAGAAAGATACCTAGCTGAAGAGTCCAAAGATCTGCTGTTCTTTGTGAAGTTAATTTTCTAAACTTCCTTATTTACATTGAGTTAATAATGCACAGTGGATCTTATGGTCCTAAATCACTTATTTTTAAGCAAAGGACCCTCCTTACCCTGAGTTACCTTAAAAATGCCATAGTAGTTACAAGCTCTATTATTGTACATAAAATAGATTGGAATTGAATGCAAAGCAAGGAACTTGAACTTTTCTTTTTTTAAAAAATTTCTTTAGTGAGACATCATGAGGTACAGTTGTAGACTTACAAATTTTTGTGCTTGGGTTTCTATTATACAATGATCAAATACCCACCCCTCCACCAGTGCCCATTTCCCACCACCACGGATCCCAGTATCCCTCCCACCCCCCATCCCTCCCATCCCACCCTGCCTCTGTGGCAGGGCATTCCCTTTTGTTCTCTCTCTCTTATTGGGTGTTGTGGTTTGCAAAAGAGGCAATGGGTGACAATCATGTTTGGTCTATAGTCTACTTTCAGCATGCTTCTCCCATCCTGTGAGGATCCTCCCAACACCCTTTATTTGGTGTTCCCTTCTCTATTTGAGCTCCCTTTTCCCCTAGCATGTGTGGTTGGCCTCCAAGCCATGGAGTAAAATTCCTGGTACTAATCTTGGGTGTTAGTCTCCTATTTTGTTACTTTATGGAACTTGAACTTTTCAAGGTAAGATCCCATGGAATATTTGACCTTTCATGGTCAGAACCTTGAATCAAATGTTCCTCCCTCCATTATAAAAGGGAATCAAGCTATTGGTCTATATTATGAGAGAAATCTGCTCTCCAACTGCTTACTCATTCCTATGGAAAGTCTGTTTCTTCTCATTTTCATTCGGTACATTCAGTTTTCAAAGAAAGCTGGAGTATTAATACATTATTTTTCACTTGGCCCTAACAGCCTGCTGCAACAATGTTACTATTTTTTCCATTCACAATTTTTTTCCTAAGATTTATCTTTCCAAATGTATTTACAATGACTTTTTTCCCATAATTCCCAGAGCAGTATTTTTCAAAGTATGTTACTTGGGCCTGCCTCCAATATATTATGTTCTGTTCTTGTCCCCATGTCATTCTTAATCCAGTGTATACTTTCCTAGTATGAAATCTTGTCTTGGGGCCTTTCTTAGATGTACCCCAGTGGCTTCCTGTCATCCCTCCCGGTCCTCAGTCTACTGTATGTCTGAGCATAAGACCCCTTCCTTACCCTGCAGTCTGCCTAGGCAAAGGTGAATGTGCTAAGTGAGAGAGCAAGAGAGGGGTCAGACCTGGCTGGAGGCATTCTTTTTATCTGCTTTCTCTCCCTCTACAAACCATTCCATTTTCTATTTTGGTTGGATGCCTTATTTATGAGAGATTTAAAGGACCAACTAAATTCACCTTGTGGTCCACCCTTCCACACTTGCTGTTAGCAGTGCTGGGAATCAAATCTGGATAAGCCCTGTACATGACAAGTTGAAATGCTTTTCTGTGAGGAAAGGCCAAATTGCCAGAAAAACTGATCAGGGTTTCATTTGTCTGCAATGAGCAATTGCTTGCTCTGAACTGAATCTATGGTTTCCTGAGAATTTGGTGATGGGGACCAGAGTCATAAATAGACTTCCTGTGTGGCTTGAAGCTGCCTTGTGGGCTTCTAGTATCCATGTGAGGAAGGGGATCATGCAGACTTCACCAATTCCCACCTACCTCAGGCATCTCTCAGTGTGAATGGGGGGAGTTGAGCAGGCAGGTGGTAGTACTCTTTACTCATGCTTCCCTCCCTCCCTTGCCACTTCCTTCTAGTATATCTAGTGAGATGGCCAAGAGCCAATCAACTGAAACATAACTCTGCAGCGATCCAGAGAACCTCCTTTGTTTGCTGGGAGATACTTCTTCCTGCTTCACACTGAGAAGACACAGCCATATTTATTTGGTGTTTTCTGCCTGGAAATCAGTCCATGCAACTTTATTTAATGATCAGTTTACTAATGAATATCTTTTCATATTTTCATTAAGGTCCATAACTAACAACTTTAAGGATAGCACATGAAAGGACTGATAATTCAATTTTGGAAAATATTATTTTCTTAAATTGTTTTACAAAATTTAAAAGATAAAATATCATTTTGTAAGTATTCACAAAATTCTAGCAGCAAATATGCAATTGTGCATTTAAAAACATCAGAAAAAGTGACCATAATGACCAGCAATACAACAAAGTCAATATAGATATATAAGAGCCTGGAAAAAAGTAAAGTATGAATTTTTTAAGCCATAACTATTTATTCACCATAATGGAATTTTGATCATTTTATGTCACAAACTAAAATTTAAGTTTTTTTGTATTTCTGTGATAGATGGCTATGTTTATTATCTAATTCAGACGTTTACGTTTAAAATTGAATTAGATTTTTAAAAAGTTCAGTTTTCAGTCATTGTGAAATATCAATTTTCCAGATTATGTTCATAAGAAAATAAGCAATTTGGTGCTGAATTCTCATATTGCACTATGATCTCCGTGTACTTTATACTCTTCTTGCCTTCTATTTGTCTTTCATTTCTCTGATATTACTTTTAGAAATGCTGATTGGTATGTTAATTTTATTTGCAATTATAAGCCAGTATCTGCAGGCTGCATTTAAGGATGAAGGAAAAGAAATGTTAATGTTAAACATTAGCTTGTCTGGTTTCTTTCTAGAAAAGTGAAGCATTGCACGTGGAAAGAACAGATAAAAATAGAACTTCCTGTTAAAGAAGTTTGTTCATTAATTTTACTTACTGATTCGTGTTCATCTTTCAAGAGAGTCTCCTTCAGTTGTGTTTATAAGTAAAAACATTGCTTTTTCATATTTCTGTGAAAAATTTCTTATAGCACAACATGCAACATTTTTCAGCAGGTGCTATACAAAAGTTAATAGGTGGTATATTATGATGATAAATGCAGAGACTGTATTGTATGAGAGACTGGATGAAAAAAAGTTTCAAAAGGAACAAAATAGGAAATCTGTGTCTAAAGAGAAAAGAAGAGCCTAGGGGCCATGATCCAGGCAACCTTGCATTTAATGATAAAGAGAGGCTGTAAATCAAGTTAAACCAACTTTTGTAACATGACTTAAGTAGAGAATCCTGATATTGTATCACTTTCTCCTCATTAAGTCCAAAGTAAAATTAACTTATATACCTACTACCTGCTAGAGTCATAGCACAGGGGTTAGGGCATTTGCCTTGCATGCGGCCAACCCATGTTCAATTCCTCCATCACTCTCGAGAGCCAGGCAAGCTACCGAGAATATCCCGCCCGCACAGCAGAGCCTGGTAAGTTCCCCGTGGTGTATTCGATTGTCAAAAATAGTAACAAAAAGTCTCAAAGTGGAGACGATAATCGTGTCCTCTCCAGCAAATCGATTAACAACTGGAGGACAATGCTACAGTGCTGCAACAGCGCTAGCTACTACCTGCGTGTAAATGGTATCACTTGTCATACTGTTGCTCATTGATTTGCTCGAGCAGGCTCCAGTAACATCTACTTTTGTCCCTGTTGTGTGCTAATGTAGCCCAATAGCATCTGCTCACTACAGGAACATGAAGAACCTCAAATCATTTGTTCAGGGTCTTGATGAAGAAGTCTGACCATCCTGTAGGTGGGCAGCCAGGTGTTCTTTTGATGTCCTGTGGGATTCAGTAGGTTACAGCTCTAATCCAGTGGTCATCTCTGAATCAAATTATGTGTCCAGCCTATCTAATTTTCAATTCCTTGGCAAATGAGACAGTGTCCTTGATTCTCGATAGTCAACAGAGGTCAAAACTCTGCATTTCTTCTCTCACTTTGGTGAAACATGATATTCCAAGCATAGCTCTTTTGATTCCTCTTTGGGAGACCCAAATAGTATTCTTATCCTGTTTTCATAGGACCTATGTCTCTGAGGTATATATTAATACAGGAAGAACAGTAGAGTCAACAAGTTGTGCCCGGAGTTGGGCTTCATCCTCTTAACTTCTTCAATGCTCTTGAAGGCTTTCTACATCAACCTCTTCCTTCTGCGCAGCTCAGGTGCCAGGGTGTTCTTGACCTTGGTACACAAAACTACTGCATTCAGTGATGTTCATTCATTCCATTGAGAACAAAAGGAACATTATGGACTAGTCCATTTTTCATGAATATTCTGCTTCATTGTTTAATGAAGACAATATTCATTGTCTTCGTGAGATTCATCTGCAGTCCTACCTTTCCACACTCACGGTCGAAGTCGGCCAGCATTTGTGCTGCTTGGCTAATGTATAGTGTTATTAGAACAATGTCATCAGTGAAGTGGAGCTGTTGTAATTGCTGATGGTCTATCTTCACTCCCATTCCTTCCCATTCCATTTGTCGCATGAAATTCTCAAGGATGGTGCTGAAGAGTTTTGGTGAAATGGTATCACCCTGCCAAACCCCTCTCTTGATGTAGATGATCACTTCATTTTAAAATTGTGATATTATGGTAGTAAATCTGTAATACGGCTCATGAAGGATCCTGATGTACTGAGTTAGAATGCCCTGTTTGGCTAAGGTTTCGATGACCACTTCAGTCTCAACAGAATCAAAGGACTTCTTTAAATCAATGAAGGTTAGACAGAGTGGCATCTTGAACTCTCACGAAACCTCAATGAGCTTGGTCACCATGTGGATATGGTCGATCTTGCTGAATGCTTTCTGGAACTCAGCTTGCTTGCATGGTTGTCCTTTGTCTAGTGTTCTGCTGTTCCTATACAGGATGACTCGAGTGAATAACTTGTAGACTGCAGACAACAGGCAGATTGGACAATAGTTTTCAATGCCATGGATGTCTCCCTTCTTGTACAACAGAACGGTCCTGCTGGTTTTCCACTGGGACAGAAACTTGCATTCAGACAGGTAGCATGTGAAGAGCTGAGCAGGTGTATTGATGAGTACTGGTGGCAGATCCTTCAGGGGTTCAGGTCTTACCCTATTTGGACCAGGTGCTGTATGCTTCCATACCTATGAAATGGCATGTCAGATTTTGGAAGATAGAATGCTGGGAACGACATATCCATCCTGCAGAATTCGGTATGTGGGCAAGTGTATGTAGCTATCAAAGAGATTCGAGTAGAAGTCATGGATAATCTTCTCCATTGCCATTCTGGAAGAAGTGTTAGATCCATGAGGAAATCAGAAGGCAGTCATTTTAGTCTTTTACTTGGCGAAGGTCAGCCAGGCATTGTGAATACTTTTCCCAGCTTCTGCCACATCGGCCAACACCGTTTCTCTTCTCCCTTTGAGGTCTTCCTTTATAGCTTCTCTTCACAGCTTTGTGAGCTTAGACATTAGCTCATGGTTGCCTGAGGCTTGAGAAAACCACATTGGTGAATGCAATAGAGAGTTTCCGAAGACAGGCGTCTTCTTGTGGCTTTTTTTCTCTTTGCATTCCTTGCATAATCATGGAGGTGCTGAACCAGTAGATCACATTCCTTATTCATGTTGTCAATGAAGGCATCTCCCCATAATGTTGCATTAGTGCAAAAGAGCTCCCAGTTAGTGGTTGTTCTAAGAGTTCTCTTCTTAAACTTTGCAGCCATTTCTCCCCGCTATATGAAGCAGAATTTTGCATGAAGGAGACGGTGATCCAATCCCATTTGGAATTTTGGGACAACAGCTACAATGGTCAGGCAAAACCATGATTGAATATTGTGTGGTCAACTTCGTTGTGGAAGTGTCCACCAGGAGACTCCCATGTCCAACCTTTAGATTTGGCCTTCTGGAATTGTGAATTATTATGAATGGTTTTGGTTGACATGATGAACTCAGACAGTCTCTCACCCTGTTCGTTCCATTCTATGCCATGGGTCCCGATACGGAGTTCTTTGGGCAAACTTCTCAGTCCTATCTTGGTGTTAAAATCACCAAAATGACCTTGTATGTGTGGCTTCTTTATAGAATTTCTCCAGCTCCATGGAGAACTTCTCAATTTCTTATCAGTTGTAGTTGGATGTTGGTGAGTAGATGACAAAGATAGAAACTGCTGGCACTGAGCCATATGTATTCAAATGTAAGCATTCGATTGGGGTTGTTAGGCATTCCAACAAATCAATGCTCATGGCCAAGTTCTTGTTGATGAGGATACCAACACCACCAATGCCTCTATTGTCGCATTTTCCAAGGAACAGTTCTTCTCCAGTGTCGAAAATGGTGTGATGTGATTGATGCGTTCATGTCTCGGTCAATCCAATGACGTCATACTTCATCTGTGCTTGCACTATCATGGATACCTCTGATGTCATCGTACATGCGTTAAGAGTGCAGGCAGTCATTTTAGTCCTTCATTTTGGCAGCCTAGTTTGGCCCTGAGTCTTTTGCAGCCTCTCCTTGCTCATCCTTTTCAAAGCTGCTATATCGGGGCCTCCTCTAGGGTCAGGGGAATGAGACTCATTTATCTTACTATTTTTGTTATATTGAATATGCCACGGGTAGCTTGTCAGGCTCTGCCATGCTTGTGGCATGTTGGTTCACTCTTCGCCGGTTGGCACTGTTGCCTGAAAACCAGTAGGTATGGTTCAATAAACAGAATTAAGACTGCTCTCTGCTTTTCCTTTATTGCAATGAAATGGTCAGGTTTTGATGGTCACGTTCCAGAGCCCTGAGCAGGCAAGAATCTTGTCAGACTGAGAGGTGGTCAGCCCCTTCCTGAACTTTACCATCAACCCCAAGCCACGCGTTGACTACATTGACTGGCTGGGCTGCTGCCTTTGGGGCAAGGAACGCTGCATCAACCATTTCTAGCAGATGGGGATCCACTGTGGCTACAGTGGGACCAGTGACTGCAGCAAGTTCACAGTGAATTGAAGAATCTTTATAGTCGAATCTGGCTTATATGGATCTATTCACAGTCCCACGAATTATCAAGTGAATGTTCAGATCATTGAGTATGAAATAAAGCAGACCCTGGGGCTGAATGATACAGGATTCAGCTGTGATGAAATGGCAAACACTTTTTGTCATGTTCTGCATGCCAATGGTACATACAGTAAACAAGTTAATATAGTACTGATGGGTATGCACATATTTTAACACCACTTCAATCCTGCCACTTCTGTCCAACCATATATATATATATATATATATATATATATATATATATATATATATTCCTTGCCCTTTTCTTTAATTGACACCTTAAGAACTCTTATACTCAAACCCTCTGTGTGAATGTCCCTTGGGAATTTCCACACTCAATAAATTAGATGTGAATTAGCCTGTAGAGATTGGATAGGTAGTATTGCTACAGTGAATCCCGGCTAACTCCTGGATCCTTGGAATCAGCATGTAAGAATAGCATGTAAATCACCAAATAGCTTCAGTATTAAACAAATTCATGTATGTTTATCTCTGTAGGCTGTGACAATCCTCCAAAACAGAAGCCTCTGAATAAGGAACAGCTACACAATGACTATGTACTGTGCACTCTGTTGTCACATTCACTGTTTATTGCATTGCTGCTTGTCACTTTTTAGGTTTAGTCACATGTCTTTTCTCATCCTTCCCTTCACCATCTCAATCCTTACTCTTTGATCCACTCTTGAGCACTTCCTTGCTTCAGAGTTTGTCTTCTTCCTGTCATCATTGCCAACAAATATAATTTTCTTTTTGTTCTCATCCCATTCTCTTTGCTTTGTCCATTCTAGCCATTTCCATTTGCTTAGACTGCAGAACAGCTTTGGCCTACGATTATATACAAAATACATACATGTATAATATATAATATATCTCACAATACTAGCCTTAAAATATTTCTGCTGAGTGTTTTGTTATATTCTCTGCAAGTAAGCCTGAAAATGATCTAGATCACATCTGCCCTTTCTTAAGTCCCACCTTTAAGGTATTAATATCACTGTCACTGTCCTCCCATTGTTCATCGATTTTCTTGAGCAGGCCCAGTAACGTCTCCATCCTAAGACTTGTTACTGTGTTTGGCATATCGAGTACATCACGGGTAGCTTGTCAGGCTCTGCCGTGCGGGCGAGATACTCTCGGTAGCTTGCCGGGCTCTCCGAGAGGGGCGAAGGAATCAAACTCGGGTCAGCCATGTTGGCTGCGTGCAAGGCAGATGCCCTACCCGCTGTGCTACCGCTCCAGCCCATGGTATTAATAATAAAACTTTTTTATATGAAGTAGTAGTGGGCTGGAGCGATAGCACAGCAGTAAGGCATTTGCCTTGCACGCGGCTGACATGGCCAATCAGGGTTAGATTCCTCTGCCTCTCTCGGAGAGCCTGGCAAGCTACTGACAAGATCTCTCCCGCACAGCAAAGCCTGGCAAGCTCCCCGTGATGTATTCGATAGGCCAAACACAGTTAACAACAAGTCTTACAATTTGTTGTGAGATGCCTGCACAAGCAAATCGATGAACAATGGGAGGACAGTGCTAGAGTATATGAAGTAGTATAGAGCTGAATACTAAAAGACCATAATGCATCATTATATGCAATATATGTCACATCTCTTCTTGTTCCTCTTGATTGTCCCTCTCCAAAAACACTGCTTCTGGGAAGACTTAGTTTGAAGTTTCTCATGAGATTATTTATATCATTTTCTCTTTGTTTAATGGATGATGAAATTTGTGCAGATGATTTTTTTATTCTCGCGTTTCTTATTTTCAGAGCCACATATAGTGGCACTATGTATTTCCATGTCGTTGATTTCTGCTTTAACTTTTATGATCTCTTTTCTTCTGCCTGATTTGTGCTCCTTTTGTTGATAATTTTCTAAGCTCTTGAGCTGTGTTTATGTGTGCCCTTTCTTCCTTCCTGAGAAATGCTTGCAGAGCTATTAATTTTCCCTTAAACACGGCTTTAACTGCATCTCATACGTACTGGTTGCTCATATCTTCATCATTACTTGTTTGCAGGTATCCTTTAACTCCGTCCTTGACTTCCTTCCTAACCCACTCATTTTTTAACACTGAGTTATTTAATTTCCAGGTGTTTGATTTGGTTCTCCGTGTCTTTGTGTGATTCACTTCTATTCCCAGTACATCGTGTTCTGAAAAGATTGTTGAAAAGATTTCTATCTTTCTGAGGTACGTGTTGGTCTATTTTGGAAAATATGCTGTGTGCACTGTAAAAGAATGTGTATTCTTTCTTTTTGGAGTGTAAAGCCCTATATAGGACTATAAGCCCTCTCTCTTCTATTTCTTCCTTCAAAGCCAATGTTTCCTTGCTGAGTTTTGTTCTTATTGATCTCTCCAGATGTGATAAGGCGATGTTGAAGTGTACGGCTACTATTGTGTTACTAGCAATGTCCTCCTTAAAATCTGTTAGCAGTAGTTTAAAATATTTAGCTGTTCCCTCATTAGGTGCTTATACATTTAAGAGTGTGATTTCTTCCTGTTTTATGTATCCCTTTATGAATAGAAAATGGCCTTCACTGTCCTTTCAAATGTTTTTCAACCTGAAATTGATGTTGTCAGATACTAGTATGACCACCCATCATTTTTGATGACACAGAGAACCAAAGCTTTTTGCTTGAGAGATTGTTTTCCATCCTTTCACTTTGAGTCTGTGTTTGTTCTGACTGTTGAGTTGAGTTTCTTGTAGGCAGCAGAATGTTGGGTTCTGTCTCTGAATCCATTTTGCCACTCTGTGTCTCTTAGTTGGTGAATTTAGACTGTTGACATTGAGAGAGATTATTGTTATGGGTTTTTTTTTTATCATCTTTCTGTCAGGGTGTGTGTGCTTATAGGGTTTGTCTTGTCTTATAGTAGCCCCTTTAGCCCTTCTTTTAGGTTTGGATTTGAGTCTATGAAGTTCCTGAGCTGCTGTTTTTCTAGAAAATAGTGTACTGTTCCATCGAGTTGAAGTGAGAGTTTAGCTGGATAGAGAATTCTTGGTGAAGCGTTCATTTCAGTGAGTTATTTCACTATATCCCACCATTGCCTTTGGGCTTAGAGGGTTTCCTCTGATAGGTCTGCTGTGAATCTAAGGGGTGCTCCTTTGTATGTGATTTCCTTCTTTAACCTTGCTGCTTGCAGTATTGTATCTCTATCCATGGCATCGATTATTCTAGCTTTGATATGTCTTGGAGTGTTTTTCTTAGGGTCTCTTTAAGCTGCCACCATTTGGGTCCTTGAATCCGAATGACTGCATTGTCTAGCTCTGGGAACTTTTCAGCAATGACTTGTTTAACCATGGCGTTTTTATTGGTATTGTTTCCCTAAGCTTCTGGTACTCCAATGATTCTAATGTTGTTTCTCTTGGAATCATCGCCTAGGAGTCTGATTTGCTCTTGAGTTATTTTGAGGTCACTTGCCATTGTTTGTTGTTGCCTGTTGGCTTCATGCAGCTGACCTTCCAGCTCACTGATTCTTTCTTCAGCTGTGGCCATTCTACTGTGAGGGGAATGACTGAGTTTTTTTATTTCGTCTACGAAATCTCTTATTTGTGACATTTCTGTGTGTAGCTTTCCAATTTCTGCTGTCATTTCATCCTGCATTTTCTTGATTGTCCGTTCCATTGTTTCAGGTCCTCCTTCAATTACTGGATATCTGTCTCACTATTTTTTGAGTTCATTGAACATCTTCATTAATTCATATCTGAATTCTTTCTCAGAGAGGTCTGTTAGGTAAATAGAACCTACTGAGATTTCTGGACTCTTTTCATCGTCCTCCCCACGTGGTGCAGATTTGCTTTGTTGGAGTGAGAGTTTAGCCGGATAGAGAATTCTCGGTGAAGCGTTCATTTCAGGATGTTTATTCACTATATCCCACCATTGCCTTTGGGCTTGGAGGATTTCCTCTGATAGGTCTGCTGTGAATCTAAGGGGTGCTCCTTTGTATGTGATTTCCTTCTTTGACCTTGCTGCTTACAGTATTATGTCTCTATCCGCGGTATCGATCATTCTAGCTATGATATGTCTTGGAGTGCTTTTGTTAGGGTCTCTTTTAGCTGGCACTCTTCGTGCTCCTTGAATCTGAATGGCTGCATTGTCCAGCTCTGGGAACTTTTCATTAATGACTTGTTTAACCATGGCCTTTTCATTGGTATTGTTTCCCTTAGCTTCTGGTACTCCAATGATTCTAATGTTGTTCCTCTTGGAACCGTCTCCTAGGAGTCTGATTTGCTCTAGAGCTATTTTGAGGTCTCTTGCCATTGTTTGTTGTTGTCTGTTGGCTTCGTGCAGCTGATCTTCCAGCTCACTGATTCTGTCTTCAGCTGTGACCATTCTACTGTTGAGGGTGCAGACTGAGTTTTTTTTTGTTTGTTTGTTTGTTTGTTCGTTTGTTTTTTGTGAGACACCATGAGGTACAGTTGTAGATTTACAAATTTTGTGCCTGGGTTTCAATTATAAAATGATCAAATACTCATTCCTCCACCAGTGCCCATTTCCCACCACCATGGATCCCAGTATCCTTCCCACACTCCATCCCCTCCATCCCACCCTGCCTCTGTGACAGGGCATTCCCCTCTGTTCTCTCTCTCCTTTTGGGTGTTGTGGTTTGCAAAAGAGGCATTGAGTGGCAATCATGTTTGGTCTATAGTCTACTTTCAGCATGCTTCTCCCAACCTGGGAGGATCCTCCTGACACCCTTTATTTGGTGTTCCCTTCTCTATCTGAACTTCCTTTTCCCCTAGCATGTGTGGCTGGCCTCCAAGCCATGGAGCAAAATTCCTGGTACTTAACCTCGGCCATTCTTGCGTGTTAGTCTCCTATTTTGTTACCTTATGTTCCCCAGATGAATGCAATCTTTCTATGTCTATCCCTCTCTTTCTGACTCATTTCGCTTAACATGATACTTTCCATGTAGTACCACTTGTATGTAAATTTCATGACTTCATCTTTTCTAACAGCTACATAGTACTTCATTGTGTAAATGTACCAAAGTTTCCTTAAGCAGTCGTCTCTTCTTGGGCACAGGCTGAGTTTTTTTTTTATCTCATCTATGGAACCTTTTATTTGTGACATTTCTGTGCATAGCTTTCCAATTTCTGCTCTCATTTCTTCCTGGATTTTCTCGATTGACCGATCCGTTGTTTCTTTCATGTTCTCCTTCAATTTGTTGGATATCTGTCTCACTGTTTCATTGAGTTCATTGAATATCTTCATTACTTCATATCTGAATTCTTTCTCAGAGAGAACCCTTAGGAGTGTAGCACCTACTGAGGCTTCTGGACTCTTTTCATTGTTCTCTCCACGTGGTGAGGATTTGCATTGTTAATGTTGGTGTGATGGTATGGAGACTCATATGTTACTTGAGATTGCTGGGTATGAGTGGATTACCTGTGGCAACCCTAAATTAAGCCACACCCACTTCTACAGAAGCCACGCCCACTTTTGAAGAGGCCAGTCCCCCTACGGGTACCTTAGAGGGGAATACAACCTGTGGGAGGAAAAAGATCGGCACAGTGTTGGGGATGAAAAGGAAGAGGCTTGGGCACTCTGTGTTAAGGATAATTCCTGGGTACTATCTGGGAGTCTCAAGTAGTGCCTGCACCAAGCCCAGATCAGCCACATTTAGGACAAGTACACTACTCACTATATTATAGACTGTTTCTAAGAAGATGTTTTTACAATTTTTTAAGGAGTGATAAATACACTATTTCAAGTACGAATTCCCTGTGATAACTCTAGTCTGTCTACATTCCAGCCTTTGCTGAAGCACTATTAGAAGATAAAGTCTAAAAATTACAATGATTACAATGAATGGAGGTCTTTAAACAGCCTAACTTCTGATGAATCATTATTGCTTCATTTTCATTTTCCCACACATAAAATGTGTCCTGCCTCAGGAAATAGATCTCAAAGTACAAATGCACTTTTTGTTATTCGTCTAGAATGTGAGAAATTGCCATGAGCCTATCAAAAGACAAATGTTTTGTTTCCTTTTAATATTTCAAATGTAATCTTTATTGAGAATGACCTGCTTGTGAAAATAGTTTAAAAATCAGTTTGCATTGTGGGATTGGAAAGGGACTAAACAATTTATCTGTTAGATTCTTTATCTGAACAAACTGAAATCTTAAACCAAGGAAAAATAAATTCTTTTCTCAGTTATACAGCAGTGATATTTTCAAAATCTATTACTTTGTCACTGATTTTAATTTTAAGAAAATTAGAATTATGTTCATTTGAAATCTGCAGTGAGGATTTCACCTCAAAGTTAGAAATTCTCAAATTCACTTGTCTCAGAAATTTTTAACCTTATGTTTTTACATCCCCCAAATATTTTTGCTGATATGAATTATACATTTTATATTTCTCATATTAGAAATGAGCCGTACATTTTTTAAACAATAAATTATTTTATTACTGTAACCAGAAAGTTCAGTTTACTGCTTCTCCAGAGCCAAATAAGAGAGATGGTGACTGGTCAGGGAAAAAAAAGAGCTTTTAGTTGGCTACAAGTCAGGAAATTGAATGATAGCCAACTCAGGTCCCCAAAGCATCCATCCTTTTATCATGGTCATATGGAGTTTTTATAGAGAAAGAGAACAGAGAAAGAGAAAGAGAGCACATTTATAAGAATGATAGGCTACAAACTTATGGGTGCCATGGATTCCAATAAATCACTCCATGCTAATCTTCTGAGACAGACTCGGGTACAGTGTGGGGCCCCTGATATCAGGGTCCCCATCCTCATTTCTCTCCTAATCTGCCAGCAGGAAGGGGATGCTTCCCCATTGTTCCAAGATGTAATTCATTTACAGTTAAAACTTATAAACAAACCCTTCATCTCCTGAAGGGTTGTACCCCATAACTGCCAACTGATTGTTCTCCATAACCATACACTAGCTTAAGCACTAACTAGGTCATTTTCCCTCAGTAATTTGCTTTCCTGATCACAGCTTTTGCACCCCCATACCCCCTTCAGTGTCTGAGTAGGATGTGATTTGTTTTTATACCAGTGTTATTTATAAATATCACATGCCTAAAACTCAGCTCAATAATTTCGTAAATCATGTTTCTTTAATAAAATGCATTTTTTAAAAAAAAAGAATGCTTATCCCTTACTGTATTCAGTCACTAGTGGGTTCCTGGTTGCTTTTAGAAGATCTCTTCTGTCCTGCTTTTTAAATAGACCTGCACACTGGTCTTATGATCTTCTCAGATGAATTCCTGGGCTTGGGATGCAGATTATCAGGAATTATCAGTAATTTCTCCTGACTTTTTCCTTCTTCTCCCCAGCAATGGGATTCTCTTTCTGACTCACCTTTGCTATTGGGTCTGTGTCTCAACCTGCCCTTATACTCCCCTGGTGACTTTGAAACTTGTTGGACTACAGATCACAGATCACAGATCATCCTGTTATTCGTCGATTGCCTCGAGCAGGCCCCAGTAACGTCTCCTTCATCCTAGCACTGAGATTATATTCAAGGCTCTTTAGGAGAATGAGACCCATCATTGTTACTGGTATTTGGCATATTGGGTACGCCACGGGGATTTTGCCAGACTCTGCCGTGTGGGCAGGCTACATTCAGTAGCCTGCCAGTTTGTCAAAGTAGGAATGAGATGTCATAATAAGATGTCATAATAAGATAATAAGGCATTTGCGGCCGCGCGGTTCCGGGAGCTGGTTTTTATAGTCTCAGAGTCTTGGCCGCTGATGGGATTACATGGCGCCAGGGGGCCAGTTGGTGGGTGTGACCCCCGCCTACTGGAATTTGGAGGATCTGGGTGGAGGATGCTCGATTCCAATCCGAGTAGGCTTGAAGATCTCGGCCCCGGAGTGGACTACAGTTTACTTGAAAAGTTCCTCAAGTGACCCTTGAGAAGTGCTCACTCTAATTTTCTCACTGAAAAAAATGCTAAATGGATCAAAATGATCCAAGAATAGCACAACAATATTTAAGCTATTAAAATATCACAACAATATTTAAGCTATTAAAATTCTCTAACACCTAAGATTTTCTTGAGTCTTGAATCCTGTGCTGTTTAAAGTTACTACAGATGTAAGGAAAAAAAGGTAAAATGGCTTAATCTAAGTAGTGAAATTTTTAAAAATATCTATAAAACCATTGCAGAGTCTTACATTACAGGCCCAAAACAATAGGAAATTAGGCTGCATTACACTGATAAATAAATTTTAGTAAAGACCGAAGGCATTTTACTATGTTTTAAGGTCCATGGCCCACACGGCAAAGCCTGACAAGCTACCCATGACGTATTCGATATGCCAAACACAGTAACAACAAGTCTCACAATGGAGACGTTACTGGGCCCGGTCGAGCAAATCGATGAACAGTGGGAGGACAGTGACAGTGACAGTTTATATTGAATGGAATTAGAAAGGTAGCCTAAAAGTATTCTAGTTTAAATTAAATTTAGTGAGTAATAATATTCAAGTCAGGTTAACTCGTTGAAAGGCAAATGGGTAAACAAAAACGCTAGAACATTTGAGAAAATATTTTATCTTAAGATTTTTGTAATTAAAGTTTAGATAACTATTTAATACAAGTAAACTGGTTATTTCAAAGATAAAATGATACTATGTCACAAATTACAACTACACTGTGAAGATCTGGAAAATGGACTCAGAGGGCTGAGGTCTAGGCTTCTGTATCATTTCACAGCATTAATGCAGGCTCCTTGAAGAAGGGTCCCACTTCATGAACAAAAGGGAGAAAACTGGGATTGCTCCTGTCCCCAGGAGCAAAGTCTGAAGAAGCTGTAACCCCCTGCCTTGCCCTATGCCTTTGTCACCCAATCTGCCACCTAGCAACCACCAGAACTGCCCCTATATTCCTCTCTCTGCTGCCTTCAGTGCCTTGCAGCTGAAGTTACCTGCTGTCTTCCCTCCATAGGGTGACTGAGAACTGGGAATGGTGAAAACCCACTGGCTTGTAGTAGTTCCAATTTTAAAATTAGGGAGTTGATATTTTAATGGTTATGGTTCTAAATATTTTTGAATAAAAATTAAAAGTATCAGAAGAGATACGTATGGTCTTATGGTAAAAAGAAACCTAATATTTAAAAATTTTGGTAGAAGAATTCTGTCTCAGGGAAAACTTGTTTTTGATGATAGGAAAAAGCAAAATAATCTAAATGAATACTCCAGATTGTGTATTTTCAGAGGTTGTTTTAGAGGTACAAAGTTAAACTGTGTGTTTAACTATCTGAGCTCTGTACTGAAGATAAATGAAAATACATGTAAATGAAAATTTGTTTCCTTAGATATGAGAGGTGAAATTTATCAAGACAAGAATTTTTTTCTTTTTACTTTTTTAAAATTTTTTTTCATTTTTAGTGAAACACCATGAGGTACAGTTGTAGATTTACAATTTTTTGTGCATGGGTTTCGATTATACAATGATCAAATACCCATCCCTCCACCAGTGCCCATTTTCCACCACCATGGATAATATCCCTCCAACCCCCATCCCTCCCATCTCACCCTGCCTCTGTGGCAGGGCAATCCCTTGTGTTCTCTCTCTCCTTTTGAGTGTTGTGGTCTGCAAAAGAGGCTTTGAGTGGCAAACATGTTCAGTCCATAGTCTACTTTCAACATGCGTCTCCCCTCCTGGGAGGTTACTCCAAACACCCTTTATTTGGTGCTCCCTTCTCTATCTGAGTTGCCCTTTCCCCTAGAATGCCTGGATGGCCTCTAAGCTATAGAGTAATCCTCCTGGTGTTCATCTCAGCTATTCTTGGGTATTAATCTCATATTTTGTTTCTTCATATTCCCCAGATGAATGCAATCTTTCTATGTCTATCCCTCTCTTTCTGACTCATTTCGCTTAGCATGATACTTTCCATGTTGTACCACTTGTATATAAATTTCATGACTTCATCTTTTCTAAGAGCTACATAGTACTCCATTGTGTAGATGTACCAAAGTTTCTTTAACCAGTCATCTGTTCTTGGGCATTCAGGTTTCTTCCAGGTTCTGGCTATTGTAAAGAGTGCTGCAATGAACAAACAAGTGCAGATATCACTTCGACTATACATTTTTGACACTCTGGGATATATTCCCAGGAGTGGTATTGCTGGGTCAAATAGGAGCTCAATTTCTAATTTTTTGAGAATCGTCCATACTGTTTTCCAGAAAGGCTGAACCAGTCGACATTCCCACCAACAGTGAAACAGTATCTCATTGTGCAGAAGCTCATGGGATATGCCTTAAGATACCACGTCACCATCTGACCTGCGATGGTGCTTCCCTCTTGCCTTTGAGAGGGAAGTTTGCAGCCAGAGCTGGCTGAGACCCACCAAGCCACAACGTCTCTGATTGGACAGAGAGAAAAGAGACCCTCAGACCTACTCAAGCAACCTCTGGAAGCTGGCCAGAAACCTAAGGAGAATTTCATGTGTCACCCTTGTTTCTTGCCTCATGTTGCTAAAATTAAACTCCTACGGCTCCTTACCTGTTAGCATTCTTTAGAAACCGAGGTTGAGGTCCTCTAAAATTTCATGATTTGTTGGGCCTGAAAATACGGGGTATGGTTTTGATTTCCCTCAGTCTACTGACCATTTGCTAAGTACGTTTTCTCCAGGTGATTGCTGACTAATTACATTTTCTTTGATCCAGCTTCTTACTTTGTGTGTTCACCAGGAGGTCCTCTTGGATATGCATGTAGAAATAAAAGTTCCTGCTGTGCCTCTTCTGAGGGCTCTGACTTTGGAGGCTATTCCTCTGAGCCCACTCTTCTCTCTGTTGGTCCCAGGATTCACTATCCCATGACTTATATCAGAAGCTATAAGTCCTTTTTAAAAAGTCCTGACCCTTTGTTTGTCGATTCTTTTCCATTTTTTTACCCAAAGCTGTATCAACTCACCAAAACAGTTAGAGCTGAGTAATTAATAAAACCCCTTAACTGAGAAAGACATGGCAGAAACAATTATTTGATTGCCTGTTTATAAAACCAGTGGAGAATGAGCTGGGGCCTGAACATAAGGGACTCCATCTTTATTTCTCTCATAGTCTGTCAGCAAAAATGGATCATCTCTCCATTTTTCCAAGGATCAGTTGTAACCATTGACAAGCACAGACAGTCCATGAACTTGTCCCTTAATCTCTTTGGAGTCATGAGTTCTATGGGACTCTAGTAGACTATGGTCAACACCTTTGTATAAAGACCCTCTAACTCAGCCTGTCTGAGTGGCACTCATTTATGTCTGGTGAACCTCTCTTACAACATGATTTGATATCAAATAAAAATGTCATAGCAAGGTTTCCATTCTCTTTTCCTTAAGGAGGACACTATCTACATTCTTATCCATCCCTAAATTGGACAGGTTTTCATATTTCTAATATTGAATTCAACACCTAATTGCCTTGAGTCAGGTTAATTATCAATTAATTTGTAAACAGCAATCTATCTCACATTTATATCACATTTTCTTTTGTGAAAGTGTTACTCAACAAGGACTTAATTGTCCACATGAATAAAGGTCAGTTATTATGACACTGGCTTTCAGAGAAAGGAAAGTAGTTTATCATGTGATAGACCAGTTAAAGACGTAAGACTCCAGTAAGTCCCTAATTTGGGGACTTTGAGATTTTGAACACTTTTACTTTTGGGCCTCTGGTTTTGTATCAGTTTAGAGAATAAGACAAATATGGGTAAAACAGGTTTGGCAAAAGTTGATTGGCTATCAATTATGGGCATATAAACTGCACACAAGCTTTAGGTTTTCTGGGATCTACTGGGTTACCATCAAATTCTACCTCGATCTAGATGCCCCATTGATCTTGATGCTGAAAGATAAAGGGGATAAGGCAGTGCCATGACAGGCTCAATAAGAAACCAGATCTAACTAACTAACTAAGTTTTGGTTTGCTAGACTTGAGCTATGGTTTCCCCAAGTTATGGTTTCTCTGAACGTGCCAGCCAGGACAACCAAACAGAAACAGCCACCAGGACAAACATAAATGACTGGGAAGGTCCCCAACAAACACCGAAGCCTGCCTCCGGAGAATCAGAATTTATCAAGCAGCTGGAAAGTCCTCTAAACCATTGTCAAACACAAACCCCAGTTAAGTAATGCTGGAAGATAAAAATCCTGCGCACCTGTGGCAAGGATCCACTCACTCTGAGAAAGCTCCCACGGTGTCAGTGAGCCAGATGGGGGCCTTAGTTCGCGCTAGCCAATGAAGACCCTTTGCTCGTTGCTCCCAACTTGTCTTTGTGATTTCTCTGGGGAGATCCCAGCCTGGTTCAATAGTGCTGTGGTTTCTTGATTTGGGAATGGGGGTCCACCTCATGATCAAGGCCATTGAAATATAAGATCCTCTTATTAGCACATAATCTTTGTTTTAAAAATGTGGAAGTGCCATTATTCTCTGCTAAACCAGTGTTAAGAAATTCTTCTCTGTCATTTACAAATAGCTAGAGTTTAAAAATAAATTAGTGACAAAGACAGCATTACTACTTTGTGAATCTCTTTACTACTTGCATATATTCAGTTAGAGTCCTCTATCTCCATTTTGAATTTAGTCTTTTTTGAGAACATTGATTTCAAAATTGCAAGAAGATTGCTAGAGACTCACAAAATCCAGTTAATTTATAAATCAAATTGACTACAGTGTTCCAAAGATAAAAGCATCCTTGAATTTAATCCTATACATTTTACCTAGGATAAATCATATAGAATGTTACCTATGAAATTCTAGCCACAAAAATATGTCACAGAAATCTGAGCTGAGATTTTCATGGCATGCTGCATAGAAATGATTCATGCTAGTGTGGTTGAAGAGATAGAAGAGCACATAGGATGTTTGCCTTGCTCATGGAGAACCTGGGTCAATCCCCCATCACCTAACATGGTCTTCCAGTTTTTCCAGGAGCAATCCCTGAGCACAAAGCCAGGGGTAAGACCTGAACACATCTAAATGTGACCTAAAACAAAAAAATATTAAATATTTTATGATAGTTTTGTTTCTTTGGTTTGGTCTCCCCCCCTCCGCCCCCCCAAGGGCTCAGAAGGCCTGAACATACTTCTAGTAATTCTTCGTCTATAGGTCCGGAGGACATATTTCTACTTGAGTTCCATGGAGGTGCTGTGATTCACAGTGTACATTTGTTCCAGAAATCAAACGTGGGCATTAACACATAAGACATATGTCTTAACCCCTACAGAGAATGTTTTTTTAAGGCAGAATAGGAAAAATGGAACACAGAGGGAAAAAATCCACATTGGGCCCTCCCTTGTATAATGCGTTCTTGATGTTTCCAAAGCTTTTACTCACTTTTCTACTCTTGTTTCTAAATGACTCCTGATTTCAGTCTTTATTTTTCAATTTTACTTTTGATTTTGCAGCACAATTTAGTTCTCTTGTGTATCTATTCACTCAGCTTTAGGGAAATTGAAAAGTTGTCATTAAGAAAAGGCAGTAGGCATTTGATGGTTTCATTGTCGGCAATAAAAATGTGTTATGGTCTTACTATATAATCAGGAGAAAATTTACATAACAAGGCTTACTCTAAAATAAACTTTAAGTATTGCATCGCCAGCCCAAAATATTTGAAACTTAAACAAGAAACATACACCTACACCTTGTGAATTAAATATATGGTGCATTAGCTATGGAAATCATTGGGAATAGAATAGAATATATTTGGAACCCAGTTGATTCACAGGGATTTTCCTGGTATATTCTTACACACTTTTTATGGGAATTGATAAATATATCAACCCTGGTATAAGAAGAGTGCATCGACCATCCCTGAGCCTCTTCCTGTTCGTCCCCAATGCTGTGCCAGTATTCTTCCCCTCCCAGATCAGTTAATCCACCAGTATTCGAACCCGGGACTTGGCTTTCTTAGTGTAAGTGTCCCAGGCATCCTCTGGGACACTGGGTGATCCACCATCCCTGAGCCTCTCCCGCTTTGTCCCCAATGCTGTTCAGGTATTCTTCCCCTTCCAGGTCAGTTAATCCGCCAGTATTTGAACCCAGGACTTGGTGTTCTCCGTGCAAGCACCCCAGGGGTCCTCTGAAATGCTGGGTAGTCCACCATCCCTGAGCCTCGTCCTGTTCATCCCCAATACAGTGCTGATATTCTTTTGATCCCAGGTCACTTAATTCACCAGTATTTGAACGCTGGACTTATCTTTCTTCATGCAAACTCCCCAGGCATCCTCTAGGACACTGGGACGCCCACCATCCCTGAGCCTCTTCCTGTTTGTTCCTAATGCTGTGCTGGTCTTCTTCCCCTCCAGGCTGCTACCCACACCACAAATCAGGTACCTGTGGGGGCTTGGTCTCTTCAGAAGTGGGTGTGGTTTCTGTAAAAGTGGGCGAGGCATAACTTTAGGCCTTGTAGCCAAAGACAGCCGCAGGGAGATTAGTCATGACTAGTAATCTAGTGTAAAATCTCAGTCCCCATACCTCCACACTAACATGAAGAAACAAAGCAAATCCACACCATGTGGGGAGGACGATGAAAAGAGTCCAGAAACCTCAGTAGGTTCTATTCACCTAACAGACCTCTCTGAGAAAGAATTCAGAAATGAAGTAATGAAGATGTTCAATGAACTCAAAAAATAGTGAGACAGATATCCAGTAATTGAAGGAGAACCTGAAACAATGGATCAGACAATCAAGAAAATTCAGGAAGAAATGAGAGCAGAAAGTGGAAAGCTACACACAGAAATGTCACGAATAAGAGATTCTGTAGATGAAATAAAAAAAAAAAACTCAGTCATTCCCCTCACAGTAGAATAGCCACAGCTGAAGAAAGAATCAGTGAGCTGGAAGGTCAGCTGCACGAAGCCAACAGGCAACAACAAACAATGGCAAGTGACCTCAAAATAACTCAAGAGCAAATCAGACTCCTAGGCGATGATTCCAAGAGAAACAACATTAGAATCATTGGAGTACCAGAAGCTCAGGGAAACAATATCAATGAAAAGGCCATGGTTAAACAAGTCATTGCTGAAAAGTTCCCAGAGCTAGACAATGCAGTCATTCAGATTCAAGAACCAAAAGGGTGGCAGCTTAAAGAGACCCTAAGAAAAACACTCCAAGACATATCAGAGCTAGAATAATCGATGCCGTGGATAGAGACACAATACTGCAAGCAGCAAGGTTAAAGAAGGAAATCACATACAAAGGAGCACCCCTTAGTTTCACAGCAGACCTATCAGAGGAAACCCTCTAAGCCCAAAGGCAATGGTGGGATATAGTGAAAAAACTCACTGAAATAAACGCTTCACCAAGAATTCTCTATCCAGCTAAACTCTCACTCTAACTCAATGTAACACTACACTATTTTCTAGAAAAAACAGCAGCTCAGGAACTTCAAAGACTCAAAACTGAACCTAAAAGAAGGGCTAAATGGGCTACTGTAAGACAAGTCAATCCCTATAAGCACACACACCCTTACAGAAAGATGACAAAAAAAAACCCATAACAATAATCTCTCTCAATGTCAACAGTCTAAATTCACCAATTAAGAGACACAGAGTGGCAAAATGGATTCAGAGACAGAACCCAACATTCTGCTGCCTACAAGAAACTCAACTCAACAGTCAGAGCAAACACAGACTCAAAGTGAAAGGATGGAAAACAATCTTGCAAGCAAACAGCTCCCTCAAAAATGCTAGGGTGTTTATCCTAGTATCCAACAACATCAATTTCAGATTGAAAAATATTAGAAGGGACAGTGAAGGCCATTTTCTATTCATCAAGGGATAAGTACAACAGGAAGAAATCACACTCTTAAATGTATACACAACACAATAGTAGCCAGACACTTCAACATCGCCTTATCACCTCTGGAGAGATCAACAAGAACAAAACTCAGCAAGGAAACATAGGCTTTGAAGGAAGAAATAGAAGAGAGAGGGCTTATAGACCTATACAGGAATTTACACTCCCAAAAGAAAGAATACCATTCTTTTCCAGTGCACACAGAACATTTTCCAAAACAGATCATGTGCTAGGACACAAATAAGACCTCAATAGAATAAGAAAGATAGAAATCTTTTCACCAATCTTTTCAGACCACGATGCACTGAGAATAGAAGTGAATCACACACAGACACGGAGAACCAAATCAAACACCTGTAAATTAAATGACTCAATGTTGAACAACGAGTAGGTTAGGAAATAAGTCTAGGACAAAAATTAAAAGATACCTGAAAACGAATGAGAATGAAGACACGAGCTACCAGAACCAATGGGATCCAGCGAAAGCCGTGTTTAGGGAAAATTTATAGCTCTGCAAGCATTTCTCAGGCCCACATAAACAACTTGACTTCACAGCTCAAGAGATTAGAAAATGATCAACAAAAGGGAGCACAAATCAGGCAGAAGGAAAGAGATTGTAAAAATTAGAGCAAAAATCAATGACATGGAAACAAAAAAAATTCAAAGGATCAATGAAACCATAGATTGTTCTTAGAGAAAATAAACAAGAGAAATAAACCACTATCAAGACTCACAAAGAAAGAGAAATAGAACCCTAATAAACCAAATCAGAAATGAGAAGGGGGGTATCACAATAGAAATTAAAGAAATTCAAAAGATCATCTGAGACTACTTTGAAAGTCTGTATGCCACAAGATAAGAGAACCTAGAAAAAATGGATAAATTCCTGGATTCCTTTAATCTCCCAAAGCTGAATCAAGAAGATCTAGAGTACCTGAATAGACCTATTAACATCAAGAAATTGAAACTGTAATCAAAAGTCTTCCCAAAAACAAAAGCCCAGGTCCAGATGGATTCACTAGCGAATTTTTCCAAATATTTAAAGAAGACCTATTGCAGCTCTTCTCAATCTTTTCCAGGAGATTTGAGAAACAGAAACTCTCCCAAACAGTTTCTATGAAGCTGATATCTCTTAAATACCAAAAGGAAACAAAGACACCACAAGAAAAGAAAACTACAGGCCAATAAACCTGATGAACATAGAGGCGAACATTCTCAACAAAATAATAGCAAATAAAATTCCAACAACTCATCAAAAAGATCATACACCATGACCAAGTGGGATTCATCCTTGTTATGCAAGGATGGTTTAACATTCGGAAATCAATCAACATAATCCATCACATCAACAAAAGAAAAGATAAAAACCATATCATCATATCAATAGATGCAGAGAAAGCATTTGACAAGATCCAGCACCCGTTTATGATGAAAACCCTCACCAAAATGATTATAGAGGGGATTTTCTTCAATATATTTAGATATATCTACCACAAACCTACAGCAAGCATCATCCTCAATAGGGAAAAACTGAGAGCCTTCTCTCTAAAATCAGGGTTGAGATAAGGATGCCCACTCTCTCCACTGTTGTTCAATATAGTACTGGAAGTACTTGCAACAGCGGTTAGGCAAGAAAAAGATATTAAGGGCATTCAGGTAGGAAAGGAAGAAATCAAGCTCTCACTATATGCAGATGATATGATACTATACTTAGAGAACCCTAAAACCTCTACCAAGAAACTCTTAGAAACAATAGACTTGTATAGTAAAGTTGCAGGCTATAAAATCAATACCAAAAGTCCATGGCTTTCCTATGTGCAAACATTGAGATAGAAGAAAGTGACATGAAAAAAACAATTGTGCCCCAGAAAATACTTAGCTGCGCTGGAGCTCTAGCACAGTAGTAGGGCCTTGGATGCAGCCAGCCCGGCCTAGTCAGGTTCAATTCCTCTGCCCCTCTCAGAGAGCCTGGAAAGCTACCAAGAGTATATCGCCCACAAAGCAAAGCCTGGCAAGCAACCCGTGAAGTATTCAATATGCCAAACACAGTAACAACAAGTCTCAAAATGGAGATGTTACTGGGACTGCTCGAGAAAATCGATGAACAATAGGAGGATAGTGACAGGAATCAGCTTAACTAAGGAAGTAAAGGACTTGTACAAAGAAAACTACAAAACTCTACATCAGGAAATAAAAGCGGACATGGGAAAATGGATAGATATCCCTTGCTCATAGATTGGGAAAATTAACATTGTAAAAACGGCAATATTTCTCAAACCATTGTACAAATTCAATGTGATCCCTGTAATGATACCCATGACATTCTTCAAAGAAATGGAGCAAACACTCCTCAAATTCATATGGAACAATAAGCCCCAATGAATAGCTAAAGCAATTCTTGGGAAAAAGAAAATGGGATGAATGAAACTCCCTAACTTCAAACTCTACTACAAAGAAGTAATTATTAAAACAGCATGGTACTGAAACAAAGGCAGAGCTGCAGACCAATGGAACAGGGTTAAATATACTGATATCTCGCCCCAAACATATGATCATCTAATCTTTTATAAGGGAGAAATGTGAAGTGGAGCAAGAAAATCCTCTTTAACAAATTTTGCTGCCAACATTGGACAGCTACATGCAAAAAAAAAATGGGCTCAGATCTCTGCCTAACACCATGTAAAAAAGTAAGATCAGAATGAATTAAAGACCTCAACATCAGACCGGAATCCAGAAGATACATTGAAGACAAAGTTGGCAAAACCCTCCATGACATTGAAGCTAATGGTATCTTCAAAGATGTCACACCATTGGCCAAGCAAGTGAAAACAGAGATAGACAAATGGGACTATCTTTAACCATGAAGCTTCTGCACCTCAAACGAAACAGTGCCTAAAATACAAAGACAGTCAACAGAATGGGAAAGGATATTTGCCCAAAACACATCCAACAAGGGGTTGATATCAAGGATATATAAAATACTGGTTGAACTCCACAAGAAGAAAACATCCAACCCCATCAAAAAATGGGGCGACAAAATGAACAGAAACTTTCTCAAAGAAGAAATTCGAATGGCAAAAAATGCACATGAGAAAATATTCTACATGATTAATCATCAGGGAGATGCAGCTCAAAACCACAATGAGATATCATCTCATACCACAGAGACTGGCCCACATCCTAAAGAACAAAAGCAACTTGTGTTGGTGCAGATCTGACGAGTAAGGGACCCTCCTTCAGTGCTGGTGGGAATGCCGACTGGATCAGCCCTTTTGGAATAAAGTATGGTCGATTCTCAAAAAATTAGAAATTGAGCTCCCATTTGACCCAGCAATACCACTCCTTGGAATATATCCCAGAGAGGCAAAATGTATAGTCGAAGTGACATCTGCACTTGTTAGTTCATTGCAGCACTGTGTACAATAGCCAGAATCTGGAAAAAATCTGAGTGCCCGAGAACAGATGACTGGTTAAAGAAACTTTGGTACATCTACACAGTGGAGTACTATGTAACTGTTAGAAAAGATGAAGTCATGAAATTTACATACAAGTGGTACTACATGGAAAGTATGATGTTAAAAGAAATGAGTCAGAAAGAGAGGGACAGACATAGAAATATTGCATTCACCTGGGGAGCATGAAGTAACAAAATAGGAGACTAACACCCAAGAATAGCCGAGACAAGTACCAGGAGGTTCACTCCATGTTTTGGAGGCCAGCCACATATGCTAGGGGAGAAGGCAGGTCAGATAGAAAAGGGAGCACCAAATAAAGGGTGTTGGGAGGATTCTTCCAGGAAGGGAGAGGCATATAGACCAAACATGATTGCCACTCAGTTCCTCTTTTGCAGACCACAGCACCCAAAAGGAGACAGAGAACAACAGGAAATGCCCTGCCACAGAGGCTTGGTGAGATGGGGGGGATGGGTGGTGGGAGGGCTACTGGGATCAGTGGTGGTGGTGGAAAATGGGCACTGGTGGAGCTATGGGTACTCGATCATTGTATAATTGAAACGTGAGCACAAAAATTTATAAGTCTACAACTGCACCTCTGATGTTTAATAAAAATTTTTTAAAAAAGAGTGCTATCCTTGAGTTAAGAGTCTTTCTAACTGAAAGACTATACATTATGTTACTAAGCAACATGACTATAAGTCTTCATTCATTATTCTTCACCGGTTCCTCCTTGTAGATCCGATTGTAACATTTTTGTTGATATGTTATTGTGTTTGCTGAATACTTCCACTTTCACCATTTTACTGAGATTCTGCTCTTTCACTCAGTTCTTTTTACTTCCCTCCTCTTCTTCATATTCCTCAGTCCTAAGTTTTCTACTCGGTTATTTTTCCATTTTGAAAGTTCATTAATTTTTTTTTTGTTTCAAAACTACATGAAATCACCAGTTTGAGGTTTTTACTGCTTTTAAATTTACATATATTTATTTTTATAATACCATGATTTGCAAAGTTGGACATAACAAAGTTTTTTCAGACATACAATATTTCAGAAAATGATACATGAAATTATAAGAAAATAGATTAGTAAAAGTCAATTTGCTATAATTGTTACATCTCACTATGATACTAAAATCATTGTCTGAAGATTTTTTGAGCTATTTGGTGCTGATTGAACATTCTTTGTTACTGTTTTTGGTCCTTAAGCTTGGTGGGTTTCTCCACAATTTTCTAGGTATTTTTTCCCAAATATTACTAAATTTTCTGTGTCCTAGACTGTTTGTAGTACTGGAAACTTTGGAGGAGGTGTTGCTTGGCCATGTATATGTCTGTGTACTCCAGAATCTATGGAGCTGGGCAATTCAGACAGTGCAGAAGGTAGTGTCTGGCAGCTGCTGGGCCTATCCAGAAGGAAGAGGTGGTTTTTTGTTTGTTTGTTTGTTTGTTTGTTTGTTTGCTTTTTGGGTCACACTCAGCGATGCTTAGGGGTTACTCCTGGCTTTGCACTCAGGAATCAATCCTGGCAGTGCTCAGGGGACCATACGCAATGCTGGAAATCGAACCCAGGTCGGCCACGTGCAAGGCAAATGCCCTACCCACTGTGCTATTGCTCTAGCCCCTATCCAGAAGGAAGAGAAGTAGTCCCACTCCCATTCTCAGATCAAAGAATTTTCAGCCAAAATATTAATCTACTCTTTGATGTCTTGCCAATTTTTAGTTTGAGAATTTTTATGATTGCTGTTTTTAATCTTAGATGTGTATATTTTGAATGTCATTTCTTCTGAAACATGAGATATTCCTTTTTTCTCATTAAATATATAATAAAAACAAAATGTTTTATTATTCTTAGGTCACAGTCAGCTCTGTACAGGTCTAAGTCCTAGCTCTGTACTCAGGATCATTATTGGCAGGATCTGGAGGACTCTAGGTGTTTCCAGGTATAGAACTTAGGTCTACCACATGCAAGACAGGCACCCCATCCCCTATACTATTTCTCTGGCCTGCCCTTAAAATGAATAAATTTGTATTGACTATTATATAATTTGCTATTAAGTGATAGATCATATAGATTTTATTAAATCTAACAAAATTGAGAAACTGGCAGGGATCTCATTATCTAACTTCAAAATATACTATAAATTCAGTGATCAAAACAGTAAAGTATTGGAATAAGGATAGACTCTTTAATCAATGATTCACAATAAAATATCCAAGGAAAACACCCCATATTTATGGTCATCTAATTTATAGCAATGGAACTAAGAACATGAAACCGAGTAGCACTAATAGCTTCTTGAGCCAATGGTGTGGGAAAACTCTGTAATCAATTGTAAAAATGAAAACTGTATCTATATTTCACACTAGACACAAAAGTCAATTCGAAATGGATCATTAACTTTGAGAACTAACCAGAATCTATGAAGTACATTGAGAAGAATATTGTCAGAATGTTCCAAATATGGACCTCAAAAGTGACTTTAACACAACACTACTAAAAAGTCAACAGAATCAAAAATAAACAAACTAACAAGATACTGCATGGGAAAAGAAAAGACACAACTGAAACTATTTGGCGAAAATATTTGAATTCAAGTTACCAGATAAAGGGCTGTACTCATAAAAATCACAACAAGAATCCAAAACCCCATGAAAAACAACAGGGAATGGAAATGAAGAGGGATTTCTCTGAGGAAGACAAGCATATGGCCACTAGGCCTGTGAAATAATGTTAATCATCACTTATTATTAGGGAAATCCAAATCAGGATGATGATAAATTTTCATTTCATATCAGTGAGAATAGCACATATCAAAAATATTGGAAATGGGGGCTAAAGCAATAGTACTGCAGGCAGGGCATTTGCCTTGCAGTGTGCAGCTGACCAGTGTTCAATCCCTTCCATCCATCATGGTCCCCCAAGCATTGCAAGGAGTAACTTCTAAATGCAGAGCTGGGACACACCCCTGAGCATTTTCTTGTGTGACCCAAAAAGCCAAACAAACAAGCAAACAAAAATCCCACAAGAAACACCAAATACTGGGAGCAATTTGTGCTGGTAGGGGTGTGGTATAAAAGGAGCTCTCACCCACTGCTTCTGGGAACGATTCCTGTTTAATATCTCATTGAATTGCTATAAAATTTTTCATGCTTCCCCACTCCCGCTTCTTCTTCTACCTGAATCATTTGTGCACTACTATATTCTTTCTGTGCTTGAACTTACATATTTCATTTTCATTAAATTTCTCTAGCCTTTTGATATAATTTATTGCAATCTTGACATATTGTCTCTAATTATTTCTGTTGCATTTTGTTTTGTTTTCTGGGGTGACACCTGTTTCATTGAAGGCTTACTCCTGGCACTGTGCTCAAGGATAACTTCTGGATGGCTTAAGGCACCAAAAAGGATACTGGGAATTAAACCTGGTTTGGCAATATGCAAGGCAAATGATCTACCACTGTACTATGCAGCGTTCACTCTCCATTTTTTAACTTATAATGTTGTCTACCTTCTATTTCTATTTGTTGACTTCATCTGTCAATTACTTTCTAAATCTAGTTTTTATTTTCTGATTTTATTTCTAAGATAATTAAGCTCTTTTTCTGAGATTGTTTTATCACTTTGATTAGTTTTTCTGAGTTCTATTTCACCATGCTGACTTGACTTCCAGAGATTTTCTCACCTCTTTGGTTTATTTATTATAGCATATTTGAATTACTTTATTGGAAATATAATCTTCCACATACTTGTCCATTCACATATTTTCAAACTATAAAAGCAACTTAAGATAATTGACGTATTTTCACTTTTCCATCAGTTATGGGGAGGTTGTTTTTGATTGCTGTGCTTGTCAGTGATTATTTAAGCTTCAGTTGCGGCAATGTGGGCCAAGCCATAGAAGGATTTTGCTGCTGTTGTGGAAGTTCTGGGCAACTGAAGTTTAAGGACTGCTGATAGCCTTTTCCTTTGGTGGTCCAAATCTAGGATCCAGCAGTCTGTGATTTTGCAGACCTCTTAAGAAATGCTCGATGGATCATTGTGCACCATTCCCAGTGATACACAACTAACCAGGTCAGCAGTTCAATGTGAGGACCAGAGAATACGATGCTTCTTACTATGTCTGGACATTCTAAGGACCAACTAGTGCTGAGGAGCCTCCAGGGCCACATTGATGCTGCTCAGGGACTTCAGGGACTATATCTGGCAATGTTTGAGGGCTCCATGGCTGTAGGCGGCGTGGTGCCAGAGTTCTAATCCAAGGCATGCTCCCTACCTGCTCTACTCTCTTCAGCCCTGAAATCCAGGTCTGTATCTCATGAATATGCTTTACAGGATCAGTATCTGTCACAAAGAATGAAGAAGAAAAATGTAGTCAATAGAACTTTCCTTGTTCTTCTTGAATATGTACTAGTCACTGTAGAGTAACTTGGTTATTCCATCTGAGTTAATCCTAGGTCAAAACTTGCTCTTTAACATAATTTTTGCCACCTCTCCCCTAGGCATCCCAATACATCAGTTTCCCTGCCAACTTTATATCCTGCATAAGTCTGCAAACTGTAGTCATTTTCTCCACCCAGTTTCTGTACAATAAGGTAGGAATCTCCTCGGTGTTGCCTTTATCTATTGATTTTTGAATCTCACAGTCATACACCAGACTGTGAGATTCTCTCAATGTAGTTTCCTGTTTAATTGTCAACTGTTCCTCTTGGAGAGAAGGATGTTCCTTATCACCACTTTGATGATGCTTTGCTATAATTCATAATTAATTAGCTCAGTTAATAATTCTTCATTTCTATTTGAAAATAAGCAAAAGAAAACAATGATTCAGAGACTGCATCAACCCCCAGCCTGATTTTCACATTTCTTTCTAAAAGACTCATGTGTTGTCTTTCAGAACCTTTATTGAAAGGCTTGATACTTTTTATATTTTGTGTGGGGGTATAAAGTAGAAACTGAGACCCCAAGCAATGTTCAGAGGGTCAGGGGGCCACTCTTAGTGTTTCTAAGAGAACCAGGTCAACAGGTCTTTTTAAGGCCTGTTAGAAAGCAATATTGCATGGCCCGTGATGCCAAGTATTTACAGGATGACCTCAGCAGTGTACTTTTTTTTGGGAGAGCTCCTGGTATATACTTGTTGATGCATAAGTTTGGAGGCATAGGGTGTTGAGGATGTAGCCAGGAATGGTTGCATACAAAGATTGCACTAGTATACTACCTCTCCTCGTCCAATATAATCTTTTATGGAATTCCTCTGAAAAATTTAGGTTTTTGGAACTGCTGGGAATTTTGTCTTCATTCTGTCTTTTCTGAGCTACTAGTGCTTAAGTAATGTCTGCAGGGATTAGGAAGACATACCCATTTTCTGATGTCTAAAGTCTTTTACCATACAGACTCAGAACAGAGAACACATTTCCAACAAAATTTCCACAGTTGTACCCTTTTCCCACTGCAAAATCTATAGTCCAGTGTCTCATGTTTTTTTTCATTTGAGTAAGTGACATCTTCCAAGGTTTCTTACCTCCAAATTTTCTTTTTCATAAACGAAGGGTCTAGGTGATTGTTCATACTCTCATACTCCTAGGCATTTAGTTTTCACCTACATATTGAATCTCTTAAGTTTATTATTTTTTCCCTCCTTTCATTAATAGCCCAGATTTTCATTTCCTTTAAACAAACATTAAGATCTTTTCAAATATTTATGGAGATCAACATGTTCCATAAACAAATGAACTATTTATTGCTGTCCCAGTTTACAAAAGTGTTTATGTTTTTGATTCTTTGCTTTCAGTTCTTTAAGTTCCTGGGAATATTTGTATTCTGAATCTTACTTAAATGAGATCAAAAGGCTAAAAGGAAAATTTTCGTATATCCATCACCAACAAGCCATGGGATTCACAACTATTATACCTCCAATGTACATTATGTCTGCTTTCCCTTCAATGAACTGAATGTAGTTTTTTTCAGGGTTATTTTGGAAGAGGTTAGAATTGGATTTGGGAAAGTGCCCCTGGGCCTTGAATAAAACTCTCTAATCTGCCACCTCATCTGCTATTTTTTCTTTAACATTATTGTGCTATGGAAATAACTGTTTTGTTTCTTTTAATTTTCTTGAGGGTTTTTTTTATATCACTACATAATCAATATTAGAAACAATTTAATTATCTATGCTGTGTTTTTGGTTTATTATTTTAGATTTCTTTTTTGTAGTATTGCAAATTGATGTAAAAAGTCTTTATGTTTTTAAAGAATACAGTTACCTGATGACTTTGGAGATAAAATATAACTTGGTGATCACTACAGTCTATTCCATAAACATAAACATTATTTCAAAAGTTTTCTTTTTTCCTCTTTGTTAGATATTTTTTGTATGTGTGGTGAACAAACATAATTAACATCTATACTCTTAGTAAATTTCTAAACAAAATGGAATAGTCAATATACACATGCTGTTGTATAGTTGACCTTTAAAATTTACCAAATTGTATAAAACTTCAATGTTATAAAGTTAATCTATTTCATTGGAAGCGATGCATCAGGAGAGAAATGATATGATTCTCAAGAAAAAATTATTATTTCTTTAGAAAATTATTCTCAAGAAAGACGTATCTAAAATAAAATATTAAGTGATCTTAATCAGTTTTAAAATTATAATGAAACTTTCTTTAGCATTAATATAAAATATTTGATTTTCAAATGTCTTTGCATTTTAATTTTAGTTTTCTATAATTTAAAGCACATATACTTTTGTTGTTAATCTCACTCCCCTTGACTGTATTGTATAAATATAAATCACTTTAAAACTCAGCAAGAGATCCTAGAGTGTTAGTACTTAAAGTAACAACCATGCTTGACAAAGTAAAACCATTTTAAGTAGAAACACAATCCACGAAATCTTAACTCCTATATCACACATTAATAGAAAGTGATCTTAAGAACTTGTAATACGGGAGTCCTCTGGTAGTCATTTGGCATATTTTTGCTTTTAAATTAATTATTTATAGGCTCTTTTCATTAGAATCTAAACAATGTATATGGAATAAAACTTTTACATCAATTTTCCATTAATGATTTTTTAATTTTCCCCTGTACTGTTTATAATGTTCAAAATTCTTATGAATTCCAAATGCTAAGTGTTCTCCACATGCTATCAGCAAGTACACTAATAAATACTGTAAAGAGGACAAAAGTCATGTCACTTTTCTCCAAGTCATCATTCTACTTTTATTAACTTGTTCTTTAATTTGTGGTATTTATCAAAACAAAAAATGAAATTATTATACATTTGGTCAGTAATAATTCTTAACTTCTATGAATGTTGTAATGGACCAACAAGGCGTTTTTAAAGGGAGCAAGCATCGTTCAAGTGATAGAGTGCTTGTTTTGCTTGTACTAGCTCTATGTTCTAAGTGTCTCAAAATAACACCACCATCCTAGCCCTGATGTGTGGTCTATTGTATAAAATAAAAGTTAAATGGTAATTAAGAAAAAGACACTTTAAATACCATAAATTTGTTAATCCAAACTTGAAAATGCATTAGTAAGATGGCAGGTAAGGCACCTCAATGTTATAATTACTGAAGGGTAATTGTGGAGAAGTGATAGATATTAGATATTTAAATGCAAGTTAAATACAAGTAAAAGAGCACTATATTTGACATATGAAGCTGATTCTGTAGTCTCCATAGCAACTACTAAAATGTTAAGCATAAATTATATGATTAAAGTTATCAAAGATATTTGTTTTTCAGTCTAAGCAATTTTAAACTAAACAATAATTCTGGTTTTATTTCAGAAATTCCTACCAAGTACACCTCTGAAAGACAACTTCAACACACTTTATCTATAATATATAAGTCTGATTAATTATTTTGGAAATAAAATAGATTGCTTTAATGTTATTAGAATATAGAACTGATATTTATATTAAGTAGAATGTTTATATTAGTTTTGTCAGCATATATTGACCCTAAGCATATGGACAATTAAGGGTAGAAAGCTATTTTGGTTGCATAAATATAATATGATTAACTCAGTTCTTTACATTGATATGTTTAATATAAGTGTGTATATTCACACATTTGCCTTAAAATTGTGTAGTTATATATTGATTTCAATATACCAACAAAGATTTCATTGTAAAAAGATAATAAACCATATGGATTTCTGGAGATTTAGTTTTGTGCAACATAATTTCATAGATATTTTACTCTATAAATTGTGAAGCAGTTACATCCAGTTTTTACACAATCATCTCTTTACATATGAAACCTCCTACAACTATTTGTTGTTCTTTTTATGTTTCATAATCTTATTGAGGCCCATGATACCTAGATATGTTGAAACATTGAATCAAGGAAAGTATAAACTATAAACTATAAACTGTCAGAGTAAGCAGGTTATTGCAAAGAATATTTCATTGACAATTAAAATCAGCTTTTCTAAATTATTGAGAAATATTGAAAAGGCTTATGTATATACCGTATTGGTCTATGTAAATTCTATATGCATGCTATATGTACCAATAGCGTGATAAAATGTTAATAATAGTCAACATATAGAAATCTGTTACACTAAGAGAATACAGCATTCACATAGACTATCATAAAACATGTTGAAGAGAAATACATTCTGTATTTCTTTTGTTTACTGTTTTTAATAACATAACTGGAAAAGATTGCTAATTTTTAACATGATCCATTATGTATTGGTCTTTATCTTGAATTAACTCTAACAACTGTGTTGAAGTACTAAATTTACTTTCCAATACAACACTGTTACGCATTAATATTTATTTATAACAGAGTAAATTGTCTTAATTACCCTTCTGAATTATTGCCAGTTATTTAAGAATTAGGACATACCCTATAGTGCAATGATAAGGAATAAACCCAGGTCTTTGACATGCAAGGCACTGAGCTATCACTCCTGCCGAGACCACTGAGGTGTCACTCTTGCCCAGAATATCTATAATTTTCATAAGTAAGGACTTCTTCTGAAATGAAATCAAATACTCATGTAGATATCTCTTATTCTGGTATTTTTTACTTTAGTTGGATCACTGTTCTCTTTTATATTACCAACTACTATTTTATTATTTAAACCTATTTGAGTTTTCTTTTTCTGGTCATATAAATGATCTCCATTCCTATCATTAAGGACTATTTCTCTCTCACTATGTCTCAAATGATCTTTATCTCATCCTCCACGTTTTCACAACTTGCAGAAAATGCTATACTGAATACAGAATTTAATGTACTTTAAGAATGCAGTTCTGCTTATATTCATCTAGCAAATGATATATTGCAATCATACTTACCACAGTACCATAACATGCCAATAATTGATGCAGCATGAGAGTAGTGGAAGAAATTGGGGAGGAGAGCCAGGTTAGCTGGTTAAATACAATTGGTCTTTTGTAATTGGTCATTGAAATCTCATCTACCTGAGAGGTATTTAGATAGACAATAGATATGGATAAGGGGAAAACATAGCAAATACTTACAAGGGAGACAAAGACTCTCCACTCATGTTTGGAAAGAAGTCATTTGATCACTTGACATCCCATTATTTATCAAGTTGCTCGAGTGGGAGCCAATAACGTCTCCATTCATCCCTGTCACATGCAAATGTAGCCCGATGGCGTCTGCTCATTCTAGGAACATGAGTAGCCTCAAACCAATCTTTCAGGGTCTTGACAAAGATGTCTGACCATCTCCTAGGTAGGCAGCCATGCGATATTTTGACTTCCCATAGAATCTAGTTGGTAATGGCTCTAGTCCAGCAGTTGTTTCCAAATCTCATTATGTGTAGAGCCAATCTGATTTTTGATTCCTTGGCAAATGAGACAGAGTCCCTGATTCTTGAACGTCGACAGAAGTTGGAACTTCAGATACTTTCTTTCATTTGAGTGAAGCATGATACTCCAAGCATAGCTCTTTCGATTCCTCTTTGGGAGAACCAATAGCATTCTCACCATTTTTCATAGGGCCCAGGTCTCTGAGGCATATGTTAATGGAGGTGGAACAGTGGAATTGAAGAGATGTGCCCGGAGCCAAGGTTCTTCATCCTCTTAGCTATATCTTCAAAACTCTTGAAGTCTTTCCAAGCTACTCTATTCCTCCTGTGCAATTCAGGTGCCAGGTCATTTGTCATGTTGACTTCTCGACGCAGGTACACATAACTGCTGCATTCAGAGATGTTCATCCTGTTGAGAGTGAATGGAAAATCAGCAATGAGATTGTTTATCATAAACATTGTCTTCATGAGATTCAACTGTAGTTCATCCTTTCTACACTCATGGTCGAAGTCGGCCAGCATTTCTGCCGGTTGGATGATGATTGGTGTTATTAGAACAAAGCCATCAGTGAAGCGTAGGTGATGTAGTTGCCGACTGTTTATCTTCACTCCATTCCTTCCCATTCCAGTCATTGCATGACGTTCTCGAGGGTGGCACTGCAGAGTTTTGGTGAAATGGCATCACCCTGCTGAATCACTCTGTGGACATCAATGATCACATCCCTGTCGAATGGTGAGATTCTGGTAGTGAATCCACAATATAGCTCATGGAGGATCCTGATGCATTGAGTTTGAACGCCCTGTTTAGCTAGATCTTTGATGACTTCTTTAGTCTCAACAGAAAAAGGCCTTCTTTAAATCAATGAACATTAGACAGAACAGCATCTTGAACTCCTGAGAAACCTCAATGAGTTTGGTTACCATGTGCATATGGTCGATTGTGCTGAATCCGTTTTGGAACCCAGCTTGCTCACATGGTTATCCTTCATCTAGTGTTCTGCCAATCCTATTAAGGATGACACAAGTGAATAGCTTGTAGAAGACAGACAACTGGCAGATCGGCAATAGTTGCTAATGTTCTGGATGTCTCCCTTCCTGTACAGTAGCATAGTCTTGCTGGTTTCCCATTGGGATGGAACCTTGCATTCAGACAAGTAGCATGTGAAGAGCCTAGCCAGTGTATTGATGAGTAGTGACAGCAGATTCTTCAGGTGTTCGGGTCTGACCTTGTCTGGGCCAGGTGCTCTTCACTTCTTTACTGACAAAACTGTGTGTCGGATTTCATAAGGGAGAACGTTGGGAACAACATATTCATCCTGCGGAAATTGGTATGTGAGCAGATGGACATGGCTATCGAAGAGACATGAGTAAGTCATGGATAATCTTTTCCATTGCCCTTCTGGAAGATGTGATAGATCTATCAGGACATCAGAGGAAAGTCATCTTGGTCTTATAGTTGACAAAGGACAGGGAGGCATTGCAAATGCTCTTCGCAGCTTCTGCCAGCACTGCTGCTCTTCTCTCTTTGAGGTCTTCCTTGATCGCTTCTCTGCACTGCTTTGCAAGCTCAGACGTTCGCTTGAGGCTTGTGCCAAGGTACGTTGGCGAATCAGCTTGAGAGTTTTTGAAGACAAATGTATTTTTGTGGCTATGTCTCTTTCGGCATTCCTTGCACAATCATGGAGGTGCTGAACCAGTCGATTATATTACTCGTCAATGTTGTCAATGATGGCATCTTCCCATGTTGCTGCAATAAAGCCAAAGAGCTCCCAGTTGTGGTCGTTCTGGGAGTTCTCTTCCTAAACACTGCAGCCCTTTTTCCCTGCTCTGAGAAGTAGAATTTTTCACGAAGGAGATGGTGGTCCGATTCTATTTGGAATTTTGAAACAACAGCGACATCCATCAGGCAAGACCGTCAATTGAATATGATGTGGTCTATTTCATTGTTGAACTGTCTTCTGGGACAATCCCAAGTCCAATGTTTAGATTTGGCCTTCTGGAATTGTGATTTACGATGGATGTTCTTGGTTGACATGATGAACTCAAACAGTCTCTCACCCTGTTTGTTCCATTCTCGGCCATGGGTCCTGCTGTGGAGTTCTTCTATTGATCTTCTCGGTCCTATCTTGGCATTAAAATCACTGACAATGATCTTGTAGAGGTGTGGTCTTCTTTATAGAATTTCTCTAGCTCCATATAGAACTTCTCAATTTCTCCTTCAACATAATTGGATGTTGGTACATAGACAACGAAGATAGAAACTGCCGGCAGTGAGTCACATCTATTCAAGTGTAATCATGCAATTTGGGTTGTTAGGCATTCGAATGAAACAATGTTTATGTCCAAATTTGTGTTGACAAGAACACTGACACAACCAATGCCTCTTTTGTTGCATGTTCTGAGGAGCAGTTTTACTCCAGTGTCAAAAACGGCGTGATGTTATTGATGCCTTCTTGTCTTGATCAGACCAATGATGCCGTACTTGATCTTCTGCGCATACACCATCCAGTCCTCAATGGATGCATCCGATGTCTGTGTACATGCATTGAATGTACAGACAGTCGTATTTGTCCTTCTTTGTTTTGCAGACTAGTTCAACCTGAGAGTCTATCAGCCCCTCCTTTCTCATCCTTCTTAACACTGCCGTATTGGTAGCTCTTTCACGGTCAGGGAAATGAGACCCATTGTATTTACTGGTTTTGGCATATCAAATATACCACGGATAGCTTGCCAGGCTCTGCCATGCATGCGGGACAATCTCAGTAGCTTGCCAGGCTCTCCGAGAGGGATAAAGACTTTTAACGCAACCTCTATTTGTCTTTGTAGGTGTTCCCATGGTTCAAACCATATTTGAACCCCATCAAATATGGTACGGTTATCTTTTATTAACTGTTTTGTTTCCGGAAAGCATCCTTAGAGCATGGCGATGGCTGTGTAGGGGAGGTAGTGGAGGTAGAGGAGGTAGTGGAGGTAGTAGAGGTCTGCTGGGCTGCTAGGAGCAGGCAGAGGATCTCCATTCCCGGTCCATATAGCCTGGAGTCCAAGGTCACAGAGTTCCACTTCCCTGGATCTGTGGAGCTTCACTCATGTGTGAGTCTCAGCCTGAGTGTCCAGAAAGCATCCTGGAGCATGCTGGTGGCTGGGTAGTGGAGGTAGTTGAGGTAGTGGAGGTAGTGGAGGTTTTCTGGGCCGCTGGGAGCAGCAGAGGTAGAAAAAGAAAAAAATCACCAGGCAGGTGCCCCAAGAAGAAAGAAAGCCAGAGCAGAGAGCACAGAGCAACTGACCTTGAGAGTCAGCCCTGCAACTTTTGTGACAGATGACAAAGCAGCTGAGTTTGGGTCAGTAAATGAGCATGTGACAGGACAAATGATGACTTTTCACACTGGAAAAATAATGCAGGTAACAGGACACTGGAAAGGAGAAGGCAGCAATAGAACAAGACATATTAATGTTGTTCACTAGAAAGTGATAACAGTGAAAGGACAGGATGTGTAATTTGTATTCAGGAAGCTAAAAGAGGCCTGGGAATATGGGGTAGAGCTAAAACTACCTATATAAACTGTACAGTAAAGAACATTTTAATATGAAAATCAGAAGCTCTGCCTGCTAAATTTGCATACAATACTCAAGGACTGAGTTAGGTGCTAAACTGGTTTCCTGGAAACACAAGTATAGAATTCCCAAATGTCTGCATTATTTTCTGAAGCTCTAACACAGAAAAATGAGAAAAAAGATAAATAAGCACAGAACAATTTTATTTTCCTTCAAGTATTTTCTGATGTAATTGTCAGCTGGGTTTAGTTAATATCTCAGGTTCATCTGCCAAGAGCCTCTTAATTGTTTATTAGCATATACTTTGTTCATCTTGAGAGGTATAGTCTTGACCCTCCCCTCATTTGTTACAAATAACAATAAATGTATTCCCAAAGGAGGAATCTCTAGAACTCTGTTTTATGGCGTTCCCTCAGCCTTCTCTGTTCTATGCAAAAATTAGTCCAGGTTGTGAAGCTTGGAAGGTCTTTGCTTTTGTGTATAACCTGATTCTGGAAACTATGATTGGTGGACGCAACTTCAGCTTGGAACTTCATGTTTTGGGAAAGTTACGAATAGCCAGATCCCCAGAACTCTCAGTGCAGAGAACCCCATTAGGGTGACTGTTACATGAATATAGCCTAAATGAGCTACCTATTCACTTAGACTTTCACCCAGAACTTGAGCTCTATAGATAGCTAGTTTATTAAAATGAATTTTTTTCCTGCCTTGAAATGATGCAATATCCCCTCAGTGTGGAATATGTTCTAGTTTCCATTTCTCTGGGTTGCAACATTTCTTTTTTCTTTTTGGGTCACACCCAGCGATGCACAGGAGTTACTTATGGCTATAGAGTCAGGAATTACTCCTGGCTGTGCCCAGGGGACTATATGGGATGCTGGGGATTGAACCTGGTCAGTGGTGTACAAGGCAAACACCCTACCTGCTATGCTATCACTCCAGCCCAGGATTGCAGCTTTAATCATGCTGAGCTGGAGGACATTAACAGAAACTTTTTAGTAGGTTGTATTATATGACCTAAAATAAAGGTTTCTCTACCTCATGAACATTCTTAGAATTTTTCCAGATTTTACTTTCCCTGAGAGTTTCAACCTTTTTGTTCTGGGGATTTGGGATATATTAGTAACTCATTTTATTATAATAAATATGGAACCCTCAAAGACATGTTAAATTTTGCAGTATATTACCTCTCCTCATAAAGACTTCCTTCCAATATTATATGATAACTTAAGATGTGATGATACAGACTGGGACAAACTATGTAGAACTGACTTAAAATGGTATCTGTTAGGACAGAAGGTTATAATCTAAGGTTAGTAGAATTGAGCACAATATGTTGAAAGCCATTAAAAGTTCAGAATTGGACCTAGAAAAAAATATTTACTAAAAGGAATAGAATTGGGCCTGGGTAATATACAGCAAGCTTGCACATTCCTTGTAAATCACTGACCCATAATTAATCCCTGATCTCCAAATACCACCAGGAGTGATCACTGAGTAAAGAGCCCCAGAAATCAAGCAACCTCTGAGTAAGCCCTGAATGTCACCAGGTGTGCTCCCAAAACAAACAAACAAAATGAATAAATAACTAAATATCAGAAATCAAATTATTCCATAAATTAGAAAGCTAGGAGGTCAGAGAGACAGTTAATGTGCGTGATCCTTTACATCACAAGAATTGCCAAGCATCACCAGGCATAACCCTGGTGGTTTCCAAGCATCATCATGCAAGCAGTGATCAGGGAGCCAAGTATACATTCAGTCAAGTATAGTCAGCAGTGGCACCAGAGACCGCTAAGCACCTCTGAAAGATCCTGAGTTCCCAAGATGTATAAGACTAGACTGGGAACAATATGCCTAGGAGTCATTAGACTTTGAAAAAAAACTCTGACATATTGGCAACTAATGTACAGAGAAGTATCATATTCTGACATTGATAAGCATATTCTAGAGTATGGGCTGTGAACGTTTGCATGTCTCCTGTTTTCTTTGATTTTGTAAGTATTGTGTTTGATTTAGATGAGATATGTGGGACAGCATGTGTGTTCATCCTGTAAAAAAGATACCAAGAGTTCCAAAAAGCTATTGACATGGTTTCACCAAATTTTACGAAGTTCTATTACTCTTAGAACTTGTAACATTTATCAGGAAAGTTATTGTTTCCTCTAATATTGAAATTACTTTAAAAATATCATTAAAATAGATTCCAAAACTGTCAGTAAACTACTTTCACAATGACTTAAATGTAGCACTATAGCACTGTCCTCTTGTTGTTCATCAATTTACTCGAGCGGACCCAGTAACGTCTCCATTGTGAGACTTGTTGTTACTGTGTTTGGCATATTGAATACATAATGGGTACTTTCCAGGCTTTGCTATGTGGACGAGATACTATCGGTAACTTGCTGGGCTCTCCGAGAGGGGTGGAGGAATCGAACCTGGCAAGGCCAGGCTGGCCGTGCGTAAGTCAAATGCTCTACCACTGTGCTATGGCTCCAGCCCAACTTAAATTTAATAACTGAAAATATTTAGATTCATAGATATAAATATGTATGCATTATTATTCTGTATACAAGTATCTATATGTAAAATATTCCAGATTAACAACAAAATAGTATATAATTTAATATTCTTGCATAGGGTATAATATTTTAGAACATATATAAATAATTATAATTTCAAAGAAATATAATATATAATTATCATATTATCATAATAATGTAAAGCTCAGTAAAATTCATATATAGCTTTAGGAATAGAAGATTAAACGTTCATACCTTTCCCTGTGGCCCAATGCTACCTCACTCGAAGAGAAGAAGACTTTGTCATATATAATTATTTTAATACAGATTAATAAAGAGAAAGGAAAATGGCATATGATCTATCAATTGATATAGGATTTAAAAAGTTCAAAATCTGGTTTTGGTAAAAATTAATAAAAATTATGATGGATTTAACATGTGTATATGGAGTAAAAGACATATACCCAAACTCACAGTCAACATTATTCAATTATAAATGAAATAAATAAAATTTTTTCTACAAGTTCAGGAACAAAGATGTCACACTCATGAATATAATTTCACATAACATTGTAAGTAAGCATTATCTGCAGTGTAATCTGATGTCACCAAGATCTGAAAACTGATATTGCCAACAACAGATAACTGAAGGATGGATATGTTAACCTGGAGCGATAGCACAGCGGGTAGGGCGTTCGCCTTACACGCGGCCAACATGGCCGACCCGAGTTCGATTCCTCCGCCCCTCTTGGAGAGCCAGGCAAGCAACTGAGAGTATTCGATATGCCAGACACAGTAACAACAAAAGTCTCCAACTGGGCCCGCTCGAGCAAATGGACGATCAACAGGAGGGCCTTTACCTTTACCTTTTACCTTTACCTAATGGAATGTTACTTTGTTTTAACCTTTTACCTTTACGCATTAAAGTGCGTAGTTAATGGTATCATGTTAAGCAAAATAATTCACAAGGAGAAAGACAAATACTACATGGTATTATTCACATGTAAGTAAAAATCAAGAATATAAGAAAAGACAAATGAAAACAAACCACTGGACTCTAAATCCACAATGGATTTATCAGAGTGAGAATAGAGAGGAAGAGATTCTGGGGATGGAGTGTATCCAGTGAATGGTTGCTACAAGTATTACTATTTTCTGCATTGACTTAAACCCAATTTTACATAAATAGAAAAGAAAGGTAGAAAGAAAAATGTAAACAAAATGCAACCAGAAAAAACAAAACCTTAACATATTTTAAAAATATTTGCTTGACAGTGCGACTATGAGTAACAAATCCTTTTGTAAAATATAATTTTAAATCTTTTACAGGTTTTATAGGTTGCATTTGAATATTTTTTATTCAAATAAAGTTACTTGGCTATAAAGTTACTTGGCTATAATGCTGTTGCTTCTCAACAGTATATCTTTTACTCACAGCTTTTCTTGCCACAATCAAAATTTTGCTTTCTTAGATTCAATCATTTGCACAGGGAGGAATAAGTTGTTTTCTTTTCATGTCAGTTTAATTAATTTTGATAATTCAAGTATAGATGATTGAAGTGCCCCATTAAAAACCACCTGCCCATCTTTGAAACTTCTCCAAGTCAATTTTGCATTTTTTAGTTCATTTGAGTCGCTAATTCGAATTCCAAAATAAATGTGTTAAATAATAGTTTACTAAAACTTCTATATGACAATGTGTTTCCTCTTAACAAAACCATAATATAATACTATAATATCTTCATATAGTTACCAATAAAAAATTCTGAGTAAGTTTATATTTTAAAATTTGATTAAATTTACTTGATGAAATTATAATGCATAAATTATATTTTTCACAGATTCAGCTGAAAGAGTTATAGAGTATAAAAATGTGTAAAAGGTCACTTTTGTGAAAAACATAGTATTATTTCAATAGTTAATATAAGAAAATGAAATGATAAATGGGTAAGTGTAATAAATATGAACCGAAGATAAATTATTTGAAAATACTGTACCTGCTTCAGAGTATCACCTGTATATGCTTTCTTCACATGAGGAGCAGCGTCCATGCAGCAGGATATTTTCTTGTTCCTCCTGTGTCCACAGATACTCACACTTTGGATGATAGTCAGATAAATATCCTTGACACGACAAATTGATGATGCGAAAAAAAAATAGGCTAACTAAGGGAAGAACTCAGCCTGGGTTCCTTTCCTTGATACATTGTGGTTGTAAGTCAGTTTTGGCTCGGCATCAGAGTCTTTCTATGTTGTCTTGTGGTGATCTTTTTTTTTTTCTTTTTAAAAATGTTATTCACTGAATCACCATGAGAACTGTTACAAAGCTTTTGGGTTTAAGTCTCAGTTATACAATGAAACACCTGTATCTTCACCAGTGCTCATTTTCCACCACCAAAAACCCCAGTATACCCCCCATCCTACACCCTCCCCCTACCTGTGGGGCAGATGATTTCCACATTACTCTCTCTACTTTGATTACATTCAATTTTTTGATACCAGACCCACCATTTGGAATTATTTGGAACTTTACCCCTACACTCAGATCTGACGAAAAGGCAACAGTAGGTAATTTTTTTTTCTATTGCTGGTTAAGAATAACATATGATGTCACGTGGCTGCAGTAGTGGCCACACAATTTTGGAATTCCGAAATTTTAACAATTAAATCTGGAGGAATTTCTGACAAAACCTGCTGGGTTCTGAGATTTGTTCCTGAGTCTTTTGGATCATGGCTGTTAAGCACCTTATTCAGGAGCCAGAGAGGCCATTTGTAGGTGGTGACTCGGGATCTCGTTGGGGAAGGGAGGAAAGGGACGGCTCTATGCCCATCCCTTGAGGCCCCACGTGTCTCATCACTTCGGGCCCAAACCTGACTGTCCAATGTCCTCTGGAGGATGGAGGCCACTGAGCCGCCAAGGGGGAGCAGAGAGGGACAACACCCATTCCCCCCTGGGGTGGTCCGCCACCGGTACCCCATTGTGGGGACTGGATGCATCTCTGCCAAAAGCAGCTGGGTTCTGAGATTTGTCTTTGAGTCTCTGGGATCATGGTCATTAAGCAGTTTGATCAGGAACCAGAGAGGCCTTGTCTCCAATTATATATAGCTGAGCTGGAGGTGGTTTGTGGGTGTGTTTCCCACATACCTAACTTTTGGCCGTTTACTTTCTTGGTAAAGCTGGCCCCAAGTTTTTGGGGTCTAGCCAAAGGCACAGCAGCAATTTTGGGGTATCTGGAAGTCTGAAGGTGCCATCAGGCTGCTGATGCACTCGCCTCACAGGTACGGAATGACTCGCTGGAGGCACCATATCCCATGTCTTGTGGTGATCTTATGTGGTGAGATCTTATGTGGCGATCTTATGAGGTTGAGAGGTCACTAGTTCTTTGTAAGAGAAGAGACTGACCTTTGTCAGAGATGACAGACAACTGAATTTAAATAAGGTGAAGATTTGGAGTAGATAATAATAATGACACACTAACTTTGAGGATTCCAAAGTATATGATTAAATTTCTGGAACGTTATGCTTTCATGACCTATTTAAGCATAATTTCACTGATAATGCTGTTGAATACTATAAATCCATTAGGCTACTTCAGGCATATTCTTCTTCGAAAACGAAGTATTTTATTTTTGAGCAATGAGATGCAAAGATAATTTCTACAGGTTCCTTAAGCTTCCCCAGCCATCTAATAACACTGCTACAGAATTTTTCCCGCATATCGTTAATACTTTTCTGACTCTGTATCAAATTTCCTCACCTTAGAAACTACATTCGTCACCAATTTGGGGGAGGGAGCAGTGTGAAATGGAACTGAATATAGTTAATGTACTAAATATCAAAATGTTTTGATTTTGCTCAGGAGAAAGTTGACATTATTTAAGACTAGGAAAATTATATCATTAAAAGTAAAGTAAAGTAAAGGCCCTCCCGTTGATCGTCGATTTGCTCGAGCGGGCCCAGTAACGTCTCCATTGGAGACTTTGTTGTTACTGTGTCTGGCATATCGAATACTCTCGGTAGCTTGCCGGGCTCTCCGAGAGGGGCGGAGGAATCGAACTCGGGTCGGCCATGTTGGCCGCTTGTAAGGCGAACGCCCTACCCGCTATATCATTATTCTTGATATTTTTTTAGAAAGTACCACATCACTGAGTCCTGGCCTCCAGCGTCTGCCGATTCAGTGTGTGGCTGCATTTTCTGCTGGCTTCTGCAGGGACTAACTGCTAATTCTCATGGAGAGTGTTTTTGGAAACTTAGCAGTTCCTCTTGGTTACTTGCCTCACAGATTTTCCGTCAGTTTAAAGTACCAATTTATATACATATAGTCTGCTTTCTCACCTTTTCATAACTGATTTAATAATTTCTTAGTGACCATAAAAGGCTAGATATGCACACACATACACACACAAACACACATATATGTATTCTCCTTATTTCCATTCTTTGAGAAATGTTGATCCTAATGGCAAAGTTTCTCTTCATTTGGAAGATGAACAGGAATGAATTAGCCAAGGGGTGTATGAGCAATGGGAATAAGCTTGTGTACCAGAAAACAGAGGCCCTTTCCACAAAGAAAAATTAGTTTTATGAAGGCCAGAAAATGATTTAAAATAAGACTGATTTTTAAAAAATTGGTGATTCAGAATATCCCTTACCTACTTTTAACACTAATGCCCAAAAGTGGAGAGAGAGAGAGAGAGAGAGAGAGAGAGAGAGAGAGAGAGAGAGAGAGAGAGAGAGAGAAGAAAAATGCCTGCCAAACAGGTAGGCAAGAGGTTGGGGGTGGGGGTTAATGAGAAGGAACCTGGGGATACTGGTACTGGGAAACATACACTGATAGAGGGATGAGTGTTGGAATATTGTATGACTGAAAGTCAATTATGAATGTCTTTGTAATGCTCTAAAAATAATAAAAAATTAAAAAGGTTAAAGTGAGTGTGATTACAATGAAGGTGAATTGTTTCTGGGCTGGATTGAAATGTATGTTAAGAGGAAAATGTAATTGCATAAGAGGATTATTTAAAATTATTAAGAAAGCTTTTACTTTAGTTTGAGAGTAATGAAAATCTTGATCAGTCCCAGCAGGAGACACAGTTCTGAATGGAATGTGAAGAATGGACCTAAGGAGAGGCAAGATAGACACCTAGTAAGAGCAGAAATAAAAGTTCCTTGCACAAGTCTAGGGGAGTATCAGTAGTTTGAGATTAGCATGTACATCACTATGATATCTACATATTACTATGGAGAGAAAAAGCTGGCAAGAGTCAGAACTGATGATGTATGGTGAGATATATTATGTGAAATAATGGAGAAGAAAAACCCAGGGTTGTTCTTTTAGGCTTGGCCATGATGATGAGGTTTTACTGGGCAGTCTTTATGAGGAATCTACCTCTTCATATCATATCCTATACATGTTTAGAGAAAGTTGCATGTTCTTGAACCCCAAAGCACCCTAAATCACGTTGAAAAACACGTGTATTTATGTTCAAATGCAGTGAAATCTCACTTCATCTTTACAATAGCTACTTGAAAACTAACTTTAAACAAAATTTTAGTAGTAAAAGCAGACCAGGTCCATTCGCCCCACCCCCACCCCCAAAGTTAGCTGGATTTGTTTTACCTCATCAACACAATAGTGATATGCTTTTTGCTTTTGTAAGACATATGCCACCGTCTAAAAATACATTAGAGGGAGCTGAAGTGATAGCACAGCAAGTAGGGCATTTGCTGTGCACGCAGCTGACCCAAGTTCAATTCCCAGCATCCTATATGGTCCCCTGAGCACCACCAGGAGTAATTCCTGAGTGCAGAGCCAGGAGTAACCCCTGTGCATCGCCAGTGTCACCCCCCAAAAAGCAAAAAATAAACATAGAGTTTCTGGAGAGCACCAAAAACAAGACTTTATGTCTTGCAATGCAGGGTTGCTGGCATGTAGACACACCCAAGGTTTTCAGAGAGCATATTCTCTATTACACAAGTCTCTCCTTTGGTTCCTCATTAACTGAGTATTATCTTGAGTGCTAGCTTCTGGGCTACACCTTACTTTTATTGAACAATTTAAAAGCATGTGTGGGGGGTTTGGTAAGGGGTTTGTGTGTGGGGTTTGTTGATTGTAAAGGAATGTGATACGAAATTGGAATATGAGTAGGCTCTGATGAGGTTGAAGACATTAAAGCCTTAAAATATGATGAACCTCCTTTGACATCTGAGGAAGAGTCTACATGCTCATTTAAGGGAATAATGTTTCGTTGCCTAAGTGACACTAGTTTATTCCCCACTGAAACTGTTGTCATAGAATATAAAATGTCTTCTTCTCAATATCAATTCTCACCACCCATGCTTTCTTTCAGACATGTAACTTGACTGTAGTTAAACCATATCTCAACAGTGAGGAATGAAGTATGAACTAAGAACTTGACATGTTCTTCCTCTTCCAATTATTTATGATCTTCATGAAGATTTGCTTAACCTTGGTGTCTACAATTCCCAACTATATAATACATGCACCTTTCCCATCAGAAAAATACTGTACATATATGTATACATACAAATGGAATACACACAAAGGAATACACTAGACTTTTTAAAATACAAAATAATGGAATTTGCAGCTAAAATGTTGGAAATGGAATTTTGATGTGAACATAGTTGTAAGGACTGGTACAGATACAGAATGATCCTCTTGTATGTGAGCGATAATAAAAGGAATGGCAGACAAAGGTAGCAGAACCTGGATACTAGTAAATTGAACTGAGTCTACTATGGCCTGGAGCTGGTAAAGGTGCAAGGAAAGTTGGGTTTCAAACATGGGGGAAACCCTGAGACAATGGTGGAGGGAAGCATTGCTTCCACTCTCCTGTAGGGTAGGGGGTTTAAAAGATATATGCATGGAACTCAATTGACAGCAGATAAATCATGGTAACTAATTTTTAAAAGAAAATTCAAGCAAAAGCGGACCAGAATAGATGAGTACATTAGCTTTTTCCAAACCTTCAAAGTAAAGCTACTATCTATTCTTCTCAAGCTCTCCTAAAAATATATCTCCCTAAAAAGGAAATAATCTAATATTACCTTTATATGAAAAACTGATAGACATTATTAAAAAGAATTTTATACCAATATTATTAATGGGAATGGGTGAAAACGTTCTCAATAAAAAATCTTAGCATACTGAATACAATCATGGTGTAAACATACAGTTCAATATATTCAAAGCAATTAATGTCATAAACCACATTAATGAAAGGAAGAGCAAAAACCATGTCATTAGTTCTAGAGATACAGAGAAAGCAGTTGACGAAATCCAACACTGACTAAGTGTAAAATCTCTCAACAAAAGGGGGAATGAAAAAATTTAAGTGAATATTAGAAAGCCCATATGAAGCAAACCCACAGCCAGCAGGTATCTTGGTGAGGAAAACTGTAAAGTTCCTCTTTTAAGTCCAGGCACAAAACAAGATGTATACTTTTCTCTGGTACCTTCAATAAATTACTGGCAATCCTTACTGCAGCACTCCAAAAATTAAAATTGCCAATGAAGAAGCCAAATTATTGTTATTAGCAGATGACATGGTGGTATGCATAGATTACCATAAAAAGTCACTAAAAATCTCTGAGAAACTGTCAAATTATACACTAAAGCACCTGTCAACAAAATCAGTGCACAGAATTGATTGCACCCTTATAAGTTAATAACAATGTAGAAGAGAAATAGATTTTATAAAAATCTATCCATCATAGGGTTATGTGCAAAAAACCTGAACTATCTAATAAACAATTGAGAAAAAGAAGATAAACTTTGGTATAAAGAGCGATATGTGTATGTAAAGTTTAAAAATGGAATACTTGTACTGATTAATTTTGAAATGTGATTTTTGTGAAATTGACATTTAAAAATTGTTAATTTGATAAAATTTGTTTTTTTTTGGAGTGGGGTTCTGGGGTGTAGATGTCAGGGGTTGTTTTCAAACCTGGTGACTCTCAGGCACTATTCTGTGCTCTATGTAACCTATGGCCTCTGGTAAATAATGGAAAACCTGGAAAAGATGAATGCAAGACAAAAGATCCTTACTTTTTTTACAAACTTTTCAATACTCAAATTGGTAAACTCTTAAACATATTGCTCTACATGAAGAAGATGGCCTTCAAACTCTGCTGGATCTCCATTTTATCTGTCTCCACACTTCAGATTATGTACTTACCATCATTTCTCACTGTACAAAACAATTTTTTATAATTGAGATAGATATTAGTTCTATAATTTTTCTGTAGAAATAAAATTAATATACCTAGTAAATCACCACATCACTCAAAAGTCTCAAATGTTTTTTCATCTAAAATATTTAACAAAACTTCTCATATAATTTTTGATGTGAGTTTTTAAATGGAGTTTAATTCTTTGTAATACACTTTTAAATTTTTAATACATAAAGAGTATTTACTTATATTTTGGGCTGGTGCGATAGCGCAGTGTGTAGGGCGTTTGCCTTGCACACGGCTGACCCTGGTTTGATTCCTCGGTCCCTCTCAGAGAGCCTGGCAGGCTACTGAGCGTATCCCGCCTGCACAGCAAAGCCTGGCAAGCTACTCGTGACGTATTTGATATGTCAAAAACAGTAACAACAAGTATCACAATGGAGACATTATTGGTGCCTGCTCGAGCAAATTGAAGAACAATAGGAGGACAGTGCTACTTATATTTTAAAATTCCATTATAATTTAGGTATTTACAAGTGTTGATATTCATGGTCTTGATGTAAATGGTTATTTTACATCACTAGCAACAAAGTGCAGATGGATGCTCTGAGAAACTGCTAGTCAGTCTATTCTACTTCCAACCTCCCTACTACCTCTCCAATTTGGAGCTCTCAGTTGTACTCCAGAATTCAAATTTGGTCTCAGTTGTACTCCAGAATTCAAATTTGGTATTAATTCTTAACTTCTATTTCCTGGTTTCATTTATGTACTCCACAGATGAATGAAATCATCTAGATCTTGGTTTCCTTTTCCTACACACCAACCACTGTCCACTGTCCTCTCATTGTTCATCGATTTTCTTGAGAGGGACCAGTAACTTCTCCATTTTGAGACTTGTTACTGTGTTTGGCATATTGAATAATCATGGATAGCTTGCCAGGCTTTGCCGTGCAGGCGAGATACTCTTGGTAGCTTGCCAGCCTCTCTGAGTGGGGCAGAGGTATCGAACCCAGCTTGGCCAGGCTTGCTGTGCGCAAGGCAAATGACCTACCATTGTGCTATCACTCCAGCCCTTATATAATATTAGGTAAGAGAAATTTATTTTTGTTTAGTAATTTAAAAAATAAAAATATTATCCTCATATCACTGTCACTGTACCACTGTCATCCATTGTTCATTGATTTACTAGAGCACGTGCCAGTAAAGTCTTCATTTATCCCAGTCCTGAGATTTTAGCAGCCTCTCCTTACTCATCTTTCCCAACACTGCCATATTAGAGGCGCTTTCATGGTAAAGGGAATGAGACCTGTTATTGTTACTGTTTGTGGCATATCGAATATGCCATGGGTAGCTTGCCAGGCTCTGCCATGCAAGCGGGATACTCTCAGTAGCTTGCCAGGCTCTCCGATATATATATAGCGCGACATCTTATCATCTCATTCCTAATTTAGTCAAACTGGCAGGCTACCAAATGTAACATGCCCACACGGCAGAGTCTGGCAAACTCCCCGTGGTATACCCAATATGCCAAATACCAGTAACAATGATGGTCTCATTCTCCTAACCCTGAAAAAGCCTTGAATATGGCACTTAAAAAAAAAAAATCGCAGGGCTAGGACGAAGAAGACGTTACTGGCACCTGCTCGAGGCAATCGACGAACAACAGGGTGGTCGTGATCGTGAGATATATATATATATATATATATATATATATATATATATATATATATATATTTGGAGCAATAGCACAGCGGTAGGGCCTTTGCCTTCCGCGCAGCCAGCCTGGTCGAGCCAGGTTCGATTCCTCCACCCCTCTTGGAGAGCCCAGCAAACTACTGAGAGTATCTCACCTGCACAACAAAGCCTGGCAAGCTACCCGTGATGTAATCAATATGCCAAACACAGTAACAAGTCTCAAAATGGAGACATTACTGGGCCCACTCGAGCAAATTGATATATATTTACCTCTATGATTTGTTGCTTACTGTCTGAGCCCCATAAATTATGGTGTGATAATTATGGAAAATGGGTAGGGAGTGTTTTATGATGTGTCCAGGAATATATTTACTCATATATGAGGCTCGGCGCAAACATGTGGAAAGCGGCCTGGAGCGTGGCAGTGGTTGGGTAGTGGAGGTTGGCTGCCAGGGCTGGGTCCCTTGAGGCGGGGAAGGCTCTCACCTGCCCTCCCCCGCAGGGCCCCAAGTGAAAACAGCCTGCGTGGAGTCCGGTGGCAGGTTATATGGGCCTCATTTTATGCTCCCTTCCGGGAGAAGTAGCTGTGAGTTCTGGAGGATGTCCGATGAGGAGATTATCATATATATATATATATATCCCTTATAATATAATCTAAATGTTAAATTTGATTTTTGATTTAGGTAATAATGTTACAGCTTAAATGTGATTTTTCCGAAAGTTGTCTTGTTTGTTATTTTGTCAGTATCATAATATAACATAGATGTTATACAATGTCATAATAATATTTATATTAGTTTACTTCAAAAAAATTTTTGGTATTAGTTGTCAATGAAGAACTGAACAATAAGTAATATTTTCTTATTTGCAATTAAAATTTGTGTAAACAATTTTCTGGATTGTATTAAAAATCAAGTCAATGTATTTTGGATCAAGTCTTAATAGTTGCAGTTATAATCCTTTATTAAGTAAAGTCCTTTAATTATTGTGACAGTTGAAGGTGTGAAAAATAATTAATCTCCTGAAGTCTAACAGTGCTACACAGAAGTATACGAGTATCACTTGTGTTTATTAAAGTAACCATATGCTAGATATTTTATGAATTATAATTTATAGTGAGAGCTTCAATAAGCTGTTAAAGGCACACTTAGGGGTGAGTTAAAAAAAAAACTAGACTTTAAAGAACTGGAATGTTGCATAGTGATAAACTATTTGTCTTGCTTTGGTTATACTCTGAATTTGATTCTGGTCTCCACATGATTTCTCCAGCACTAGACCACAATCATCCTATTGTTCATCAATTGTCTCGAGCAGGCCCCAGTAACGTCTCCTTTGTCCTATCCCTGAGATTTTAAAAAGTGCCATATTCAAGGCTCTTTCAGGGTTAGGAGAATGAGACCCATCATTGATACTGGTATTTGGCATATTGGGTACGCCACGGGGAGTTTGCCAGACTCTGCCATATGGGCAGGTTACATTCGGTAACCTGCCAGGTTGTCCAAAGTAAGAATGAAATAATAAGATGTTGCGCAGCCATGAATGCGGCCGCACGCTTCCGGGAGCTGGGTTTTATAGTCTCTGGGTTTTGGCCATTGATCGGATTACACGGTGCCAGGGGGCCAGTTGGTGGGTGTGACCCCTGCCTACAGGAGGATGGAGGATCTGGGTGGAGGATGATCAGCCCCGATCGGAGCAGGTTTGGAGATTTCAGCCCCAGGACCCGCATGCCTTTGTTCCTCTGCCGGTACCTTCATGAGTGTGGAGAGTGGTCTCAGGATGGTTGTGGCTGGTTCTGGAGGCCTTTGGCTGCTGGAGCGCTGCTTGGGGCGAGGAGGGAAACTCCACCCACTCCCCTGCAAGGTGATATTTTATCCAGCACTAGAATGTAGCTCAAATTAAACAAGGTAAAATAATAAGACTTTCTACAAGATATGATGTTCTGAGGAAATCTTGAGAAGAACAGTATACTCTTATATGCAAGTAAGATTTTGGATCTATGCAATAGGAAATGTGGTAACCTTGTATATTATAACTAAACACCAGATCCTTGATGTATTAGATACCATTGTGCAGGTTTAATTGAGCACACAGCTTAATGGAACAACAGAAATTTTCTTTTTCTGATTAATTGAGGCATGAATAATTATAATTATCAGTCTTGTAGAAAATAAATAAGGACATATTAAAGGTAGAGTATGAACAAGAGTACAATGTTAATTTGGATAACATTTATATTAACACACTGATTTTCAAATTGCCATCCTTATATGTCCAAAGTTCAAATATCCAGATAAAATTTTGCACATTATGCAAAAGCTACCTCTCACAATTAGCAGACTAATGTTTTAAAGATTAAGTAGTTGTTGAACTGTGTAGATTGACTACAATAGTTGGAATTTATAAAATTTAAGGTTTTTGTAATTCTTACAAGAAAAGAATGTCACCTGAGTCTTGTTAAAACTGAAGTAAAGTACAGAAATTAAGTTTAGGTTCATTTTGATGTATTGGTATTGCTTAATCCTAGTGATATTTTATCCTGTAATGTGTCAGTTAAGGCCCAATGATAACAAGAACTTTCCAAGGAAAGAGGTCTTAAACTAGTTAAAGTCACTATTCTGCATATATTCTATTTAAAATAATCCACTAATAATTCACTAAATTTGAAAAAAAAATAAAGTTTTTGTTAATGAAAGAGAGAGTCTATTTGTTTGAGGTTTATGCAATTACAAGTGGATGATTAAGCATGCAAAATATATTTTCATCATCCACTCAAGAGATAATATAACATTTTTCATGTTATTTTGAGTATAAATCTGTATGTTCTTTTGGCATTTCATAGTTATTTTGGCAGAAGCTGTTAACTGATGCCATTTAAAATAATAATTTAGGATATTGTATCTTGTATGTATAGTTAATCCATTACTTTCTCATTTGAAAATTTTCATATTTCAAAAATTTGAGAAATAGGTTTCTGTTCAGTTGCACTTAAAATGTAATATATAAGATAAATTAATTCAAGGTAACTCATATATTAAATGTCCCCATGCAATTAGTCTCTGGAATTTAGAGTCCTATGGCAATCTACATAAGTCAGATGATGAGTGAAGCGTACTTTAAAGATTATAATTCAGTCCACCCGAAGTGACTGTTAATCAAATTTTTTGCAAAATTATAAGTCACCAACCATGATCATCTATTTGGAGACTTTAGATTCACAGTAGTAAAACTGTTCAGCAAATAGGCTTTTCCATCCTGTTCCCTTGGTAACCGTAAGTCTCAAAGTGAATTCTGTGCTCATCAGTTGGATAATATGGGTGCAGTACCTCTGGGAGAGATGTTCAAATAAATATACCCGAACCAAGTGAAAAACACACACGATTTAAAAGAACAAAACCTAGAAATATTAAAACTTTTCTCTCTCTTGTCTTATGGCATTTTGGATCATACCTGGTGATGCTCATGGCTCTGCACTCAGAAATCACTCATGGCAGTGCTCAAGGGATCAAATGGAATGCTGGGAATCGAACTTGCATTGGCCACATTCAAGGCAAACACCCTATCTACTGTGCTATTGCTCCAGGCCCAAAACTTCTCTTGATTTTAAAGTAAAATTTTAACAAATCTATATCCTCATTCAACTTGTTCCCAGCTAAGTGCATGCTAGACAATGCTAGACAAATAGTAAGTCTTGGAAGTAGATGGTGGGATATATATATGTGTGTGTATGTGTGTGTGTGTGTGTGTGTGTGTGTGTGTGTATCTCAAACTGTCAAACTGTCCTCCGGTTGTTTATTGATTTTTTGCTTGAGCAGGCCTAGTAATGTCTCCATTTTGAGATTTGTTTTTACTGTGTTTGGCATATTGAATACGTCACAGGTAGCTTGCCAGGCTTTGCCGTGCAGGCGAGATACTCTCAGTAGCTTGCTGGGCTCTCTGAGAGGGGCAGATGAATCGAACCCGGCTCGGCAGGGCTGGCTGTGTGCAAGGCAAATGCCCTACTGCTGTGCTATCGCTCCAGACAGTATATATATATATATATATATATATATTATATGCAGATATTAATTATTAATGACTAATGATAATAAGATGATAATTCTCCAAGGTCACTGAAAGCAGGACAATGAGTCCATTCAAAAATTCATTTCCAATAGCTGCATAGTATTTCATTGTTTAGATATACCAAAGTTTCTGAAATTTGCATATAAGTGGATCAACATGAAAAGTATCATGTTAAGTGAAATGAGTCAGAAAGAGAGGGACAGGCATAGAAAGATAGCACTCATCTGTGGAATATAAAGTAACGGAATAGTTGACTAACAGCTACGAATAGTAGAGATAAGGACCAGGAGGTTTCCCCTAGATCTTGGAAGTCAGCCTCTCATGCTGGGGGTAAAGGCAGCTCAGATAGAGAAGGGAACACCAAGTAAAGATTGTTGAGAGGACTCAGAATGGGAGACGTATGCCGAAAGTAGGCTGTAGACGGAACACTATGACCACTCAATACTTCTATTGCAAACCAAAACATCCAAAAGGAGAGAGAGAAAAAAAAAAGGGAATGCTCTGCCCCAGAGGTGGGGTGGGAGTGGTGGGAGGGATACTGGGAACATTGATGATGGAGAATAGGCACTGTTGGAGGGATGGGTATTTGATCATTGTATGACTGAAATGCAAACACGAAAGTTTGTAAGTATGTAACTGTACCTCACGGTGATTCACTAATTAAAAAAATATTCAGTTCCAACTCTTTTCTGAATACTAATTTTAGTTTCCGGAAATCTCCTCTGCAATCTCTTTTGGTGCTTGTCTCATATAACCCTCTTCAACACTAATACCTATTTGGTTTATAACTCTTGGATAGTATCTTTGCAAAGCATAATAAAGAACACTTATGCAATAGTAGCTTCTCAAAAAGGTTTTGTATGGTTTATATTACTATGAAATATCAAATCATTTATATATAACTCGAGTGTATGAAGATAGGAAAGTGTATCTTATGTTTCCTTAATCATCAGATACCTTTCTGGATAATAAAAATGCATTACATTAAAAACTTGAGTTAAAGGGCAGACATAAAAGAAAAAAATTCAGCAGTTTCTCATACTTGTTAGGAAAATCAAAGTTGTTAGGAAAATTGGTTGTTGGCCCAGTAACTCTGTAAACCTTCACCTTGGCTGATCACTTTGACTGTTTCATTTAAAGAACTTTATATATTTTGTTTTCTTTAGATCAGCTAATCAAACCTGATAATCTCAAGTATAAGTCCAACTATTTTCTTAGAAGTATTGTATAGTAATTCTAAGCATAAGATTTGTACTTAAGATATTAAATTGAAACTTTTAGTAGCAACATTGCAGTTCTAGCTAATTTTCAAAAAAAGTCTTGCCCAAACATTATGATTAACACATAGACAAAAATGCTCTATTTTATCACAAAAATAATCTTTAACATACTCCTTTATTCATACCCATCTCTCCTTATGTGTCATACCTGGCATAAAGGAGAATTACTGATGTACTACCTAATATATTTTAGCAAGTTAAGTTTTCATTTTTCAATGCATAAGTGTACATTCCAGGTAGATAAGTAAGTCTGGATATCAACTCATGAGCGATATTTTTCTATGGAAGTGTCACTAGAGGGCAGTTTGTCACCAGATGGCTAAAAAATATATCTTCCTTTCTAGATGCAAAACCTTTATCTATGCCACCCTGGTTTGAGCAGGCTATGAAACCATATAGCATTTTTTCTCTTATTGGCAAGTGACAACAGAGTACTTATATCGCTATTCTGAGAATTAAATGAGTTATCTACATGAAAAATGTTTTTCATATAATTGCAAAATCTCTCAAAGACACTTTTATATTTTAACTTTGCTATGTCACATAATACCTTTGATACATGAGATGTTAGGTAATTGCCAATAAATGAAACTAGCTAATTGTTGGAGGGATTGTAGCTTTACATATGCAAAAACCTTTTGGTAAACAATTTGGGGCAGTTCAGATCTGCAACGTCTCCAAAGTTGACCTTCACAAACTTAAGAAAGTTGCAGAAATTAATAGCATAGCATTATTTTAAAAGCTTCAGCATTCATTAAACCTGACTAATTATGTGTTTCCCAATGTGTACAAAAATGTATTAACTATTTGGCTGGGTACCATTTATAATAGAATAATATACTATGCAAAACTAAATGCATTATCCTGTGAGTATTCTTCAAGGATATCAATGAAGAATACCCAATGTCAAATGGAAATGTTAGGGAAATTAAAATTCCTATATGAATGCAGTATTTCCATATGGAGAATTTGTTCTCTGGGATCAGTAATCAAGTGAGACTCTACCAACTCCACCCACTCCCCTGCCTAAATCTTAAAAACAAAAAAGGATTAAGAAATTGTGTCAATTAGAGATAGTGTTAGAGAAGTGCTAATATTCTGATGATCTGTGTTATAACAATATATTCCAGAAATATTTATATTTAAATTATATTGTAAATTATTGTATCTAAATTCAAAATGTATTTTAAGTGAAAGGTTGAACACCTTATTGAAAAAAAATTTGATGGTATGAATATACTTTGGTATGTTATTATCTGAGCAATCCCGAAGTGCATGCAAGTATTGCTCAAAATGTTAATATCAATGTTTTCTGTTTTACTGATTTATTGTTAGAGTTTAGATAAGTACTGACACTTGTATTAATGTTTATGCTTTTGATATATGCAGTTATCACACCTCACCAGATTGTTCAAGACCATTCACTGTTGACCCAATGTAATTTCTAGTTCACCTCATCGTCCGTCATCACTCCCTCTTCTCTGTTCGAATATCTCTACTGTATAATCCAAGGCCAAGTATTTGTCATTATTTAATGTTGTCTCAGTTTGTCTTTGAAGAAGCAGAACTATTCGGCAACAATAGTATAAAAACTCTGGAGTCTGATATAGCTGGGTTACCCATTCCTCATGTTCAAAGCCTTATAAAACAAAACACAAATGTTCTTTTATACAATAAGTTTTTCACAAGACATAAATAATCTTATAGACTACATAATACACATTGATTATATATCTTCTACTAATTTTTTAAAACCAATCTTTATTAATATGCTTTTGTTTTTCACTGATATTTGGAAAGGGGAAAAAAGGCTACATATAAAGTAGTGTAACTTGTCTAGTAACTTAGTTATAAAAAAAAGTTTCTGACATATGTAGTTTTCTATTTTTTTAATTTTTCTGCATCAGGTTTACTTCATGAAGATTTAGTGGATTATTATGTACCTGACAATATCTTCTCTTGTAAGCTATGCAATTACTCACTTGTTTTATGCTTTGAGTGGCCTGCCGTGTTCCTATTAATCGCCATCATAAACCACATCCTGATAATTCATGCTGCAGATTTGTCTCATTGGGATATAAATTAGTTTCTTATCTATTGCAGAGAAAAATTATTTTGCATATGAGCAAATACTATAGTTAATATCTGAGATGTCATTTAGAAAAGAAATACATATGATATTGGAGTTCCTACTGCCAAACTTCCCAAACCAACTGGACCAGTTGAACTGCAAGAACCTACCTGGTACTATAAGGGGAGTGACAGAGTGGAGTCATGGGGGCTGCAACTTCCTAGATGGATTAATGATCCACAATCACCAATGGCCGGTCTTGAAAATTTGGATGTTGACACTTATGGAATCTAGAAAAAAATGAATTGATAATAATGAAATCTAGACAAATAATTGATCAGCAATAGCGATGGAATCTAGATAAACAATTTTGTTTCTGTTTATACTAATCTTCGCCCATGCAATCATCAATCCAAACCTTTGTTTACCACTTACAACTTGTCCTCGTCCTGAATACACTGAATTCCTTTTCCACTATAAAATAAGCATTGATTCTGAATAAAATTGTCTAGTGTCATTAATCTAGTTCGTGTCTATCAATCATCAGTCATAGACTGCCTTGAAATTGTCTCCATGTACCTACGTCATCAATACTGCCAGGCAGTATCAATATGAAATGTCATTGAATTTAATTGCCCATTAAAGGAAAAGTTACTAGTACAAATGCAAAATATTCTAATATTTTTTTTAGGTTTTTTGCACACTCTGTCTATGCATTTTTTATAATTTTAACAATAAAGTAGAGCAATCATTAAATTTCATTTTATTTTATTTTTGGTTTTTGGGTCACATCTGGCGATTCAGAGGGGTTACTCCTGGCTATGTACTGAGGAATTACTCCTGGCTGTGCTCAGGGAACCATATGGTATGCTAGGAATCAAACCCAGGTTGGCCACGTGCAAGGCAAATGCCCTACCCGCTGTGCTATTGCTCCAGCTGCCAATAAATAAATTTTAAATGGCCTATGTTTAACATAAAATTAAAAATACCGAGTTTCAAATTCTATGTATCTTGTAAGCATATTTGGATCTTTGAAATAATGTGTAAGCAATGAATGTATAATTATTTAAAATATATTCTCATAAATAAGCTGATAAATCTTCAATCTTCTATAGATGGTAAGTAGATAAGTAATAAATAATTCATGTAATTTCTCTGTTATCCTGTTCTGTAACAAGAAATTTTGCATATAATAAAAACAGGTGACTAAATATTTTAAACTAAGGACTTTATAAAAATTAAGAATTAAATTAACAAAGTTTAAGATTGAAATCTGTTGGGATACAGATCCAAATATTTTAGGCCTAACAATTGATTTGTCCTTTCTCCCTTGCTACAAAAAGCTTAGGTTCATTGAGTCACACCCATCACAGTGCTCCTGAGTCACTCCCATTCCTTTGTTTATCTGTAACCACTTCTTTATGCATTCTTCTCCAACCAGTTAATCAGCTTTTCCCCTAATCAGAATCTGTTAATTTGTAAGGCCAGATCCTTCTAGGACACTGAACTTGTATTGGAAGTTTATATTGTTTTTCTCCTTTCCTTATGTCTTTTGAATAGTTTAATGCAATGACTTTTTTGTATAGATACAGGAAGACAGTTAATATTATGCTTTGTAACTTAGGATTTAATTGGCTTTGAATATCATTCATTCCCGGAAATCTGCTTTCTCAACTTAAGCCTCAGTAGCCCTCACTTCTGAGCACCCCTAAAAGCAGGGTCCCGATAAGGGACTGGATGGAAACAGGGCAAGCGGTAAGCTATGTGCTACCCTGGCATTAACATGGGCCAGGTTTCTTAACTATAATTTAAGAGTTTGATCATTGACAAATGTTGTCATGATCCAAAAGTAATGACGAGACTAGGACCCTGCTAAGGATAAGAAAGACTATCTGGCCTGAGCACTGTAGTCTGAGATCAAGATGGCCCCAGGAGAGCAATTCTATAAGCTTAAAGTATTTCTTACTTTGTCCATACAAAATGATTTATATTATGTACGCTTATATGTTTGTTGGACAAGAAGAGGAGAAACACACCCAGGGGATTCCGTTCTAGGATGGGTTGATCTGCTAAATGAGAATCTGTCCTAGAAGCAGCTTTCCTGTGTGCCCTGACTAGTTTGAATAAGGCTGAACATTTCTCCTCTTCAAACTGCCTTCAGTAAATTATTTCTGTATATTATAAGAGGCAATTTTCCTTTTCTTACAGAAACATGGCTGGTCTTTGACATGCAGATCTCAGGTGCTAGCCAGGCCTGATCTTTGGGATGTAGATTCCAAACTCTAGCAGACTGGTCTTTGGGATGCAAATCCAAGTGCTTGTAGCTTGTGAAAGTGCTTGTAAAAAGGTTTCAGTTTTGGTTTTGTATCTTCTTTCTGGAGGCCAAAATTACTGGACTGCAGATGTAAAGAAACAATGTATGTTTTGCTACCTCAATGTTCTTTCTGTAACTCCTTTTGATGACATCACTGTATTGCGCCCTTTAGAGCTACCATGATCTATATAAGGAGATTTCCATGCTCTTTACAAGGGATGGTCTGAGAGAACCGGGGGTGACAGGTCTGAGAGAATCTGGGCCCTCAACGACATAAATTTCTGGGATATAATGAGACTGTAAGAATGGGCTGGGAGAGGCAGAGGAAAGACAGGAGTGAACGGAGAGAGGATTGCAATAAACTGCAACTAAGACCAACCAGCCTGGACCTCGTTTCCTTCCTTCACCTGCCCATTGCCATCGACCTCCCTGGAGTGGGGGAAATGACCTGAGACTAAGGAACAAGGGTGGCCGGAGAGATAGACCACTGCTGTCCTTTTATGTTTACACAGGTATCAATGACATTCTTGAAGGCGTTCCAAGCCGCTCTCTTCCTCCTGCGCAGCTCGGGTGCCAGGTCATTTGTCATGCTGACCTCTCGACCTAGGTACACATAGCTGTTGCATTCGGAGATGGTCGTTCCGTTGAGAGCGAATGGGGCGTCAGGAACGAGGCTGTTTCTCATAAACATTGTCTTCTTAAGATTCAGCTGTAGTCCTACCTTTCCACACTCATGGTCAAAGTCGGCCAGCATTTGTGCCGCTTGGCTGATGTTTGGTGTTATTAAAACAATGTCATCAGCAAAGCGGAGGTGGTGTAGTTGCCGACCATCTATCTTCACTCTCATTCCTTCCCATTCCAGTCATCGCATGATGTTCTCGATGGTGGCACTGAAGAGTTTCAGTGAAATGGTATCTCCCTGCCGCACCCCTCTCTTGACATCAACGATCACTTCTTTGTAGAATGGTGAGATCCTGGTAGTGAATCCGCAATACAGCTCACGGAGGATCCTGATGTATTGGGCTTGAATGCCCTGATTGGCTAGGGCTTCAATGACCGCTTCTCAACAGAATCAAAGGCTTTCTTTAAATCAATGAACGTTAAACAGAGCGGCACTACTCCCACTACCCAGCCGTCGCCACACTCCAGGATGCTTTCCGGACCCACGACACATCATAAGACATTAAATACCCATCTTCCGGAATTGTCGTACAGTATTTGATAGGGTTCAAATATGGTAACACGGGTGTTTAGAGGTCTCCCCAAAAGCCTCTATCCCTCTCGGAAAGACTGGCAAGCTACCGAGAGTATTCCGCCCGCACGGAAGAGCCTGGCAAGCTATCCGTTGTGTATTCGATATGCCAAAACCAGTAACTACAACTGGTCTCATTCACCTGACCCTAAAGGCTTCACTGACATGGAAGCACTGAGAAGGATGAGAAAGGAGAGGCCGACAAAATCTCAAGGCCGACCTAGGCTGCCACAACGAAGGAAGACAAAAATGATCGTCTGTACTTTCAATGCACGTACGCTAGCATCAGAACCTAGCATACTAAAAGCTAAACACCTTCTCTACAGCACTGCTGGACTCAGGTGTAGAAGTAGAGGAGACTCAATGTCCTGGATATAAATCAAACATTGATACCAGATGATATCAGACTTCTTCATCAAGATCATGAACAATCGGTTTGAGGCCCTTCATGTTCCCGGAGAGAACAAATGCCATTGGGCTACACTAGCACGCGACAGGGACAAATGGAGATGTTACTGGCGCCCGCTCGAGCAAATCGACGACTAATGGGAAGTTAAGTGATTAAGTGATGCTAGGTTCACTATTTTAATCTCAAAAGTATGTACTGTATGAGTCTACAAATGATGGAGCTATTGGAGTTTTCAGGGATTCTCTAGCGTGTATCTAGATGACTTTAAACCAGTGTCCATATGGCTCCATATGGATCTCCAGGATAATCCAAGTGACCAGAGGTGAAAAATGTCTGTGGAGTGTCATGGCATGGGATTGTAATGCCAACAGGAAGGACGGTCAAACCAGGAAAGGGATATCAAATCGGGCCATTCACTGCTTATAACCCTACCCCTAAGCTACCACTCATTAACACCTGACTCTGACCTAGGTATAAAGTCCCATATGGGGCAGCTTGCGAAAAACCTTATACAAACCAACTTGAACAGAAGAAGCCACATAAGCTGCCCAATCCCATGTACTGCTTGTGCCCAAGTGTAATTGCTGAGCACATGCAGTCCCATGCAAGTGGTGCACATGTGTCAACCCCATCAGCCCTCTTGAGATGTGTACTTTTAGACTTTTATATCTAGTGCTGTTATGTGTACTGGGACTCCCTTTCCACTATGGAGAATCTTGTATTCTTTCTTGAGCATGATATTCTCTCACTGTCTCTGTCTCTCTGTTCTGTCTTTCTATCTCTCTCCCCTTTCCTCTTCCCTTCTTCAAAAATTTCCGAATAAAATAAGTTATACTTCACTGCTCTCTCCTGAAATTTTTTTCTGTGAGGAAAGTGAGGGATCCAAAAGGCTAGAATAAGCCTAGATCTGACAGATTCCTTTCATAAGCTACTGCCTCTCTTCTCCTCACTTCATAAAGTCACCCAGGGACTCCACTTAGCATCAGATTTATATAATTTCAGCATAATGTTCATTATGAATATGACCTATATGTTTATACTTACAAATATGAACATGCTGGAGAGATAGCACAGGGGGTAGAGCGTTTGCCTTGCACGCGGCCGACATGGCCCACCCGAGTTCGATTCCTCTGCCCCTCTCAGAGAGCTCGGAAAGCTACCAAGAGTATCTCACCCACATGGCAAAGCCTGGAAAGCTACCCATGATGTATTCGATATGCCAAACACAGTAACAAGTCTCACAATGTTGCTGGGCCTGCTTGAGCAAATCAATGAAGAACGGGAGGACAGTGACAATGACAGTGAAACATAACTATACATATTCATAAAACTATGTGTGATTAGTTGTTTTAGTCTTCAATGGGATATATGTGATTTAAGCTTCCTTACCTATTATTTCAATCAATTTGATGTAGGCAGGTAGATAGGGATAGGCCCCCATGGCATTGTAATTCCTAGGAAGTAAAACTAATAGCCCAAGGCTACAGTCTTGCAGACAAAGGAACTGATAAGACTTCACCTGGTGGTGCCAACAGACCCATAGAAGATTTTAAGGCCCTCTGAGAAAAGCCGCACAAGCAACAGAAATTTCTGAAAAGGAATTTCAAAGATGTCCAACCTACTCCTACTCTACTCCCTTGGCAACCACCCAAGAAATGAACTTTTACCTTGCTAGAAGCCCCACGTGGGGCAACTTGGGGAAAATCCTATAGAAGTTACCCTGAGCAAAGAAAGCATACACATATGCTGCCCTGAGCCATGCCCTGCTGTGTCCACATGGTCAAGCACAGTTTGTGCCTCAGCAAATGTGTTACTCGCATCTCCCAATTGGAGATGTGTCCTGCAACTCTCTCTGATTTTGGAGAAGCCCAAATTTCTTTCTCTCCTTCCTTCTTTTTCCTCAAAAATCTCCAAATAAAATCTATTTTTACTTATCTGATTACTACCTCTAAAATTCTTTTCTGTGAGGAGGACAAAGACCTGTAAGGCCAGGATAAGGCCTAAGACTGACTTTTCTTTCCTGCAAAGGCCAATTCCTCACTGTAGCCTGAGTCCACTACTCCCCAAGAAGTCAGTTGGTAGGGATTAACTACAGTGCCGAGAAGATGAAGCTGGCATCAGGTGTGACTTGACAGCTACCTAGTGGGGCTGGTGGGGCTCTGGCCAATGCCACACAGACGGTCTCATCACAGACTTTATCAGTCCTAGCCTTCCTAGCCAGTGCCCATGTGGCAGAGGTTAATTAGGAGATAGTCTTGTTTATCTCCTCTCCTCCTCATATAAGCCACTTTGGGGGGGGCCACTGACTTCAAGTTCAGTATAAATAATTTACCATAAATATGTAGAGTGCGTTCTCTGTGTAAGATATAGTTAAGTTCCAACTACGGATAATGGGGACTATCCTTCTAGAGTGGCAGGATATTTGTACACAGTACCCAGGAAATATATAGTTGGAACCACTGAGATGGTAACGAATATTAAACAGATCTAATACATGATGACTTGAAGGAAGCCAAATTTCATTAGCCAATACGGTCTTCTTTACTAAGCACTTCCATGTTACCAAAACAAGCTTCAGATAGACAGGGAGACACGAAGGTCAATATAATATTGATAAAGTTAATGTTTCAACAAATTTTGTAACATTGTGCTTATTTCTTTTTCTGAAAGCACTTTTAACACCTCACATGTCTAGTCAACATTTCAAGCTGATGTTTTTCCAGACACCTAATTTTTTTTTCTTTTGGGTCACACCTGGCAATGCAGAGGGGTTACTGCTGGCTCATGCACTCAGAAATTACTCCTGGTGGTGCTTGGGGGACCATACGGGATGCTGGGAATCAAACCCAGGTTGACTGCATGCAAGGCAAATGCCCTACCCACTGTGCTATCGCTAGTCCCAACACCCGATTTTTCTGCTAGAATTTCCTGAAATGATTCTTGCTCTTTTTCTTGAAAATATGAGTAATGTCAGGCAAAACTCTTGAGATGTTTAGTGATTAAACCCAAAATTCTCAAGCAATTTTATTTTTTCTATTTCACACTATTTAATTTATTAATAATGTTGATACAATATTAGCAAATTTATGTCTATTCAAAATGTTTTTGTATCAGACTCACTACCAAAATATCAATATCCTTTCACGATTATTTATTGAAATTTCTCCCCATTATTTGGCAATCATTATAAAAGTCATCCTTTGATTTAATATTTTAAAATAATCATAATATTGAAGACAAGATATATATTAAAATATAAATGCCTCGGATGCATATGAAAAGTATTTGAAACTAAAATGCAAACTGATAATTATGTTCTCAAATTTTGTCAGATTTACCAAGGCAAGGTAAGGGTAGGTAATAGCCTATTGGATTATAATTCTGATTATAGTTCAACCTTTCTTTACTTTCTTTTTCCTCTGCGGCCTAAGGAGTTTAGTTTTAATTGAGTAACACCCATCACAATGCTCCTGAAGCATTCCTATTTCCTTGGCAGTCATATTTAACTTCTCCTTTGTGCTCTGCTTCTCTGATAGGTGCTCATTTCCCCTAAACAGAACCTTTGATTCGTAACTTCAGATTCTTCAGAGATTTCTGAAATTTGTATTTGTAAGTAAAATATTGCCTTTCTCTTTCCCTTATGTCCTTTATAGTTTACTTGAGAGCAGTGTCCATTTTGTTTAGACATAGGAAGATAGCTGATGCTATGCTCTTCTTACTTGAGAGTTAATTAACACTGAATAATTTTTACTCCTGGACATCTGTCCTATCTAATTGACTGAAGCCTAGTTGCCCTTAGTTCCTAGCACTCCAAAAGGAGGGTCCATATGGGGGACTTAGATAGACCCAGGGACAAACTGTAAGCAACTCTGGCATCGAGAATGAATAGAGCAAGCACCACAAAACTTATAATAAGCTAAGTGCACGGTCATGGGCAGACTCTGTCAGGACCCAAAATGAACCAGCTGGATAAGAAAACTGCTGGGAATAGAAAGGACTCATCTGGTATGAGGACTGTAGTCTGGGATCTGTAGCAAGATGTCCCCAGGAGATCCACCCTATCAGCTTAGTAGATTTCTTACTGTGCCCACCCAAAATGACTAAAAATATTATTAAGAAGTAAATTTAAGATGACTAAATGGATTTGGACTAAGGAAAGGAGAAATATGACCTTAGATGAAATTCTGCCCTTTGGCAGATCTCCTAAAAGGATGAGATTTGTTCTAGCTTCCCCCAGAAAGAAGGACTTTTCATATGTTAATTGTGCTGCCTAACCTATGTGCATTTTCTACTCCCAACTATGGGGGGTGTCTCTTAATCAGAGATCCAGATTATTATTTTATCTTATTAAGGAATTCCTACAATTTGATTTATAAAAATTATCCTTAATTTCATGAAAAGTGTGATAATTCAGGAACATATCTTTCCCACTGATTTAAAAAGCCATTGTATATCAAAGTACTACCTCATAAACATAAGTCAGTTTCTCAGCTTTTTTACTCTGCATTGCTGAAATATAAGAATTTCTAAAACATAACTTATAGCATGTTCAATACCTATAACAATGAATTTCTACATTGGGACCTCTGGAAAAATGTCAGTTATTATCCCTGTGCCACTCCATTTCAATCTCTATATCCCCTTCTGAAGGAGATTTGACAGGTAAGATAGCATGTGTCTGTGTTCTGCCCTTTTTGTCTTGTCATCCTGTCTCAGTACTACACTCTGAGTATTTACTCTTAGATTTTGTGTCTTGTCCATTGATTTTCTTCTGAAATAGGTGTGTCTTATTTTTAGCAAAATTATTTGGATATCTGAGCATTTTTCATTTCTATGTAGTTTATTTGGAGATTTTTCTGCTATTCCTGGACATTTATTTCATTTATTTTACCTTTGGGTTTTTTTTATAATTTATTTTAATCATATATCCTTTATTTTCTACATAATAAATGCAGAAACTCTAGGTCTTTTTAAATTTAAGAGTACTATTATTCAGACACTGATTAAACTGATTGAATTGGACATGAACTCCACATTTACTTTAATTATTTTTAAGTTTTCCTACGTGGATATCCGTGAGATAGGCCATTACAAAGCTATTCATACTTGGGTTTCAGTCATAGAATAATCCAGCATCCGTCCCTTCACCAGTGTAAATTTCCTACCACCAATGAACCCACATATGTCTAAAAAAAATTCATAATTATAATTATATATTAAATATATCATATAAAATATAAATAAATTATATATAAATATATATTATATAAATACAATTATATATAATTATATATATTTAATTATATGATAGCACAGCGGGTAGGGCGTTCGCCTTACACGCGGCCAACATGGCCAACCCGAGTTCGATTCCTCCGCCCCTCTCGGAGAGCCCGGCAAGCTACCGAGAGTATTCGATATGCCAGACACAGTAACAACCAAGTCTCCAGTGGAGACGTTACTGGGCCCGCTCGAGCAAATCGACGATCAACGGGAGGGCCTTTACCTTTACCTTTACCTTATGATTAAATATGTTCCATTCCAATGGAAAGCCGGAAGACTCATTCTACTGTACAAGAAGGGTGACATTCACGACATTGACAATTATCGCCCAATCTGCCTGTTGTCTGTCATCTACAAGCTGGTCACTCGAGTCATCCTGAATAGGATTGGCAGATCACTAGATGAAGGACAACCATGCAAGAAAACCGGGATCCAAAAAGGATTCAGCTCCATTGACCATATCCACACAGTAACCAAGAACATTGAGGTTTCTCGGGAGTTCAAGATGCCACTCTGTCTAATGTTCATTGATTTAAAGAAGGCCTTTGACTGTTGAGAGTGAAGTCCTCATCGAAGCCCTAGCCAAACAGGGCTTTTAAACTCAATACATCAGGATCCTCCATGAACTGTATTACAGATTCACTACCAGGATCTCACCATTCGACCAGGAAGTGATCATCAATGTCAAGAGTGGGGTTCAGCAGGGTGATAACATTTCACCGAAACTCTTCAGTGCCACCCTCGAGAACGTCATGCAAGAATTGGAATGGGAAGAAAAGGTTTGAAGATAGATGGTTGGCAACTACACCACCTCCGCTTTGCTGATGACATCGTTCTAATAACACCAAATATTAGCCAAGCAGCACAAATGCTGGCAGACTTCTACCATGAATGTGGAAAGGTTGGACAGCAGCTGAATCTCACAAAGATAATGTTTATGAGAAATGAACTCGTTCCTGATGTTCCATTTGCTCTCAATAGAAGGAACATCTCAGAATGCAGCATTATGTGTACCTAGGTCGAGAACTCAACATGGCGAATGACCTGGAACCTAAATTGTGCAGGAGCAAGAGAGTGCATGGAATGCCTTCCAGTGCATTGAAGAAATAACTAAGAGGATGAAGAACCTCTGGCTCTGGGCACATCTCTTTGACTCCATCATTCTTCCTGCATTAACATATACCTCAGAGACCTGGGTCCTACGAAAACAGGATGAGAACGCTATTTGGGTCTCCGAAATAGAAATCAAAAGAGCTATCCTTGGAGTATCATGCTTCACTCAAATGAATGGATGAATTGGAGTTCTGACCGGTCGGTGATAGAGAATCAGGGATGCTGTCTCATTTGCCAAGGCGTCAAAAATCAGATGGGCTGGACACATAATGAGATTTGGAAACAACTACTAGACTAGAGCCATTTCTGACTGGATTCCATGAGACGTCAAAAGATCGCGTGGCCGCCCACCTACAAGATGATCAAACTTCTCTGTTAAGACCCTGAATGAACAGTTTGAGGCTCTTCATATTCCTGGAGCGAGCAGACGCCATTGGGTTACACTAGCACGCGACAGGGATGAATGGAGATGTTACTGCTTCCCACTAAAACAAATCGTTGAGTAACGGGATGTCAAGTGATCAAGTGATAATAATTACTTTTGTGCGTTCTCCCATATAAGAGCTTGCAATTGATGTATTGCAAGTGAGGCTGACTCTATGAATCATTTAACTGTCTTCTTCAATAATGAGCCAATGTCTAACTTGTTGCAAAAATGTAGTCTATCGTGAAGAATAAAAGAAAGGGGCCGTATGCTTACTTGGAGTATTCCTCGTTAGGCAGGTTTAATAAAGTTGACATTTTAAAAAGACACAAATTTCACATGTGATGTTTCATAATCACTGCATAAACTGTATCACTAGAGACAGGTGGGAAGCAGCAGTGATTGCTTTAATAGAAAATTGTTCAAAGGACTGAGCTAGGCAAAAATCTTTCTCTCAATCTCTTGGGCATTTATTCCAACTAATACAAAGTAACACATGTTCCTAAGTAATGATAATAACATACTGAGGCTATAGATGCTAGTTCCCATATCAACATAATTACAACAACAACAACAAAAATAGGCTATAGATCCTTAGTTCCCATATCAACATAACACTCCAGAGACACAGTGTAGGCTTATTGAAGAAAAACCTATTTCTGTGTGTGAGATCACTTAATCACTTAATCACTTAACTTCCCGTTAGTCATCGAGTTGCTCGAGCGGGCGCCAGTAACGTCTCCATCTGTCCCTGCCGCGTGCTAGTGTAGCCCAATGGCATCTGTTCGCTCCGGGAACATGAAGGGCCTCAAACCGATCGTTCATGATCTTGACGAAGAAGTCTGACCATCTGGTAGGTGGGCAGCCACGCAGTCTCTTGACATCCGGCTGGGTAGTGGAAGTAGTGTCCTCTGTGTGTGAGATAGATGCTAAAATTTATATAATATAAACATAATTTTAGAATATTACATGTGCTGTTATGTCATGTACTTTTTACATTTGTAGTATTAATATATTATGGTGACTTAAAATTTGAATATAGATGTTGGTAATAGTGTCAGGGGAAATTATGATATTGAAATAATCTTTGAAGCAAAATTGCTATTGAATAGTTTCTTATTAAAACTTAAGTAATTAAAGTAGAAAATGAGGAAAAACTAAGCAAAATTTATACTGCATTCTCACCAGCTATTATTTTACAAAAGAAATAAAATTGATTAATTCCATGTATATTATACACATATATTTAGTCTAATTACATAACCACTGAATTCATTAAATGAAACTGGAATTAAAATATGTACATGTGGATAATATATAATGCAATACAATATCTATTTATATTTTTTGGCAAAGAAAAATATACTTTTTGCTATCAACAAATAACTTACAGAACTATGTGACTTTGAGGGGTGTAGTTTGTGCTATACTCAGTGGTGCTCAGGGCTTACTCCTTGTTCTGTGCTCAGAGACCATTTCTAGTGAACTCGAGGGACCATATGGGGTGCTTGGTGTGGAACATTGATTTACTATGTGCAAGGCAAGTGTCCTACTATTGTCCTGGTACTATCACTGCAAACCCAAAACTATATGATGTTTAAAGATTTTCATTAGTTAAGAAAACTGTCTACAGTTGTACTGAATTATGTCTAATAAGCTTCATAAATAAAGGGGCCCTTGGAGGAGAATGGATTTATTTTGTGTTTTCAGAAAATAAGCTGCAACATTCTTTCAAGCACAGTTTAGAGTAAGTGAAATTTAAAGACATTGACAGCTTCATCAACTGTGCTCTGAAAAGAACAGATTGAGTTTCCTTCTCCACCCTGAGCACAGCCCCGACAGCTGAAGACCTCCGGGACCCAGCCAAAGTCATGTTGAGACCACTCTCCACATGTTTGGACAAGGAACTGGCAGAGGAACCCAGGTGTGTTGGACCCGGGCCTGAGATCTCCAAGCCTGCTCCGTTCGGGACTGGGCCTCCTTCACCCAGCTCCCCCACCTTCCAGTAGCTAGACATTTACACCCACCAACTGCCTTGTAACCCCATCAATGGCCAGGATCCAGAGACTCTAAAGCCAAGCTCCCGGAAGTGACCTCTTATTCTCTAGTTCTCACTCTCAGAGAACCCGGCAGGCTACTGAGAGTATCATATACGCCTATATGCCTGACTAGGAACACCTGTAAAGGTGATTATAGGCTACCCCAAAAGCTTCCATTCCTCTCAGAGAGCCCGGCAAGCTACCGAGAGTATCCCGCCCGCACAGCAGAGCCTGACTAGCTGATCATGGAGTACTCGATATGTCAAAAACAATAGCAATGAATGGTTCTCATTCCCCTCATCCTGAAGGAGCCCCCACTATGTCATTGGGCTCACTAGCACGTGACAGGGACAAATTGAGACGTTACTGGGCCCACTCAAGCGAATCGGTGAACAAAGGGGTGATAGTGATAGATAGACGCTTCATAAACTTTGGGTGTATCTTACATGAATTCAGCCTAAAAAACGGTAATATAACCATGTGATCAGTAAGACCTATATATTTTCTTCTTTAAAAATACTAATATTGAATGTAAAGCCTACCAAGATGAAGATATCAAAATTTACCTCAAATGAAGCAAGGCACAAAAGCTGACACGATAAGATAATAATAGGTCAAACACGAGATGTCATTCTTTAATATAATCTTGCAATCTTTAAAATTTGAGGACATGTCTAAAATAAATTCAATAATTTATATTCTGTACACATATAGAAGGAAGTGAAGAGGACCTATGTTAGAGAAACTAAAATTTAAGGAAATCTTCAAAAGATGAAGAAACTGACAATATACTTGATAAAATTTGCTAAGTAATAATATTGCTGATCTTCATTTTATAGGAAAAAAATGAAAACATCAATGGAAGCATTTCAGTAAGGAAAATATTTGTATTTTGTCCATTTGATATAGCTTTTTTCTGAACCCACAACTTGCCTCAGTGTCTGTAAAGAGAACATTTTAACTCTGTTCTTTTCAGAGCACAGTTGATGAAGCTGTCAATGTCTTTAAATTTCACTTACTCTAAACTGTGCTTGAAAGAATGTTGCAGCTTATTTTCTGAAAACACAAAATGAGGACATAATTTATATATGACAGATTTTAGAGGGATCTGAGACGTATTACAGGAATCATGAACTTGCTTGACATATGGCTGATCCAGGTTTGATCTCTAATATATAAGCCTTCGCTAGAATTACTAGCTATGATCCCTGAACACAGAGTAAGAAATGAGTTGTGAGCATTGTATGGTGTGTCACACAAAAGCAGGACAAAACATAAACGCAAAATCAAAACAAAATAAGGAGTCAATATTATAGAGTCATTTAGTAGTTGAAAATTTATTTTGCTATGCCAGATATAAAAGTTCAACTCTGCCATCATGGATAAATAAAAATGAAGGGTGTGGGTGAAAATCTTAAATGTATAACAAAGGAAATAAATGCACATAATAAATGAGAAATCTGTGAAACACTGTTATGTTCAAATAAATTTTATAGACTATCGTTAGAGAAAAACAGCGAAAGATAGACAACCAAGAGAAGCTATATTTAAGACACTGATATTCATTGTCTTCACCGGACACTGTTCTTAATTATCACTTATTTGTGACACTTCTCTGAGCCAAAGTGTGCTGTTCAAGAAATAAAGATAAAACCTGTGCTGCTCATTTAGTGCTGAAGAACAAAGAAAGACTCACTCAATTTCATCTCCCACTACTCTCTTTCTTTCTGCTAGAACATTTCTTATGCCTAAGGGTGATTCTTGAGACATTTTTGAGTGATCCAAGCAATAGATTTTATTTGTGAATTTCCCTGGAGTGAACCAGGAGAGAATAACATCAAGAGAGGGAAGACAATAATGTCTTCTGGGTCAGAGATAGTACAGCATGTGTGACACTTGCTTGTTTGCAACCAAGCCGGGAGTGGTACCCAGTAATCCATACATCCCCAAGCCCACGAAGAGTTGTTCCTGAGTATAGAATCGGGAGTAAGGCAAGAGCACTGCTGGGGTTGCTATCCTCTCTGTCAAAAGAGAAAAGAGAAGAAAAAAGAAAGGAGAAGAAAAAGAAAAGAAAAGAGAAGAACAAAATGTTTTCTTAAAAGCTGGTTGTTTTTTCAAAGGAAGCAAACTAACTTGTACAAAATTAAGATTTTCTCCAGAAATATTTAAATTAATTTAAAAAAATGAGTTACTTTTACTAAGGAGAAGTTACTGGAGCCCATAAGGCTCAAAAATACCTGACAAACCACTTTCTGTATTTTTGTCAGTTGAGATTCTGACTGTCATTCAAATTCTACTCAATATATAAGCAAATAGGGAAAATTTATTGACATTTTTACGATGAAATTTTATGTAAATTTAATTTGCTCTTTTATAGGTTTACTATACAATTTATCTGTTATATAAATTGTGGGATATGTGTGTATTAAAAAGTAAATTATTGGGTTGGAGCAATAGTACAGCAGGTAGGGCGTTTGCCTTGCACATTGCCGACATGGGTTTGATTCCCAGCATCCCACATGGTCCCCCCGAGCACTGCCAAGAGTCATTTCTGAGTGCAGAGCCAGGAGTAACCCCTGTGCATCGCCGGGTGTGACCAAAAAAGAAAAAAAAAAGTAAATTATTTTGTTTCGGGGGTCCACACCCAGCACTACTCAGAATTTTTTCCTGATTCTGCATTCAGATATCACTTCTAACTTCTAGACATGTTCATGGACCATATGGTTGCCGAGGATTAAACTTTGATCAGCCACATACAAACAACGGCCATGACTGCTGTACTATCTCTTCAGCCTCTGTAAATTTTTAAAGAAAATTATGAAATTTTCTTTAAAAATAAGATTGTCATCAACAGCCTGGTCCAGCATGATATGTAAAATCTAGCAGAAGCATATTTACTGAAATCTAGTTATTTTCTTAAACAAATTCAACAATTCCAGATTTAACCCATTGCAACTGGTCATTTCCTCCTTGTTTCCTGAGTTTCTTCTACTTGTCTGTTATTTCAGATTTATATAGTTAAGAATTCTACAGAAACTGTGAGGAAATTCCATAACATAAGGAATTTAGATAAGCAGGTATCAGCACCCAAAATCCCAAAAGCAGATAAATAATCATTAGTTAGGTAGCGAGCAGCAGAGGGGTTCCAGCTGGAGGCCCTCAGCTAACCAAAGCCTGTGAGGTGGTGGCTTTCTTATTACACAGGAACACTTGAATGTTGTTCCAATTTTTTTGTTGTTGTTGTATTTCCACAGGACACGGGGCTGAGAACTCCAAGCCTGCACGGTTCAGTGCTGGGCCTTCCAGTAGCTAGACAGTTACACCCACCAACTGCCATGTAACCCCAACAACGGCTAGGATCCAGAGATTATAACACCAAGATCTTGGAAGAGAAGAGTCTCCTAACCCCGTGCCTGACTGTCCTCACCAGGGCCCAACAGCTGAAGACCTCCAGGACCCAGCGGAAGCCATGCTGAGGTCACTCTCCACTAGCTTGGATGAGCTTCACACACAAAGGAACCAGCAGAGGAAACCAGCTGTGCGAGACCCAGGGCTGAGATCTCCAAGCCTGCATGGTTCGGAACTGGGCCTTCCAGTAGCTAGACAGCTACAACCACCAACTACTGCGTAACCCCATCAATGGCCAGGATCCAGAAATTATAACACCAAGCTCCTGGAAGCGCGCTGCCACATTTGCAGCTGCGCGACTTCTTATTCTCTAATTCTCACTCTCACAGAACCCAGCAGGCTACTGATAGTATCATACCAGCACATATGCCTGAATAGGAACACATGTAAATTTTATTTGTGTTTTCAGGCTACTGAGAATATGCCACCTACATGGCAGAGCCTGGCAAGCTATCCATGGTGTATTCGATATGCCAGATCCAAATTATTTAAAATGGTCCTTCCCCTGACCCTGAATACGGCAGCATTGAGAAGGATGTGGAAGGAGAGGCTGATAAAATCTCAAGGCCAAACTAGGTTGCCAAAACGAAGAAAGACAAACATGACTGTACTTTCAAAGAACGTACACTGGCATCGGATGCATCCATCGAGGACCTGATGGTACAAGCATGAAAGATCAAGTACGACATCATTGGTCTGACTGAGATGAGAGGGCATCAATCACATCACACCATTTTCGACACTGGAGAAGAACTGTTCCTTGGAACATGCGACAAAAGAGGTGTCGGTGGTGTTGGTGTCCTTGTCAACACGAACTTAGCCATGATCATTCATTCATTCAAATGCCTAACAACCCAAATCTGACGATTACACTTGAATATATGTGGCTCACTGCTGGCAGTTTCTATCTTCGATGTCTATGCACCAACATCCAATTATGGTGAAGGAGAAATTGAGAAGTTCTACATGGAGCTGGGGAAGTTCTATAAAGAAGACCACACTTTCTACAAGATCATTGTCGGTGATTTTAATGCAAGACAGAACTCAGAAGAATAGCTGAAGAACTCCACATCGGGACCCATAGCCTAGAATGGAATGAGCAGGGTGACAGACTGTCTAAGTTCATCATGTAGACCAAGACCATCCATGGTAACTCACAGTTCCAGGAGACTGAATCAAAACGTTGGACATGGGAGTCTCCCAGTGGACAGTTCCACAATGAAATTGACCACATCATATTCAATCGATGGTTTTGCCTGAGTGATGTTGCTGTTATCCCAAAATTCCAAATGGGATGGGAACACCGTCTCCTTCATACAAAATTCTACTTCACAGAGCAGGGAGAAAGGAATGCGAAGTTTAAGAAGAGAACTCCCCTCTCTGGAAAGAAAGATGGCGGCCGCATGGGAGCCTTGTGGACAGCAGGTATGAGCCGGGGGTGGGGGTGCGACTGAAACCTCATGGGACGGGGGGCATTCCAGCCCGTCCTTCGCGCCCTACCGAGGTCACCAGTTGCCCCCCACGAGTGGCGCTCCGGAATGGCCATGGGCCCCAGAAGCACAAGGACTTAATGAAGAAAACCAGCAGCTAGGAGAAGAAGAGCAAATGGACTATGAGTTAAACTGCGCCATCATGCCTGCCCGAAGGGGAAAGGGTGTTGCCCCATTCACCCTCTCCTCTCTGGAAAGAAAGATGACGGCCGCATGGGAGCCTTGTGTAGAGCAGGTCTGAGCTGGGGGTCGGGGGCGACAAAAACCTCATGGGAAAGGGGGTGTCCCAGGCCGTCCTTCACACCCTACCAAGGTCACCAGTTGCCCCCCCACAAGCAGCTCTCCGGCACGGCCACGACTCCAGAGCACAGAAACCAAACTCTTAGTTATCTGACTTTTAGTAGAAATACTTCCAGGGTTAATAAGTAAAATAGCAGAAATCCAAAACCAACATTTAATTCTTGAACCCAGCTGTAGAAAGCAAATCATTTCACAACGCTTTTTCAGCATGTCTGATTGGGGGGGGGTAAACTCTAAATAATAATGGTACATCTTTTATCGAAACAATGAATCTAGTCAAAGTAGATAGAGTGTTAACTAGAACTCATCTGCCTCACAGGAATTGGGAGGAGTGGGAAGTGGGGTTCTATTGGGGTTTGTGGTAAAAAATAAGTATTGGTAAAGGGAAATGTGTTTGATATTTACATGACTGAGACCTAAACCTGAAAGCTCTGTAACTTTTCCCACAGTGATTCAATAAATAAATAAATTATTAAAAAAAAAAAACAAAAGAAGAGAACTCCCTGAACGACCAGCAACTGGGAGCTCTTTGGCCCTGTTACGGCAACATGGGAAGATGCTGTCATTGACAGCATTGACAGGGAATGCGATCGACTGGTTCAGCACCTCCATTATTGTGCGAGGAACACCAAGAGAGAGATATCCACAAAAAAACAAATGTTTTCCAACACTCTTGAGCTTATTCGCCAGCATGGCTTAGCACATGCCTCAGGCAACCACAAGCAAATGTCTGAGCTTGCGAAACAGTGCAGAGAAGCTGTCAAAGAAGACCTCAAAGACAGAAGAGCAGCAGTGCTAGTAGATGTGGTAGAAGCCGGGAAAAGCATTCATAATGCCCGCCTCTCCTTCACCAACTACAAGACCAAGATGACTGCCCTCCATTGTCCTGATGGATCTATTCACATCATCCAGAAGGGCAATGGAGAAGATTATCCAAGACTTCTACTGAGATCTCGTCAATAGCCATGTCCACCTGCCCACATACCAAATTCCTCAGGATGAATATGTCATTCCCAAAGTTTTCCCTTACAAAATCTGACACACCATTTCATTGGTAAAGAATGAATAGCACCCGGCCCAGATGAGGTCAGACCTGAACACCTGAAGAACCTGCCATCAGTACTCATCAATACACTGGCTCGGCTCTTCACATGCTACCTGTCTGAATGCAATGCTCAATCCCAATGGAAAACCAGCAGGACTGTACTACTGTTCAAGAAGGGAGACATCCACGACATTGGCAACTATCGCCCCATCTGCCTGTTATCTGTCATCTATAAGCTGTTCACTCAAGTCATCCTGAATATGATTGGCAGAACACTAGATGAAGGACAACTATGCGAGCAAGCCAAGTTCCGAAAAGGATTCAGCACCATTGACCATATCCACACCATAATCAAGCTCATTGAGGTATCTCTGGAGTTCAAGATGCCACTCTGTCTAACGTTCATTGTTTTAAAGAAGGCCTTTGATTCTGTTGAGACGGATGTGGTCATCAAGCCCTAGCCAATCAGGGCGTTCAAACTCAATACATCAGAATCCTCCATGAGCTGTATTATGGATTCACTACCAGGATCTCACCATTTTACAAAGAAGTGATTATTGATGACAAGAGAGGGGTTCGGCAGGGTGATACTATTTCACCGAAACTCTTCAGTGCCACCCTCGAGAACATCATGGTACGATTGGAATGGGACGGGATGGGAGTGAAGATAGATGGTCGGCAACTACACCACCTCCGCTTTGCTGATGACATTGTTCTAATAACACCAGACATCAGCCAAGTGGCACAAATGCTGACTGACTTCGACCATGAGTGTGGAAATGTAGGATTACAGCTGAATATCACAAAGACAATGTTCATGAGAACAGTCTTGTTCCTGACATTCCATTCAGTCTCACAAAGAACTGCCATCTCCGAATGCAACATTTATGTGTACCTAGGTCGAGAAGTCAACATGATGAATGACCTGGCACCTGAGTTGTGCAGGAGGAAGAGAGCAGCTTGGAATGCCTTCATGAGTGTTGAAGAAATAACTAAGAGGACAAAAAAGCTGCAGCTCCAGACACATCTCTTTGATTCCATTGTTCTTCCTGCATTAACATATGCTTCAGAGACCTGGGCCCTATGAAAGCAGGATGAGAATGCTATTTGAGTCTCCCAAAGAGAAATAGAAAGAGCTATGCTTGGAGTATCATGTTTCAATCAAAAGAGAGAAAGAATGGAGTTCTGACCTCCCTTGACAGTCAAGAATCAGGGAAGCTGTCTTGTTTGCTAAGGCATGGAAAATCAGATTTACTAGACACTTAATGAGATTTGGAGATGACCGCTGGACTAGAGCCATTACCAACTGGATTCCATGGGATGCCAAAAGACCGTGTGGCCGCCCACCTACAAGATGGTCAGACTTCTTCGTCAAGATCCTGAATGATTGGTTTGAGGCTCTTCGCGTTGCTAGAACGAGCAGGTGCCATTGGGCTACGTTAGCACGTAACAGGGATGAATGGAGACATTACTGGTGCCCGCTCGAGCAAATCAATGAGTAACGGGATATCAAGGGATCAAGTGATTTTCGCCATTATTTATGAGAGGTAATTATTTCAATCGTCTATTGTTTGGAGATATTGATAGTCTTTCTCCTTAAATTTAGATGACATTGATTTTCACTCCTTTCTTTGAGCTCCAGTGGGAAACCACAGTTCACTACATTCTCAACTACTTTGTGTCTTTCATGATTGCACAAAAATATTTGCTTGATATGGCAAATAGATGACTTTGATCATCTCTAAATAAATAACAATGTCAGCTTCACATTTGTTTTATGATGGAAAATCTTTATCATCACAGTTTTCATGTGAAAGTTATATTTGCCACTTCCTAAATGTCAAGACTAATAGAAAGAGGAAATAAATGATATATTTCTCTGTAAGCACTAACCCTTTAAGGCTATGGCATGATGTGACATACCTATTTGTCATGATAAATGGAACCTTTGATCTTATGTCCTGAATTTTCTGGTTAAAAAAATACTGAAAATAGTCTGAATCTATTATGAATTGTGCAAATTTTTATGGCATGTAGATGCCAAGTTTCACATAAATTTAACTCATATGATTCACAGTTCTCATAACTATATTAACTTAATAACAATAGTTATCTTATTTTCAGTGAAAATAATTTAATAATCAAAAGAAATGTCATATGAGCACCCAACATTAGCAAACAACTACTTTTCTCTGGATGTGAAAGCACATGTATGTTAAATATTATTCTACTCTTTAAGAAATAGAATATTCAATTCTATCATTATTCTCAAAATAAAAAAACTGACCTCTTTCATCACAACAACCAGACTCTAGATGGATAACTTCTGACCCTGGACTCTGAGAACTTCCTTCACACCGACCCCAGTCAGTAGCTCAGAGAGTCACACCATCTGAAAATTAGCTCTATTTCTCTGAATATGAAATGGAAGGGACACTCAGGTATCTATGCAAGATTCTTACTGAACACACTTCATACTGAAGTCAATAGGTATAGTGAACATACATCACTTACCTTATACAGTCATGTATCTCAGTCAGCTAAACAGAGCAACAAGTTAAGACACCCCTTGTCATTTTCTAGCAGCAGTACCACATGGTAAAGGAAATAAATTGAGCAACAGAGATACCATCAGTAGCCCTCTGGTATAAACAATTGAACATATGAGGTCTTAAGTAACTAGGAATCTAAATCTACAACAGTAAGCCACATAAAATTCATAGAATAGAGGTAACATAGGAAGCAAACTACTGTGTCAGACAGAGATAGAAACCAGGAAAATCCTTAAGCCCATTAAAATTCTTGAGTCTGATCAATGAGGATCTGAAATAAAAACTCACTAATCTAAATTAAATTAAAATAATTTAATTTAATCTAAGTTAAGCAAGCAATAGCCAGTGAAATTAAGAAATCATAAGATAAGAAATTCAACAAACTCAAAGAAGATACAAAGGATGACAGATTCCATACAAAATGAATTGAAGGAACTCAAGAACACAACAGCAAGCCTTAGTTGTAGAATTGTACAGGTAAAGAATAACATAGATGAACTGAAAACAAAATACAAGTCAGCATTAATAGGTAATGCCAAGAGAAAACAGAAGCACTGGAATGGAAGAGAATGTAAGTTACATAATGATTAATAGAAAGAGGAATTGTCTCTTAATTATAAGAAAACCAGAAGGATAGGAAACAAAGAAATGGGAAGAACAAGAGGTAGGCGATCATAGGTGAGAAATTTTGCACTCTCTGGACAGAAACTGATGTACAGATTCAAAAAGTCCAAAGAGGACTAAGCAAAATACACCTAAGAGAAAAATGCTAAGACATATAGGAATCAAAATGCTTAAATCCAAAGAGAAAGAGACAGAGTTCTTGAAGCACCAGAGAGAAACAAAATTTCTTCTCTATCTTATGTGTAGGATGACATTGCTTTGTCCTTCCTCCACAAGGAGCTTAGGTTTATCTGGTTACACCCATCACAGTGCTCCTGAGGCATTTCCATTCCATTGTGTTTATCTGTAAATTCTTCCCTATGCTCTCCTCCCCAACCAGTTAATCAGTTTTCCCCCTAATCAGACTCTGTTAATTTGTAAGGTTAGATTCCTCAGAAATCTATGATTTCATATGTATGAGTGAAATATTGCCTTTCTCCTCTCCTTATGCTTTATGAACAGTTTACTTTAAAGCAATGCCCTTTTTGTATAGATACAGGAAGATCGTTAACATTATGCTTTGTAACTTAGGATTTGATTGGCTTTGAATATTATTCACTCCTGGGCATCTGCTTTTTCGACTTAAGTCTCAGTTGCCCTTAGTTCCTAACACCCCAAAAGCAGGGTCCGGGCGAAGGACTGAATGGACCCAGGGTAAGCGGTGAGCTACCCTGGCATCTAAATGGGCCAGGCCAAAGTGCTACGATTCTTAACTATAAGTTAAGAGTTTGATCATAGACAAATGCTGTCATGATCCAAAATTAACGACGAGACTAGGATCCTGCTAGAATGGGAAAGACTATCTGGCCTGAGCACTGTAATCTGAGATTGAGATGGCACTAGGAGGGCAATTCTATAAGTTTAAGATATTTCTTCCTGTATCCATACAAAATGATTTATATTATATATGCTTATATGCTTGTTGGACAAGGAGAGGAGAAACACACCCATGGGATTCCACTCTAGTGTGGGTCGTCCTGCTGAGAGAGGATCTGTCCTAGGAGTGGCTTTCCCTGTGGGAAAGAATTCTCCCCCTATTGATTGTGACCACACCTATGTGTAATTATTACCCCAACCCCTCATGCTTTGGGATTTAACTGTACTGTAAGAGTGTGCTGAGGGATCAGAAGGAGGAGAAAGAAGATCAGGATCAGAATCCAGATTCCAGAGAAGGAGGTTGAAGGGGGATTGAGAAGGAGAATGAAGTAGCATGGGGGAGGAAGAAGCAGGGGCAGAGGCAGAGGAGAGAGACTGGAGTGGATGGAGATAGGATTAGAATAAACTGCGATTAAGACCAACCAGCCTGGTCCTTGTTCCTTCCCTTGCCTGCCCATTGCCATCGACCTACCCGGGGTGGGGGAAGAAGGGTGAGACTACCGAATGCAGGTGGCGGGAGAGATAGAGCCCACCACTGCTGTGCTGTGGCTCTTTTTTGAGTTTACACACTTATGAAGTTCCTTCTCGTCCCTAGTGTGTCCTTTGCCCTTTGAACTGAGTCCCCATTATCCAGAGTTGCTAAAACAACCATCAATTAGCGACAAAAATAATATGAAATGATGATTAGGCACTTTTCTCTTTCAATCTGAAGACAGTGATGCTGTCAGAGACATTGCATACTGTAGCACAAAAAATTGAGCTCACGGTCTCACATGTTTTCTTTAACACCTCCCTAGCTATTGAATTGTGTTCTTGATCATTCTCATCAGTGGTCACAAAGAAAACTGATAACTCAACAAAATTTTTATGGTTTTTTTGTTTTTCTTACTTCCTTCAGAAATTTTTAATGTTAATTCCATCAGCACAGAATGTTACATTTATACAAAAGTGCTTCTGATAGCATAAGCAAGATGAGAAGCAGGTATCGAGTCAATTATTTTTACATAGTGTATTATGCACAATAAACAACCACAAACAAAAAGTTGTTATTCCGCAGACATAGGCAAAGTATTGTGAAGGTAAAACTGCAACACACACCTTGTTCAAGGTTGAAAGTTAATACTGGCTAAAAGGAGAAATTAACTCTCATAATCCCAGTGTAGCTTCCTTACTATCAGACTGTGTTACCCTTACCTATATGTCTAATGGTGAAGTCCATTTTGGTTATTGTAGCAGGAGGGGAATTATAAAGATCACTAAATGGGGATATGGCACTTGTGTTTTCTTCCCTACCTTATAGGAAATGCTTATGTTTGCTGTGGAAATATCTGTGTCTCAGAACACACAAATAATTTTCATCTGTAATACATTTCAGTTTTGCTATTTTCTCAGTGCAACATTTTGCTTGCACAGTATTATTTCTGCTATTTTTATTTGGAAAATATTTGGCTCATTTGTGAAACATAACTTTTTAAAGAAACTTAATTTGTTTGCTCAAAGATACTTTAGATTTATGTCTTACTTTTTCCACTACTCAAGGTGTAAGTAATTATAACATGAAAATATTTATAAATATTATAAATAATTGCTTCACATTCTACCTCTCACTCACAGAGACATGGGAAAGTGTGTGCTTAAACTCAAAGGTTCCTTATTTACATGGCTATTCCAGAATAAGTAATGATCAGTTTGAACAATGGCCACAGATTCTGTCTGAGCAAGTGGTAAAAGTTATTATTTTTTCATTATTTATAATTTTATTTACTGAATCACCATGAGAGCAGTTACAAAGCTTTCAGGTATAAGTCTCGGTCATACAATGAAACACCCATCCCTTCACCAGTGCCCATTCTCCAACACCAAAAACCCCAGTATACCTCCATCCCATATCCTCCCCCTATCTGTGGGGCAGATGATTTACACATTACTCTCTACTTTGATCACATTCAATATTTTGACACCAGACCCACCATTATTGATTTGGAATTTTACCCCAACACTCAGATCTGCTGAAAAGGCAACAGTAGACAATTTGTTTTCAATTGCTGGTTAAGAAAACATAGACTGTTGTGTGGCTGTAATAGTGACCATGTGAAATCTTAAATCTGGAGAGATTTCTGCCAAAACCTGCTGGGTTCCAAGATTTTTTCCTGAGTTTCTGGGATCATGGCCGTTAAGCTGCTTGATCAGGAGCCAGAGAGGCCGTTAGTGGGTGGTGACTGAGGGGGTGGGGGTTATGATGGGGAGGAAAGGGCCAGCTATCCCCACTTCCAGTGAGGTCCCATGTGTGTCATCAATGCAGGCTCAAACCTGACTGTCCAATGGCCTCTGGAGGATGGCGGCCACCAAGCCGCCAAGGGGAAGCAGGCAGAGGGACAGCACTCTTCCCCCAGTGGGGTGGCCAGGCTACAGTAACCTACTGCAGGGTCCAGGCACATTCTGCCAAAAGTTGCTGGGTTTCGAGATTTGTTTCTGAGTCTCTGGGATCATGGCCATTAAGAAGCTTCATCAGGAGCAAGAAAGGCCATTTGTGGGCAGTGACTCAGGGTCTCATTGGGATGGGGAGGAAAGGGCCGGCTCCACCCCTGTCCCATGAGGCCCCGCATGTCTCATCACTGCAGGCCCAAAACTGACTGTCCAGTGGCCTTGGAGGATGGTGGCCACTGGGCCACCAGGGAGAACAGACCAAAGCATGAAACCTATTCCCACCTGGGCTGACCCAGCACCAGTAATGTACTACAGGGACTGGACGCATTTCTGCCAAAAGCATTTGGATTTTGAGATTTGTTTCTGAATCTCTGGGATCATGGTAGTTAGGCAGTGTGATCAGGAACCAGAGAGGCCATGCCTCCAATAATATAACTGAGCCGGAGGTGGTTTGTGGGTGTGTCTCCCACATACCTAACTTTTGGCCATTTACTTTCTTGGTAAACTTTGCCCCAAGTTTTTGGGTCTGGCCAAAGGCACGGCAGCAATTTTGGGATAACTGGAAGTCTACATGAGCCATCAGGCTGCTGATGCACTCGCCTCACAGATACAGATTGACCTGCTAGTCGCACCATACCCCCGGTTACTTTACATGACTTAGTAATATTGTTGCACATGACTTAAATGAAGTAGAGAGAAGGAAGAGATGGAAGCCTAGAGAAGTCTGCCCTTCTCTCTCTACAGAGAAACTCAGTCACCCAAAAAATTCCTGGAGAAATCCAGGACTGATAAAAATCTGTAGTGAGCTGCTGCAAGGTACATGCCATACATCTCACCAGCTCCACAAGGCAGTCTTCAAGGAGGAGTTTACATGTTCTTCACGACATGAAAAAATAATTTCCCTAGGAGCCTTAAACTCAGACTTGAGCAAGGAATTGCTCTTTGGCAGGAAATGAAAGTGGGTCTAGACCTTGTCCTGGCCCTTCAAGGTCCATTTCCTTGCAATCACTAAGAAAACACCCACCAACTTCCCCCGGCGTTGTGTATTCCCATCAACAGCCAAGACTCAGACACTATAAAGCCCAGCTTCTGGAAGCACGTGGCTGCATTTGTGGCCGTGCAACATCTTACTATCTAGTTCTTACTCTGGAGAACGTGGCAGGCTACCGAAAATATTCTGCCCACATGGCAGAGTCTGACAAACTCCCCTGGAGCACTCAATTTGCCAAAAATCAGTAACAGTTGTGAGTCTCATTCTCCTGACCCTGAAAGAGCCTTGAATGTGGCACTTTCTAAAATCTCAGGCCTAGGATGAAGGAGACATTACTGATGCCTGCTAGAGGAAATGGATGAATAACAGGATGACAGTGACAGTGACACTAAGAAAAAGTTTCAGGAGGAGATGGATACTGAAGTAAACTTTATTAAGAATTTAGGAGGAAGGGGAAAGAGAAAGCAAGACACACATACACACACACACACACACACAGAGAGAGAGAGAGAGAGAGAGAGAGAGAGAGAGAGAGAGATTCATTTGAGAGAGAACATGGGCTTCTCCAGAAGCAAGAAGGCCTTGAATGGATTTTAGGATCTGCTTATATATGGATACTCTGCAGGTTTCTTGAAGCCTGCAGTTTTCTTTGGATAAGAGAGTTGAAAAAGTGGTCATAAAGAAAAAGCTTTGAATTTTTTTTTTTAAGATTTTTTTTTTATTTTTTTTATTAGTGAAAAACCATGAGGTACAGTTATAGGCTTACAAATTTTGTGCTTGGGGTTCAGTTATACAATGATCAAGTCCCCATACCTCCACCAGTGCCCGTCATCCATCCCCATGGGTCCCAGCTTCCCCCCCCCCATCCCCCCCCTCCCGTCCCATCCTGCCTCTGTGGCAGGGTATTCCCCCTTGTTCTCTCTCTCTTCTTTTGGGTACTGTGTTTTGCAAGAGAGGCTTTGAGTGGCAATCATGTTTGGTCTATCGACTACTTTTAGCATGCTTCTCCCACCCTGGGAGGGCCCTCACAACACCCTTCATTTGGTACTCTCTTCTCTATCTGAGCTTCCTTTTCACCTAGAGCCTGTGGCTGGCCTTCCATTCATGGAGCAAAATTCCTGGTACTAATCTCAGCCATTCCTGTGTGTCACTCTCCCTTTTTGTTGCTTTATGTTCCCCAGATGAATTCAATCTTTCTGTGTCTATCCCGCTCTTTCTGACTCATTTCGCTTAACATGATACTTTCCATGTAGTACCACTTGTATGTAAGTTTCATAACTTCATCTTTTCTAACAGCTACATAGTACTCCATTGTGTAAATGTACCAAAGTTTCTTTAACCAGTCATCTGTTCTTGGGCACTCAGGTTTTTTCCAGATTCTGGCTATTGTAAAGAGTGCTGCGATGAACAAACAATTGCAGATGTCACTTCGACTATACCTTTTTGCCTCTCTGGGATATATTCCCAGGAGTGCTATAGCTGGGTCAAATGGCAGATCAAATTCTAATTTTTTGAGAGTCGTCCATACTGTTTTCCAAAAGGGTTGGACCAGCCGGCATTCCCACCAGCAGTGAAGGAGGGTCCCTTTCTCGCCACATCCGCGCCAGCACCGGTTGCTTTTGTTCTTGTGGATGTGGGCCAGTCTCTGTGGTGTGAAATGATATCTCATTGTGGTTTTGATCTGCATCTCTCTGATGATTAGTTATGTAGAGCATTTTCTCATGTGCCTTTTTGCCATTCGAATTTCTTCTTTGCGAAAGTTTCTGTTCATTTCCTCACCCCATTTTTTGATGGGGTTGGGTGATTTCTTCTTGTGGAGTTTAACCAGTACCTTGTATATCCTTGATATCAACCCCTTGTCGGATGTGTACTTGGTGAATATCCTTTCCCATTCTGTAGGCTGTCTTTGTATTTTGGTCACTGTTTCTTTGGAGGTGCAGAAGCTTCTTAGTTTAAGATAGTCCCATTTGTCTATCTCTGTTTTCACTTGCTCGGCCAGTGGCGTGACATCTTTGAAGATACCATTAGCTTCAATATCATGGAGAGATTTGCCGACTTTGTCTTCAATAAACATTATGGATTCTGGTCTGATGTTGAGGTCATAAATCCATTTTGATCTTACTTTTGTGCATGGTGTTAGGCAGAGATCTGAGTCCACTTTTTTGCATGTAGCCGTCCAATTTTGCCAGCACAGTTTGTTGAAGAGGCTTTCCCTGCTCCATTTCACTTTTCTTGCCCCCTTATCAAAAATTAGATGATTATATGTTTGGGAGGAAATGTCAGTATATTCAACTCTGTTCCATTGGTCTGCAGCTCTGCTTTTGTTCCAGTACCATGCTGTTTTAATTATTACTGCCTTGTAGTAGAGTTTGAAGTTAGGGAGGTTGATTCCTCCCATTTTCTTTTTCCCAAGAATTGCTTTAGCTATTCGTGGGGGCTTATTGTTCCATATAAATTTCAGGAGTGTTTGCTCCATTTCTTTGAAGAATGTCATGGGTATCCTTATAGGGATTGCATTGAATTTGTACAGTGCTTTGGGAAGTATTGCCATTTTGATGATGTTGATTCTCCCCATCCATGAACAGGGGATATTTTTCCATTTCCTCGTGTCCTCTTTTATTTCCTGAAGTAGCATTTTGTAGTTTTCCTTGTACAGGTCCTTTACTTCCTTAGTTAAGCTGATTCCTAGATACTTGATTTTCTGGGGCACAATTGTGAATGGGATTGTTTTCTTGATGTCACTTGCTTCTCTTTCACTATTTGCGTATAGGAATGCCATGGATTTTTGGGTATTGATTTTATAGCCTGCCACTTTACTATACAAGCCTATTGTTTCTAGGAGTTTCTTGGTAGAGGTTTTAGGGTTCTCTAAGTATAGTATCATGTCATCTGCGAATAGTGAGAGCTTAATTTCTTCTTTCCCTATCTGAATGCCCTTAATATCTTTTTCTTGCCTAATCGCTATTGCAAGTACTTCCAGTACTATATTGAACAGTAGTGGAGAGAGTGGGCATCCTTGTCTCGTCCCTGATCTTAGGGGGAAGGGTCTCAGTTTTTCCCCATTGAGGATGATGTTTGCTGTAGGTTTGTGGTAGATGGCTTTAACTATATTGAGGAAAGTCCCCTCTATCCTCATTTTGGCAAGGGTTTTCATCATGAATGGGTGCTGGATCTTGTCAAAAGCTTTCTCTGCGTCTATTGATATGATCATATGATTTTTATCTTTTCTTTTGTTGATATGATGGATTATGTTGATTGATTTCCGAATGTTGAACCATCCTTGCATCCCTGGGATGAATCCCATTGGTCATGATGTATGATCTTTTTGATGAGTTGTTGTATTCTATTGGCTAGTATTTTGTTGAGAATCTTCGTATCCGTGTTCATCAGGGATATTGGCCTGTAGTTTTCTTTTATTGTGGTGTCTTTGTTTCCTTTTGGTATTAGAGAGATATGGGCTTCATAGAAGCTGTTTGGGAGAGTTTCTGTTTTTTCAATTTCCTGGAAAAGCTTGAGAAGAATTGGCAATAGGTCCTCTTTAAATGTTTGGAAAAATTCGCTAGTAAATCCGTCTGGGCCTGGGCTTTTGTTTTTGGGAAGACTTTTGATTACAGTTTCAATTTCCTTGATGTGAATGGGTCTATTCAGGTACTCTATATCTTCTTGATTCAGCTTTGGGAGATGGTAGAGATCCAGGAATTTATCCATTTCTTCTAGGTTCTCGTGTTTCGTGGCATAGAGACTTTCAAAGTAGTCTCTTATGATCTCTTGAATTTCTTTAGTTTCTGTTGTGATATCCCCATTCTTATTTCTGATTCGATTTATTAGGGTTCTCTCTCTCTCTCTGTTTCTTTGTGAGTGTTGCTAGTGGTTTATCTCTCTTATTTATTTTCTCGAAGAACCAGCTCTTGGTTTCATTGATCTTTCGTATTGTTTCTTTGTTTTCCATGTCGTTGATTTCTGCTCTAAGTTTTATGATCTCTTTCCTTCTGCCTGATTTAGGCTCTTTCTGTTGATCCTTTTCTAAGGTCTTGAGCTGTGAGGTCAAATTGTTTATGTGCATCGTTTCTATCGACTTAAGATAGGCTTGCAGAGCTATAAATTTTCCCCTTAATACAGCTTTCGCTGCATCCCATAAGTTCTGGTAGTTTGTGTCTTCATTCTCATTTGTTTTCAGGTATCTTTTGATTTCATCCTTGACTTCGTTCCTGACCCACTCATTGTTCAGCATCGAGTTGTTTAATTTCCAGGTGTTTGATTTGGTTCTCCGTGTCTGTGTGTGATTCACTTCTATCCTCAGTGCATCATGGTCTGAAAAGATGGCTGATACTATTTCTATCTTCTTGATTCTGTTGAGGTATGTTTTGTGTCCTAGCACATGGTCTATTTTGGAAAATGTTCCGTGCGCACTGGAGAAGAATGTGTATTCTTTCTTTTTGGGGTGTAAAGCCCTGTATAAGTCCATAAGCCCTTTCTCTTCTATTACTTCTTTCAAAGCCAATAATTCCTTGCTGGGTTTTGTTCGTGTTGATCTATCCAGAGGTGATAAGGCGATGTTGAAGTCTCCAAGTACTATTGTGTTGGTAGTGATGTCCTCCTTAAAATCTGTTAGCAGTTGTTTTAAATATTTAGCTGTTCCCTCATTAGGTGCGTATACATTTAAGAGTGTGATTTCTTCCTGTTGTACGTATCCCTTGATGAAGAGAAAATAGCCTTCACTGTCCCTTCTAATCTTTTTCAAGGTGAAATTAATGTTGTCAGATACTAGTATGGCCACCCCAGCTTTTTTGAGGGAGTTGTTTGCTTGCAGGATTGTATTCCATCCTTTGACTTTGAGTCTGTGTTTGCTCTGGCTGTTGAGGTGAGTTTCTTGTAGGCAGCAGAATGTTGGGTTCTGTCTCTGTATCCATTTTGCCACTCTGTGTCTCTTAACTGGTGAATTTAGACCGTTGACATTGAGAGAGAGAATGGTTATGGGGTTTTGTGTCATGTTTCTGTGTGGGTGTGTTGTGGTTGTAGGGTTTGTCTTTTCTTATAGTAGCCCCTTTAGGCCTTGCTTTAGGTTTGGTTTTGAGTCTATGAAGTTCCTGAGCTGCTGTTTATCTATAAAATAATGTACTGTTCCTTCGATTTTGAGGGAGAGTTTAGCCGGGTAGAGTATTCTTGGGGAAGCATTCATTTCCATGAGTTTTTTGACTATATCTCGCCACTGCCTTCGGGCTTGTAGGGTTTCCTCTGATAGGTCTGCTGTGAATCTAAGGGATGCTCCTTTGTATGTGATTTCCTTCTTTGCTCTTGCTGCTTGCAGTATTGTGTCTCTATCGGCAGTATCGATCATTCTAAGTATGATATGTCTTGGAGTGTTTTTGTTGGGGTCTCTTTTAGCTGGCACCCTTCGGGCTCCTTGAACCTGAATGGCTGCATTGTGCAGCTCTGGGAAGTTTTCAGCAATGATTTTTTTGACGGTGTTTTTTTCGTTGGGATTGTTTCCCTGAGGTTCAGGTAGTCCCATGATTCTAATATTGTTCCTCTTGGAGCCATCTGCTAGGACTCTGATTCTCTGTAGAGCCATTTTGAGGTCCCTTGCCAGTGTTTGTTGTTGCGTGTTGGCTTGTTGCAGCTGATCTTCCAGCTCACTGATTCTCTCTTCAGCTGCAGTCATTCTATTTTTAAGAGAAGAAACTGAATTTCTCATTTCATCTATGGAATCTTTTAATCGTGACATTTCTGCCCTCATTTCTTCTCGTAATTTGTCGATTTTTTCTGTGGTGTTACTGGCTGTCTGTCTTACTGTTTCATTGAGTTGATTGAACATCTTGATGACTTCGTACCTGAATTCTATGTCAGAGAGGTCCCTTAGGTGAGCTGTATTGACAGAATGGTCTAGATTGTTTTCGTTTTTCTCCCCTTGTGTTGGAGATTTTCTTTGTTTCTTCATATTGCTGAGTAGGTTGGGTTACTAGATTCCTTGGGTACTAGGTTCCTTAGTGTTGGAAAACAACCTGCGGCCGCTGGAAATTAAGCCACGCCCACTTTTGAGGCCACGCCCACTTTGAGGAGGCCACGCCTCTACAGAACCCTGGGTTTGGGATGAGATGGGCGCAGCCTCAGGTCAGGAGTGAAGAGGGCAGGGCAGACGCTCAAAACTGCTTCTCTTCAGGCATCACAGGGGACACCTGGGGTCCTGCAGGGAAAGATGGAGGTCCCAGGGTCGCGAGCCGGCAGCTCTTCTGACCTGGAATTAAGATGAGATGGGCGCCGCCTCAGGTCAGGAGTGAAGAGGGCAGGGCAGACGCTCAAAACTGCTTCTCTTCAGGCATCACGGGGGACACCTGGGGTCCTGGAATTAAGATGAGATGGGCGCCGCCTCAGGTCAGGAGTCAAAAGCTTTGAAATTTTTGTGGTCTTCCTTTATGTTCTTATCAAAACTTACTGTGACTGCTGTAGCTAGTCCTGTGCGGTCTCCTAAGCCACTTCTGGCATCTGTTACACTTTTATCATGCCTCAGTTCCTGGGTCCTCAAAGTGTCTCAATAACTCTTTACTGGGCACATCTATCCCCAACTCTTCCACTCCCCACACTCAACTCCCATATGCCTACCTGCTTCAATGCTATATTAATACTTTAAATACTGATAGGCTAGAATGGAAGCATATGCATTTTAAATTTAAAATATATGTGATATTGATGTAACATTTTTAAAGATCCAACAAACCTCCACCACATTAAATAGGAGCATTTTAGCTCTCCTTTGAACCTATCAGTAATCCTAGATCTTTAATCACAGACTGCTTTATTGTGATTTAATTGCTTTATTTACATATCACATGTGAGATGACCAGACATATTTTTTCTGGTTTATGTCACCTAGCCTGAAACTGTCCAGTTATACCCATGTTGTTTACTCTTGTGACTTATGTGAAAGTATCCAACTTTATTTTTGCATATGAAAGATCAGTCAGATTTCCTGAAACCATTTGTTAAAGAGTTATTCAATTTCCTATTTAATGTTTTTAAGTCCTTTGTTGTAAAAAGCTGTCCATGTACTGTGGTTTTATTTTCCATTACTGGACTTTCAGTTCTATTCCACTAGGCCATCTACTTTTATTCCAATACTCCACTGTTTGATTGTTATATGCTAGAGCATAATTTTAAACAGTTTGCCCCCTCACCCTGATATTTATTTCAGGATTATTTTGGCTATTGGGACATGTTTATGATTAAAACTCAATAAATGGATAGAAGTAAATTTTTTCCATTTACCATAAACCTATATCTAACATCTTACTTAATGGGGGAAAATTAAATTCCTCCTACTAAGGTCATGGACAAGACAGCTTGCCCATTTCTCACCTTTATTATTCAATATAGTGCAGGGAATTTTGGTTGTGTGGGAAATTTTCCCCCTAACAAAAACTCCAAGATAGGGATATTCTTTGAGATATAATGACTTAGATATTAGAATATAAATATTTTTCAAATTTGCACTCAGATAAAAGTAAAATGGAAAACTGCCATGATTTCATTCTCTATTTTAAGGGTGCCTGATAATTAGCTATGGGAAATTCCCTAACTTCTGCTCTTATCTATCTATTAAATGAAGATGTGCTAACTGACTTCAATATCTCTGTCAACTTAAGCAATTGATCACATGTTGGGATCCATGTGTGGTCAGGGCAAAGGGGTTCATATGTTATTGAATAAATAGCCTCCTGTGAGAGCACAGGTGGCTGCCAAGGTGACTCTAAAGTTTGAAAAGTCTGTGTTTGTTTGTATTCTGTGTGTTTGTTTTGTGTCATTCTCTTCAAACAAACCCCATATGATGGAGGTACAAATCTGATTAGTATTAGATATTGCTGTATTATAAAGAAAGACCTATTGTGAGGTTTTTTTGTTCATAAACAAAGACATAAAGAAAACTTTATTTCACTGCTTACAAAAGAAGGTGCAACAAGGTAATGGAATTATGTCTGCTATTAATGAATTGGAAATAGTAATATTTTTGAAATGACAATTCTACCAAAACTGTTATACAGATACAATCCCATTATTATAAAATGTCCATGGCATGTTTTAAGATATAGACCAGAAGCTGCTGAAATATATATGTAGTAATAACCCATTCCCCAAATAGCAAAAGCAATCCTAGGGGGAAATATGGAAATTTTTTCCCAACAACATTAATTGAAACATTAATCCATTATAATAGAGAAAATTTCATATTAGAATAACAACAGATTCTCAGACTAATGGGGCGGAATTAATCACTTAATCACTTAACTTCCCGTTAGTCGTCGATTTGCTCAAGCGGGTGCCAGTAACGTCTCCATTTGTCCCTGTCGCGTGCTAGTTTAGCCCAATGGCATCTGTTCTCTCTGGGAACATGAAGAGCCTCAAACAGATCGTTCATGATCTTGACGAAGAAGTCTGACCATCTGGTAGGTGGGCGGCCACGCGGGCAGAATTAAGAGTCCCAATATAGAAGATGGTCTTATTTTGTTTTGTTCAAGTTTTTGCTTTTGGGTCACATCTAGAAATTTTCAGGGTAGACTACTAATGTATTGGTGGTTTGTGGGATGAAATCCAGGTCTACCACATGTATGGAAAGTATTGTTTTACCCTCTGTACTATAACAAGACTCAGAGGCTACAAAACCCTGCTCCCGGAAGAGAACAGCGCAGAGTCTCCTGTCTCTGCACCTTAATATCCTCACCGGGTCCCCTTGGAGGAGAGTGAGTTGAGTTTCCCTCCCCATCTCAAGCAGAGCCCTGGCAGCTGAAGACCTCCGGTTTCAGCCACAGCCATGCTTAAGACCACTTTCCATATGTTCGGACAAGCTTCACTCATGAAGGAACCGGCAGAGAAACCCAGGTGTGTGGGACCCGGGCGTAGATATCCAAACCTGCTAGATTGGGACTGGGGCCTCCTCCACGCAGATCCGCCATCCTCCAGTATGTAGGCCTTACACCCACCAACTGCCCCCAGCACCGTGTAATCTCATCAACAGTCAAGACCCAGATACTATAGAACCCTGCTCCCGGAAGTGGACATCTTATTATCTAGTTCTTACTCTGGAGAACCTGGCAGGCTACCAAAAATATTCTGCCCACATGGCAGAGTCTGGCAAACTCCCCATGGAGCACTCAATATGCCCAAAACCAGTAAATATGATGAATCTCATTCTCCTGATCCTGAAAGAGCCTCGAATATGGCACTTTTTAAAATCTCAGGGCTAGGACGAAGGAGACGTTACTGGGGCCTGCTCGAGTCAATTGATGAACAACAGGATGACAGTGATACTATAACTTTGCACAAAGTATCACTTGATCACAAGATATCCCATTACTCATTGATTTACTGGAGCAGGCAACAGTAACATCTGCATTTGTCCCTGTTGCATGCTAGCGTTTCCCATTGCCATCTCTGCTCACTCCAAGAACATGAAGAGCATCAGACCATCGTTCAGGGTCTTGACAAAAAAGTCTGACCATCTCGTAGGTGGGCAGCCAGGCAATCTTTTGACATCTCGTGAAATGCAGTTGGTAATGGCTCTAGTCCAGTAGTCATTTCCAAATCACATTACATGTCCAGCCCATATGATTTTCGAGAACTTGGCAAAAGAGACATCGTCCCTGTTTCTCAATAGTCGATGGAGATCAGAACTATAGATTCCTTCTCTTACTTGAGTGAAGCATGATACTCCAAGAATGGCTCTTTCTATTCCTCTTTGGGAGACCCATATAGTATTCTCATCCTGTTTTCATAGGGCTCAGGTCTCTGAGGCGTATGTTAATGCAGAAAGAATGGTGGAATCGAAGAGATGCACCCAGAGCAGGAGGTTCTTCATCCTCTTAACTATTTCTCCTATGCATTTGAAGGCATTCTATGCTGCTCTCTTGCTCCTGTGCAACTCAGGTGCCAGATCATTCGTCATGTTGTGTTCTCGACCTAGGTATACATAACTGTTGCATTTGGAGATTTCCATTCCCTTTACAGTGAATCGAACATCGGGAACAAGTCTGTTTCTCATGAACATTGTCTTTGTGAGATTCAGCTGCAGTCCAAGCTTTCTACACTCAGGGTCGAAGTTGGTCATTATTTGTGCCACTTGGCTAATGTTTGGTGTTATTAGAATGATGTCATAAGCAAAGCATCGGTGGTGTAGTTGCAGACCACCTACCTTCACTCCCATTCCTTCCCATTCCAGTTCTTGCATGACGTTCTCGAGAGTGGCACTGAAGAGTTTCGATGAAATGGTATCACCCTGCCAAAAACCTCTCTTTTTACATCGATGATCACTTCCTTGTAGAATAGAGAGATTCTGGTGGTGAATACATAATACAGCTCACGGAGGATCATGATGTATTGTGTTTGAATGCTCTGTTTGGCTAGGGCTTCGATAACCACTTCAGTCTCACAGAATCAAAGTCCTTCTTTAAATCAATGAACATTAGACAGAGCGACACATGAACTCCTGAGAAACCTCAATGAGCTTGGTCAGTGTGTGGATATGGTCGATCTTGCTGAATGTTTTTCGGAAACTGGCTTGCTCACATTGTTGTTCTTTGTCAAATGTTCTCCCAATCCTATTCCGGATGACTCAAGTGAATAGCTTGTAGATGACAGACTACGTGCAGATCGGGTGATAGTTGCCAATGTTGTGAATGTCCCCCTTCTTGTACAGTAGAATGATCCTGCTTGTTTTCCACAGGGATGGAACCTTTCATTCAGACAGGTAGTGTGTGAAGAGCCGAGTCAGTGTATTGATAGTAATAACGGCTGATTCTTCAGACTGACCTCCACTACCTCCAATACCCAGCCACCGCCACACTCCACACTGCTTTCCAAACTGCTTGAGTCGATCCTCATGTATGAGTGAAGCCCCACAGAACTTGATAAAGTGTAACTTTGTGACCTTGAACTCAAGACTCAACAGGGCCTGGAAACAAAGATCCTCTGCCTGCTTCAACCAATCTCCAGTGACCCAGGAACCCAAAAGACCAACCCTTCCAGAGCCAGATAAATACCTCATCCGCCGACCTCCACTACCTCCATTATCTAGCTGCTGCTGCATTCCAGGCTGCTTTCTGGACCACGCGGCCACTTTGTGGCCACACAACACATCAAAAGATACTTAATACCTAGTTTTCATCATTATAGCACCATATTTGATGGGTTTCAAATATGTTTTGATCCATGGGAACACCTTCAAGGGTGATTAGAGTCTGTCCTAAAAGCCTTTATTCCTCTCAAAGAGCCTGGAAAGCTACCGAGAATATCCCACCCACACGGCAGAGCCTGGCAAGCTATGGCATATTTAATATGCCAAAAACAGTAAATACAATTTTTCTCATTTCACTGAAAGAGCCCCAAATATGCAGCATTAAGAAGGATGAGCAAGGAGAACCTGTTAAAATCTCAGCTCCGAACTAGGCTGGCAAAACGAAGAAGGACTAAAATGACTGTCTGTACTTTCAATGCACGTATGCTGGCATCAGAAGTATCCATCGAGGATCTGATGGTGCACGTGCAGAAGATCAAGTACATCATTGGTCTGACTGAGATGAGAAGGCATCAATCACATTACTGTTCCTCGGATCATATGGTGTTGGTGTCCTTGTCAACACAAACTTGGCCATGAACATTGATTCATTCAAATGCCTAAGAATCTGAATCGGATGATTACATTTGAATAGATGTGGCTCACTGCCAGCAGTTTCTATCTTTGTTGTCCAAGCACCACCTTCCAATTATGATGAAGAAGACATTGAGAAGTTCTACATGGAACTGGAGAATTTCTATAAAGAAAACCACACCTTCTACAAGACCATTGTTGGTGATTTTATTGCCAAGATAGGACCGAGAAGATAGACTGAAGAACTCCACATTGGGCCTAGAATGGAACAAACAGGGTGAGAGACTGTCTGAGTTCATCAGGTTGACCAAGACCATCCATGGTAACTCACAGTTCCTGAAGGCCTAATCTAAATATATCAGATAATAGTTCATAAAATATCCTGAAGAAAATATAGGCAGACCCCTTTCTGGCATTGAATCTAGAGGCATCTTTAACAATTCAATGAATTTGGCTAAGCAAAAGGAAGCAAAGATCAATAAATTGGAATATTTAAAAATTATAAGCTTCTGAACCATAAAAATCTATGACAAGACGAAAATGATAGTCACATACAGCAAAAGAATAATTGTCCAACAATATCAAATGCTTAATAATCAAGCTATATATAGTACTTGTAAATCTTAGCAAGAAAAAGACTATCAACCCCATGAAAATATTGGTTGAAAAGGTTAAAAAGGTTTCTCAAAGAAGACTTACCTGTGCCCAATAAGCATATGAAATACTGTTCTGCATCACATGTCATTAGAAAAATGCAAATCAAAGCTACATTGTGATATCATCTCATATCTGTGAACTTGGCAGACATTAAAGGGAATAAAACAACTAAGATTGGCATGAATGTTGACTAAAAACTGAATGCTCATTCACAAAGAAAACTAAAAATTGAGCTTCCATATTATCCAGCAATTCCACTCTTGGGTATATACCCAAAGAACAAAACTCTAATCAGAAAGTGTATTTGCACTTGTATGTTAATTGCAACACTATTCATAATGTTCATGAGAGAAGACTGATAAACTGTGAGAGACCTATCTATATCTATATGTATCTTTATATTACATACATGTTTTATGGGATATATACACACAATGGAATACATTATGTGTATATGTATACATATGGATATATGCACGGGTTATATATGAAAAAGTGTATACTACATATATACATGTATCTATTACATACACATGATAGAATCATACTGCACTTTAAGAAAAGATGAAATCATGCAATTTATTGCTATATGAAAGGAACTGCATAATATCATACAGAGTGAAATCAGTCAGGAGAGATAGATAAACAATCCCTCTTATATATGGGATATAAAGAAGCATGATTGAAGAATAATGAATGGCCCAAATCAATAGAATTTCAAAACTGTTCTATATAACTGATTTACCATGGCAGTGCAAGGGGGTGGAGGAAAGGTACTTTGACATGTGGGAACAAGTAATGTGGGGCCATGAGAAAATTGTAGTGGAAAACTTTTAAGGGTGTGGGTTTTGAATGATGTTTTAGGAAAACCTATTCTTGATAGTTTTGTAAAATTGTGAATAGCTGTGACAGTTTTTTTTACCAGTACATTTTTTGTAAGAGAAAAAGAGCAAATAAAGAAATAAAGAGTCTTCCATAGATACAGGCTGTAGGAATGGGGTGGTGCAGGGAGGGAACTGGGTACATTGGTTGCACTAAATGTTCACTGGTGAAGGGATGAGTGCTAGAACACAGTACACCTGAGACTTTATCATAAACAACTTTGCAACCGTGTATCTCACTGTGATTCAATTAATTTTTAAATTTCAGTATATGAAATAAATTAGTGTATTTGTTCTATATTCTTCAGTAATGTTGCTGGAATTTTAATGCTGCTTGAATTAAAAACTTATAGGGCAGTTATTTTAATGATGCCAATTACATCAATGCATAAAGGTAAAACCTTGAACTATCAGGTTTATCTGATCCATCCTGCTGCTCGTTCATGATTGCAGAACAATCACAGTGAAATCATTGATATAAAGTAATTTAATGATATTTTTTTCTATATTTCATGTGGGTGTTTCTATTTTTTTAGTTTTCTTTTAAATCTTGTTATGTTCTGTTATTTTATCCCCTTATATCTTGATATCTTCCATTTTTCATTGATATACTCTGATTTGTTTCTTCACATTTGTTTCCTCTTTTAATATTGAACTTTACATCAAAAGCTCTAATGTTATGTCCATTTTAACTTAAAGAAAGTAGGTTTCGTGTCCATTCTAAGAGCCTATCTTCTTCTTTTTCTGCTTACTCACATTTTGTAGTTTTATAGTATCTCACAACTTTTAAGTGAGGATTATTTACATTTATTTTAATTATTTTTATTATAACACCGTTATTTACAAAAATTATTTATAGTTGTGTTTCAGACACACATTGTCCTAACACCTTTCCCAGAACCAGTGTCTACTATTATCAAACAGTATGCCTAGGTTTCTTCTCAGCCCCATTTTGCCTCATTGACAGAGCATTCTTGTGTTTATTGGTTACAGTTTGGATCTTATGCTTTCAGGTTTTCGACTTTGTGATTTAGACATATGGATATACTGTACAGCTGCACCAAGGATTGCCTTACGATCCCACCTCTGCCCCTGTTAATCCGCCCACCCCCATCTGCCACTTCATCCTTGATTTCTTTATTTCCTAAGGCCAGTTATAAATTAGATATATCCAGTCTGCTACTTTGAATTGTTCTGTCCTATTATTCTATATGCCTAAGAAAAGTGATGACACCCAATATTTTCTTCTTATAACTTACTTCACTTAATACAATATCCTCCAATTCTATACAAGTTGCAATGAAATGGAAGATATCATCATTCCTTACATTTGAATTGTTTTTGTATACTGCTCCTTCATTATCCATTCATTAATCATAGGGAAGCTCATTGAAGAATATTTGTGTGAACATGTACTTCTCAATGAATGCTTTTGTATTCTTGGAATAGATACCAAGAAGCAGAATTCCTTGATAATATGGCATCTCTAGTCTTACTTTTCTGAAAAATCTTCATATTGTTTTCCACAGGGGCTGAATCAGGCAACATTCCCACTAGCAGTGCATGAAAGTTCCTTTCTACTACACTGTTTTTTTTTTTGATATGTGTTATATCCGTTGGTATGAGACAACATCTCATTGTAGTTGATTTGAAGTTTCTTTATAATAAGTGATGATGATGAGTGTTTCTTTATATGCCTATCAGACATTCATCTGTCTTCTTTGTAGAAGTGTCTGCTCAATTCCTCTCCCCCTTTTCATAAGGTTTTTGGATATTGGGGCGCAGTTTTTCCCCAAGGTTCCCAGACACATTGTGCACAGGGTCTAATCAGACATGGGGGGAAAAATGATGGATGGAGAAACACCATCTGGGAGAGCAGCTTATAGCTATTCACTTTATTGATAAATACACACATTTTATACAGGGTCTCAACTTTACAGGAAGGTCTAAAAGCAGTTCTGCTTTATATCACATAAAATTCAGCATTATTAGCATATCACCTTTCCTACTCTGCTTTGCCCCAGTCTATTCCCAGTCAAGGATAGATGCTGCAGTTAAGACGGCTTGCTAAGCATACATGACAGTTTCTGTATCGGGCTCACTCACGTGACTAGGAAGTTGAGTGACGCTCAAAGCCAGACACCTGGTGGTGACACACTGTTCTTTTTGCCCAGATTTTGCCCAGATACTCCCTTCTGTGGAGACTCCTTTCTGAGCCTCTTTGCAAGGTCAGGTCTTACCTTCTCCAGTGCCTGTTGCCAAGCTCCACATTTGAATTTTTGTTTTTGTTATTTGTGAGCTCTCTTTATATTCTGTATCTTAAACATTTATATGAAGTGTTGATTACATATATTTTTCTCTCAGTTTGTTTTCAATTTTAGCCTACATTTATTGTGACATGCAGAAACTCTTTAATTTGATGAAGTCCAATTTATTTATTTTTAATTATGTTGCTTTGCCAATGAATTTCATTTTTGATATGATCATTTTGAAGATCTCAAACCTTGGAGGTTCAAGTACTAAACATTCTGCCTACATTTTACTAAATGTATTTTATGGTTTCTGGTCTGATATCAGTCCATTTTGAAAGAACTTTTGTGTATGTTTTGAAAAATTACTTAAGCTTCATATATTTTTTAACCCATTTTTATCTATTTTTCCCATCACCATTTGTTAGAGAGGTTATAGCTACCTTTATTCCACTTTATATATCAAGCCCCATTATCTAAATTAGTTTACTATATATCTGGGGATTTGACTCTGGGTACAAAATTATAACACAGTAATCAGATAGTATATTCTTATTATATTATGCAATATCTCTGTATTATAAAGATATAGTGAAGTTGCTTTTATACTATATCTTTATAATACAGTTTTAAGAAGTTAATAAAATACTTCAGTATGATTTGAACTGTTTGGGTTGTTTTATGGTTTCATTTAAACCTTAGTATTGGGGCTGAAGAGAGTACAGAGGTTTGGGAGAGCATGTCTTGGTTCCCAGGCATACCATTTGGTTCCCAAGCACCATCAGGAATAATACCTAGTACAGAGCCAGGAATAACCCCTGAGCATTGCCAGGTGTAGCGTCAGAACAAAGCAAAACAAAAACTCCCACTAACTATAATATTGACTATTATAACTTCTTGAAAATTTTATCTGAATTTCTATTATTTAGATAGGATGGTCATAGAGATAATGTTGATTCTTTCAATCATGTATAAGGAATAATTTTCTACTATTATCTATGAGGTCATGCTTTATCTTTTCCTTAAGACATTTATAATTTTCATTATATAGATCACTCACCTAATATTTTAGTTGATTCCTGGGAATTGATGTTTTTGTACACTATTTTGAATAGAGAATTCTCCTTGATCTCATTAGCTTCTAATTCATTATCTTCTCATGCATATAGGAATGTGATATAATTTTGTGTCTTGACTTTGTAGTATTGGTTTATTGTTACAAGGTGCTTTTTAGTGAGCATACCCATCTGAGCTCAGGGCTAACTTTTAGCTCTTCACTCAGGAATTATTATTGTTGGTGCTCAGGGAACTAAAAAGAATGTGGGGATTCAAATCTAGGTAGGGTGTGTGCAAGGCGAGCACCCTAATCACTGAACTATCTCAGCAGCCTCATTTGCTTTTCAAGGGGCTCTTTGGGGTCTTCTCTCTCTATATATATATACATATATATACATACATGTATACACATGTACGCATATGTATATATATTATAATGTAATTTGCAAATAGTGAGAGTTTTACTTCTTGATTTTTAGTTTGAATCCCTTTTACTTTCTTTGTCTTGTCTAATTACTGTTGAGAGAACTTTTAAGTACATACTGAGTTAAAGAACAATCTGTGGACATCCTTGTCTTCAGCTAATCTCAAAGGAAATACTTTTTGTTTTTTGTCATTGAGAATTTTATTGGATGTGGCATTTTTATAGATATTTTACACGAATTTATTTGCATATATTAAACCATCCATGTATCCCTGATGTAATTCTACTTGATCATATCGTACAATTTTTTGATATGCTATTGAATTTGGTTCACTAAGATTTTTTCTGGCTATTCATACATATGCTCATCTGGGAAATTGGTCTGAAATATATTTTTCTAGTACTGTCTCAAACCATTTGGCATATTAGTATAGTATTGTCTTTATAGAAATGGTCACAAAGTTTTCTGTTTCTTTAATATTTTGAAAGCTTAAGGAATAAAGTTTGTAAGTCTTTCTTTAAGAATGTTTATTCTTGGCAGACTTCTTTATTACTATTCAATTTCCATGCTTGTTATTGTCCTTTAAGGTTTTATAATTTTTCTTTGCTCCATTTTCGCAGATTGTGATTCTAAGAATCTGTTCATTTCTTCGAGGTTCTCCAGTTTAACATAATGATTTGTTCCTAGAAACAACACTATTTTGTGAATTAACAGTGGATGTGTCATAATACCTCTTTTCTTTCTAATTAAAATTGTTTGTACTTTTAATTTTTTAATTTAATTTTATTTTTAGAAAGTTGTTCACAATAGTTCTTTACAGATAATATTCAAACACTGTGTACCATCCCACTACCATAAGAGGAAAGTGTGTGAAGATTGTTGTATTTTATCCTGGAGCCATTGTATTTTATCGTGGAGCCATTTAAACCCTTGTATAAGAGACTACAAACATTTATGTTAAACCCAAACAAATGTGTGCTACTTTTGGTTCATCAGTGGGCTAGAGTTAAGAGGTTGGGTTGCTGCATTTGTGGACGCATGCTCCAGGATGTTCTGTGTAGCTCTCTTCAGGGAGATTTATTTCATAGTTTGGATCTTGGCCTTTGGTGTGAGTATATGGCACCAGAGGCAGTTTATGGGTGTGACTGCCACCGTACTGGAAAAACAGGTGAGCTGGTGCTGGAGGTCCACTCCCAATCCAAATGGGCTTGGAGATCTCAGTCATGGGTCCCACTTACCTGAGTTTTTCTGCAGGTTCCCCCATAGGTGAGGCTCATCCAAGCCTGTGGAGAGCAGCCTTGAGCATGTGTTTGCACATTTCTTTTCCTCATGAGACTACCCAAAGATTTTTCTGTTTAGTCCCAGCTCCTGATTTCATTGACATTTTGCATTTTTCAAATGTTTAATTGAATTCTGCTCTAGGTTTCTTAGACCTTCTCCCTATTTCTATCTCTAAGATTTATTAGTTGTTCCTCCTCCAGGTATTTAAGATAATTATTTAATCTCAGTTTTTTCTTCTTTTCTAATATGGCCCTGTTTACATCCTTAGTATAAACAAATTTCGCATTGTCACATAGATTCTGATAGTTTGTATTTCCTCTAGGTCCAGTTGTTATTTTGCTGTGCTTCATATAGCTTCTTTTTTAATTATAAGTCTTATTATAGTTAGTTTTTTCTCTTAATTGCATTGTAGTTTAAGAAAATAATTGGTATGATTTATATATTTGTAAATTTATCTTTTAGTGATGCTTCAGTATGCTATCCTGGAGAATGTGTAATGTGCATAAGAATGTATATTAGTTTCTTTAGTATGAACTCTATATGTTTATTCATCTCAGTTCTTCTAACTCCTTAACTATATTCTGTCTGGTTGATCTGTCTAGTGGTGAATAGGAAGTTTTGAAGTCTGCTACTACTACTGTGTTTTTGTCAATCCTTTTTGTTAGGTCTGTTAACAGAAGCTTTATATAATTTGCTGACCGTTTATTTGAGGCACATTTATTTATAAGCATTAGCACTTATTGGTCTATTGTTATCTTAAATAGTAGGGTCCACCTCTTTACATTCCTTCAAGTAAGTGAGATTTATTGTAATGAATATATTAGGCTTCCTTTGCTTTTTGATAAGAGATTTTAGTCCACTGACATTCAGAGAGATTATTAATATTAAGGACTTTGTTGAGAATTTTTCTGTTGTTTTAACAGGGCTTTCGTTGTTTTCACAATTAACAATTTACTTTATTATAGATAGCCGTTCAGTAATTCTTTTAAGATTAGTTTAGTTATCAAATATACACAGCTCATGTTTGTTGAGATGCTAAGAATGTTTTTATCTCTCCCTCAAATCTAAATGACAGTTTTGGAGGTTAAAAAAATTTTTTTGATTCAGTCCTTTGAATATGTCATTCTAATTTTTCATGCTGATATGGTTTCATATGAGGTATATGTTGTGATTCTTATATTAAGTCTATGTACCTGAGGTTTTTTTCTCTCTTGATGCTTTTAGTATTCACTATTTTGATGACTATGTGTTTTGGTGTTGTTTGGGTTGAGTCTATTTTGTCTCGTAATCTTTGGGCTTCTTTTATCTGCAGACATCTCCAAAGATTTGGGAAGATCTGAATTATTATCTCTTTCATTCAGTTGTTCTTCCTCTTTCAATTTTCCTCCTTTTGGTATTCCTATAGTTTATAGATTATTCCCCTTGCAGGAATTAATATCTATTAAATATCTTAGAATCTCTTCCATTCGTTCACCCTTCTTTTCCTAATTCATTATTATTTCTGGTGTTGTTTTTTGTCTTCAAGTTTTCTCATACAAATCTTCAGTCAGAATTCTGTTGCAGTGACTTGCTAATGTCTTCTTTATCTCCTTCAATTCCAAATTGTACGGATTCTTTCATATTCTGATTAATTCTCTTGGAGCTGAGTGAGTTTCTCTTCCATGATTAATTTCCATCGTCATTGGGTACAGTTTTGATTTGAATTTATACTTGACCTTACCTAAGATTTTGATGAACTTGATATTCTCCCTAAAGTTTGTGTTTGTCGGTTAGTAAAGCTGGATACCATGCCCCATCCCCCTCGTTCTTCTATCCTTAAAGTTTGTGAGTGCTGACATTAAAAGTTTAGATTCTGTTTAGATTCCTGATCTTATTTGTTATTTATATTAATAGGATACTGCTAAACCTTCTGTTATTCAGACTATTTTCTTTACCATGTAATAGCATTTCAGTGTGACAGGCAAATGTAGATCTATTTCCTACTGTTAAATTACTAGGCCTTTTATGGAGAATATTCTGAGAGCACTGTGTATTTTCCCACCATTCCTTTGGATTTGTCGGGAGTGAAGACCGGAAGAGACATGTTCTCAGGTTACAACAACAAACTGAACAGGGAGGTATTATACTTGCCATCATCAGGATTAAATTCCTGTGGCTGGGCAATGGACAGTGGCATTCTCAGGGAGGGCTCCTGAAAGTCACAACGGGGACAGTGGGACTGGAAGAAGTATTATCAGGGTGTGGAGGAGTAGAAGGATCGAATTCCCCAGTCCTCTCACCCAATTGATCAGGAAGTTTTAAAATTGGCATCATCAACCTCAAGTTTGTATATCCAGGTGGTGACAGATGTATGCACAAAGATGCAGGCCCCTAAATTCACAATGTGCACTTTGTAATTTATAGAATCCGAATTAATATGTTTTTTGGACCCTGTAAGCCTAATTGCCATAGGTTCCTGTAACTGATATTTGAACTCTTTATTTTTATTTTTAAATATCATTGAAAGCCTACTTGATATTCGATCATGTATACCTACATGATATTCTGGGTTAGATAAATTTTTCGTTAATCAATTTGTGTGTATCATAAAATTCCACTCTGACTGGTAGACTTTTAGATAATATGTCTTGTGAGAATCTTAGAAAACTTCTCATATGTGAGCCTTTGCCTACCTTTAGAGGATATATTATTTTTATTATTTTCCATATATCATATTTTTAGTATTTTAATATTTTAATATTTTATTTGCCCTTATTTGCCCTTATTGGCTAGGGCTTCAATGACCGCTTCCATCTCAACAGAATCAAAGGCCTTCTTTAAATCAATGAACGTTAAACAGAGCGGCATCTTGAACTCCCGAGAAACCTCAATGAGCTTGATTATCGTGTGGATATGGTTGATGGTGCTGAATCCTTTGTGGAACCCGGCTTGCTTGCATGGTTGCTCTTCATCTAGTGTTCTGCCAATCCTATTTAGGATGACTCGAGTGAACAACTTGTAGATGACAGACAATAGGCAGATCGGGCGATAGTTGCCAATGTCATAGATGTCTCCCTTCTTTAACAGTAGTACGATCCTGCTGGTTTTCCACTGGGACAGAACCTTGCATTCAGACAGGTAGCGAGTGAAGAGCCGAGCCAGTGTATTGATGAGTACTGACGGCAGATTCTTCAGGTGTTCAGGTCTGACCTTGTCTGGGCTGGGTGCTGTTTGCTTCTTTACCGACGAAATGGCGTGTCGGATTTCGGAAGGGAGAACGTTGGGAACGACATATCCATCCTGTGGAATTTGGTGTGTCGGCAAGTGGACATGGCTATCGAAGAGATTTGAGTAGAAGTCATGGATAATCTTCTCCATTGCCATTCTGGAGGATGTGATGGATCCATCAGGACGTCAGAGGGCAGTCATCTTGGTCTTGTAGTTGGCAAAGGACAGGCGGGCACTGCGAATACTTTTCCCAGCTTCTGCCGCATCTACCAGCACTTCTGCTCTTCTCTCTTTAAGGTCTTCCTTGATCGCATCTCTGCACTGCTTTGCGAGCTCGGACGTTAGCTTGCGGTTGCCTGAGGCATGCGCCAAACCACGCTGGTGAATTAGCTCAAGAGTTTTCGAAGACAGGCGTTGTTTTGTGGCTATCTCTCTCTTGTCATACTCACACATTCATGGAGGTGCTGAACCAGTCGATCATATTCCTCGTCAATGTTGTCAACAATGGCATCTTCCCATGTTGTCACAATAGTGCCAAAGAGTTCCCAGTTGGTGGTCATTCTGGGTGTTCTCTTTTTGAACTTTGCAGCCCTTTCTCCCCACTCTGTGAAGTAGAATTTTGCATGAAGGAGACGGTGGTCAGATCCCGTTCGAAATTTTGGGACAACAGCGACATCAGTCAGGCAAAACCGTGGATTGAATTTGATGTGGTCTATTTCGTTGTGGAATCGTTTGCCAGGAGACTCCCAATTCAAGCCCAATACTTCAAGATCCTCCGTGAACTGTATTGTGGATTCACTACCAGGATCTCAAGATTCTACAAAGAAGTGATCATTGATGTCAAGAGAGAGGTGCGGCAGGGTGATACCATTTCACCAAAACTCTTCAGTGCCACCTTCGAGAACATCATGCAACGACTGGAATGGGAAGGAATGGGAGTGAAGATAGATGGTCGGCAAATACACCACCTCTGCTTTCCTGATGACATTGTTTTAATAACACCAAACATCAGCCAGTGGCACAAATGCTGGCCGACTTTGACCGTGAGTGTGGAAAGGTAGGACTATAGCTGTATCTTACGAACACAATGTTTATGAGAAACAGCCTCATTCCTGACGCCCCATTTGCTCTCAACGGAAGGACCATCTCCGAATGGAACAGCTATGTGTACCTAGGTCGAGAAGTCAACATGACAAATGACCTGGCACCCGAGCTGTGCAGGAGGAAGAGAGCGGCTTGGAGTGCCTTCAAGAACGTCGAAGAATAGCTAAGAGGATAAAGAACCTCTGGCTCCGGACACATCTCTTTGATTCCACTGTTCTTCCTGCATTAACATATGCCTCAGAGACCTGGGCCCTACGCAAACAGGATGAGAACGCTATTCAGGTCTCCCAAAGAAGAATAGAAAGAGCTATGCTTGGAATATCACATTTCACTCAAATGAGAGAAAGAATCCGGAGTTCCGACATCTGTCGACGATCAAGAATCAGGGACACTGTCTCGTTTGCCAAGGTGTCAAAAATCAGATGGGCTGGTCATGTAATGAGATTTAAAGACGACCACTGGACTAGAGCTGTTACCGACTGGGTTCCACGGGATGTCAAAAGACCGCGTGGCCACCCACCTACCAGATGGTCAGACTTCTTCATCAAGATCATGAACTATTGGTTTGAGGCTCTTCATGTTCCCAGAGCGAACAGATGCCATTGGGCTACACTAGCTCGCGACAGGGACAAATGGAGACATTACTGGTGCCCGCTTGAGCAAATCGACGACTAACAGGTAGTTAAGTGATAAAGTGAATATTTTATTTAAGCACTATGATTTATAAAGTTGTTTATAATACAGTTGTTTTCAGCATTCAATATTCCATACCAATTCCTCAGTCAGTATGACCTTCCTGCCCACAATTTACCAACCTCCCAATTATATCCCCTTAGCATGTACAAAATAATTTATTTTATTACATTATCTTTTTAAAAATATTTTTTGCTGGTCTTATATATTTTGTTCTTTGAGGGCTTATTGTTGGGCTCTACCTTATGGTATCAAGAGTTTACTTCTGGAATTGTGCTTAGAGATCACTCAGTAATTAGAGGACTATATTCTGTGCCAGGATTGAACTAGAATCAATTATTTGCAGGGAAAGCCCTTTACTCCTATGCTATTTGTTTTGTCCTATTTTATTGTTAACTTCTCCAATTTAATTATCAGCTCTTGTAATTATACTGAGTCCCTGCATTGTATTTTTAGATCTATGACTGTATAAGTTGGGCTGGAGCAATAGCTCAGCGGTAGGGCATTTGCCTTGCACGCAACCAACATGGCCGACCCAAGTTCGATTCCTCTGCCCCTCTCGGAGAGCACGAGCACGGCAAGCTACCGAGAGTATCTCACCTGCACGGCAGAGCCTGGCAAGCTCCCCGTGATGTATTGAATATGCAAACACAGTAACAGCAAAGTCTCCAATGGAGATGTTACTGGGCCCACTCGAGCAAATCGACTAACAATGGGAGGGCAGTGCAGTGGCAGTGATGACTGTATAAGTTAGCGCAAAATCTACATTTGAATTTTTCTTCCACTGTTTCATTACATGAACAGCTTTAGAATTTTTCTTTGAAACTTTATTGGGAAGTTTAAAAACTTCTATGTACTTAGGGTTCTTCACAGAATGTTGTTTCTTCTCTTGGAAAAAGTGAATTCCTCTTTCTTTCCTATGTGTGTGTGTGTGTGTGTGTGTGCGTGTGTGTGTGTGTTTGTGTGTGTGTGTGTGTGTGTGTGTGTGTGTGTGTGTGTGTGTAACAAAGTCATAGTCATCTCTTCCAGCTGTGGGGTTTATTTTTGGTGAGGATACATTATCTCCCCTTTTGTGTTCCTCCTCTCTACTCCAATCACCTTGGCCCTTTCCTTCTACCCTTTGCTCATAAGGATTTCAGATACGCTTAATCTGATCCACGGGCTGGTGAACTGCCTGTGCTGAGTAGTTTTCAGTGGCTATAGCTGAGCCAAGAACTGCAGGGTTGTGCAGACCATAATTACCAAACTGTTTTCAGATACAGTTTCTTGCTAGAGCCTTCTGGCAAGATAACTCCTCTGATCACTCCTCTGTTCTCTCTTCATGGAAACTTTTTTCTGTCCTCTTTTCCTACAGTTGTAAACACACATATCTGCTAAACGTTGCTCTGGAAATTCCTGTAGGGAGCTAATGCTCTATAATTACACTCAAGCTAGTTGCTTAGTCAGATTTTGTGGATTTCACTGGCCCTCAGAAATATTCACAAAATCTGTAGGCAACAGCTTTTTTGTATTATAATTTCCATATGAAATTCTCTATCAGATGTTAGAAAGAGTTATTCTTCAAATTTTCACTTTATGTATATAGTCCAACTTTATTCTATGGATAGTTTCTAATAAAATTTGAAAATTTCTTAATGTTAATGTTTATATCAATATTTAAAATCACATCAATAAAATTATGTCATAATATATTCATGAATTGTATGACCTAATAATTCATATGATACAATTTATACTGTTATTATATGTTGCCTCAATTTCTCAATTTTTAAAATTATTGAGCAATTAAAATTGCTCACTGATTAAAAGTTTTACCTTTCTTAATTCTATCAAAATAATTTTCCCATAGAATAATCTCTATGAAACATTCAATATGCATTTAAGTACATATGTACATATATATGAGCATGTATATATATATATATATATACTTATATGTATATATATGTTAAAGTTCTGGGAGAACTCTGGAAAAGTATAGATAGTACTGATTAGCATTCCACATTTTTAGTTTTTTTTATAATTAAGAAAAAACTTTTAATTAAGGGGAAAGTCAACCTACTGAAATAATTTGGTAGATTTGGTATCTATTAGCAATAAGAGATATTTCTAGTACTGAGTTTCCTGGTACCGTAAGATGACCAGAACATTAGTGAAGGATATTGTTGGATGAGTTAGCGTCCTACCTGAAAACTGCTAACTCTACTTATGCTCCACTCTTGCAAAGCCCACAATAATGTAGAACAAAATTAGATAAAATTGAGTCATATCTTAATTTGTCTCAGATGCCACAATGAACTTAGGTAAAACATATATTTTGAATCATTAATGTCAACTTAAGATAAAGAATCCCATTAAAGTATACTGCTAAAAGTATTCCCTGTATTTAATATGGCTTTTTATGTTTCTGGTATAATGAGTAAATGGTGTTTATGTTTTTTAAATCTATCAGAGTGTTTTAAACATGAAAGCCTGGCTATAGTTATGGGCTAAATTTATTGCATAATAGATGATGAAGAATTTGGAAATGAGGTGTTGAACCAATTGAGAATAGAGCAGAGAGGTAAAATGGAATGTTTGATAAGTAGACAAGAGAAATCACCAATACACAGATAAAATGTTTGGACTTGACCAATAAATTATAAACCATAAAAAAACTGATGTTGTTTGACATTAAACTTTGGTGCTCCAAAGCAGGAAAACTTGATTTGATGGACTCTTATAACCCAGAAAAGTTATACTTAGCTTTATAGTAACCACTTTTTTACAGTTATGTTCCAACCTAACAAATTATTGATATATTAATATCTGAGATAGATAGTTCAGACATAGCTAAATGAGAGTGCACAGGAAAATTATTAAAAATCAGAAGGTTAAAAACCATTGTATATGTTTCAACCCAAAACCAGCTGTTGAGATGCAGACTGAAGGTCGAATTTTAAGTGCATTCTTCACAGACATAGTTGTCCTTTCGACCATTATATAATCCTTCAATAGACTTCTTGTTTATGGATTTTGTTTTCTTTCTTGGAACCATGATATTCTCTTATAGAAGAAAATGAAGATGATCTGTTTTAGGGTGGTGATACACTCAACTTATTTAATTCATTTAATTCAAGTCTAAAACTAGCTCTGTAGGCTCATTTTCAATCTTTTCTGCATTGACACCTTCTATAGGAGCTGCAGAGAAATGTGTGTCATGACCCTGAGGCTTAAAAACATTTTATATGATCCATTATTTAGAGTATATAGAGGGTAAGGTGTTTTTATTACATGCAGCCAACCCCTGTTCAATCTCCAGTACCGCATTTGGCCCCTGAGCACCACCAAGAATGACCTCTGAACACATACACAATAGTAAATATTTTAAAAATAAATATTGTACTAATAAATTTTGTAATAGTAAATATCAAAATACAAATCTTGAGATAGAAAATTGAAAAGGGTACTATTTGGTGTGACCCAAAATCTAACCAAAACCAAAACCAAACCAAACCACAATAAACTGAGAAATAAAAATGAATTGTTACAAAAAATAACCAAATGTATGGTGCAGAGCAAAGATATTAAGTGAAAGAAATTCTTATTCTTACATTGTTATTAATATATGATTTTACATACCACATTTTCACAAAGGTAAAGTATAGAAATAGTAGTTGCCAGAATACCAGAGATAAGAATGTCTAAATAGATGTTCTGTATCATATTTTCTTTGGGTATGCATGGCATCATGTACTATAAAACTCATCAAACTTTATAGCACAAAGGAAAAATATTAACATATCTATATATTTTTTAAATTATTTATAGACAAGAGGAACTCCAGGACAAATGCAGATGGAACAATGTCATTCAGCTATCATATTTATTTGATCAAATGTCACGTAGTGGTCCCAGTCCTGCCAGTTTCCCCAATGAGTGCTACCAGTACACCAGAGTCCAGCATGATTATTCACCCTACCATAACACATCAGGAGCACAAATTAACAATAGCAATACATGTAGAGATCTACAACATTAGTAAAATGGGAAAGGAGCACATAAACCTACCATGCTTAGTGAATGAATAGAATAGCACTGAAGATAGAACTAATACCAGCTATACAAACTTGTAGATAAGAAGTTTATTGAGAAAATGTTGGTGTTCCATTAACTTAAGCAATGCTACAAGATGTCAATAGAATACAAAACATTATGAGAGCAGATATAAGAAAACTATAATCAAGAAACAATAAAATAGGTGAAATAGAATTTTTGATGGAATATCTTGGCAGCAGAAGACGATTTTAATGAGAAAGCATTAGTCAAAGAAATTATGTTTGAAAAATTCTCATAGTTGAAAACTCATGCATACAGGGTTCAAGAGATTCAGAAGGTAAAAGCTAGAGAGAATCAGACAAATTATTCCAAAGTAATCCTAATAAAATTGGCAAAATACAAAGATTGAGATAGAATATATAAATAGCAAGATAAAGAAAATGAACTAGATATCAAGAAACATTTGAGATTCAGTGCATATTTATCAAATGAGACCCCTCAGGACTGAAAACAATAATAGGATATAGTGAAAAACTCAATGAACTGAGCAATTGAACAAGAACACTTTTCCAAACCAGACTATCATTCATATTTAAAGGAATGAGACAGAGCTTTGCATAGTTCAGGAACTTCATTACACTCAAAATAACATTAAAAGAAAACTGCAGGGGCTTCTCTAAAATAAGACAAATCTCACAAATACACCAAACTTCTATGGAAAGATGACAAAAGCAGAACGAAGAAAATCATAATAAGCTCACTCAATTCAGTGGTATATATTCACCAATTAAGTGTTAAAGAGTGCAGAATGGATTAGAAAACAACATTTTTTCTACAAAAAATATAATTGAATAGTCAAGGTAAATGCAAACACAAAATCAATGGATAGAAAACAGTATTTCAAGCAAACAATCCCCTCCAAATATCTGTAGTGTCCATAATTATATTAGACAGCTTAGACTTGAGGCTAAAATTTTATAAGAAATTAAGATAGTCATTTTAATGATCATGGTATATGTAAATAAAGAAAATATCACTTTCATTAATATTTATACACCTAGTGAGGTAGGGCTGGAGTGATAGCACAGTGGGCAGGACATTTGCCTTGCATGCGGCCTACATGGCCGACCCAAGTTCGATTCCTCCGCCCCTCTCGGATAGCCCGGCAAGCTACTGAGAGTATCTTGCCTGCACAGCAAAGCCTGGCAAGCTACCCGCAATGTATTCGATATGCCAAACACAGTAACAAGTCTCACAATGGAGATGTTACTGGGCCCGCTCGAGCAAGTCGATGAACAATGGGAGAACCGTGACCATGACCCGTAACCTAGTGAGGGACTAGAAAAAATCTAAAACAACTATTAACAGATTTGAAGGAAGACATAGACAAAAGCACAGTAATAATTTAAGACTGAAAATACCACATTATCACCTCTCAAAAGATTAACTAGACAAAAACTCAACAAGGAAACACTGGTTTTGAAGGAAGAAATGAAAAAAAAAACTAGCTTAGCACACACACACACACACTCACACACACACAAACATACAGATTCTTTTCTCCAGTGCATATGCAACATTGTCCAAGACAGATCCTCTAACTCTGGGGCATACTTCCATAAGATCAATAAGATAGCATTATATTAACTATCTTTAAAGAACATGATGTATTTTAAATAAAAATTAATAAGAAGCAGAAATTTAGAAAAATCTCAAACATCTGGGAATCAAATAGCACACTACAAAGAAACCAGTGTGTCAAAGAGAAAAACATGGAAGTTAACCAAAGGTTTTTAAAAATAAATCATAATGGTAACAGTACTTTAGAGAGACAGCAATAAGTGGTATTAAAAGGAAAGTTCAGGAGGAAGAAATTCAGCTGCTTGAGTTGGGGTCCCTGATCTACTATGGGTGGTCATTTTGCTCCACAATTCAGTAATGTCTTCTACCTGCAAAGAGAATAAGGACAAGAAGCCATCCTGGCTTGGTTCCACCTAGTTCCAGTCTCTCCAGGCCATGTATCAGAATCCTGGACAGTCCTCAGGAGTTCAGCTGTGCATTTCTTCACCTCTCCATAACTCGCTGTGAGCATGTAAAAACATCCTAGGTGTTGGCACCTAACCCCACAACAACTCGCAAGACACAACTCCAGACTGCAAAGGTCCCTATGGTAAAGCTGCACAGATTGATACCAGGCTTAGTCAGTGAAAATGCTGGTCCTGAAGATTGAATTAGCAATAATGAGCTACATAATCTCACTGATAAAGAATTTAACATTGAATTGTTGAGGATAAATCAGGAGCTCAAGAAGGAAAGGAATGGTCAGCCAATCAAACACAAGCAGAAATAGGGAATCTACAAAGAGAAATAACATCTGAAAAAATTGGTAGGTGAATAGAAAAACTCACTGAAAGGTCTCTGTAACAGAATAATAGCTTCTTAAGACAGAATCAGTAATCTAAAGACTAGATGCTGAAGACCGCCATACAGCAGTGGAAAATGGCAAAAAGCTCAGGAATTACTCTTGATGGTGCTTGTGGGACTATACCGGATGTCAGGGCTGAAACCCGATCAGCTTTGTGCAAGGCAATCACTCTACCTACTCACCAGTCCTGAGCCAGCATCTGTGAGAAACAATATGGATACTCCTTTTAAAAGTAGGAATTGAACTTTCCCGTGACCAAGCAATTCTACTTCTTGGAAAATTCCCCCAACCCAAAAACACAATGTAGAAAATACATTGCACTTCTGTGTTCATTGTAGCCAATAGCTATTTACAATAGCCAAAATTTAGGAATGACCCAAGTTCCCAAGAAGAGGAAAGTGGCTCAAGAAAATCTGGTACATAGCTCTATAACACTGTCCTCCCGTTGTTCATCAATTTGCTCGAGCAGGCACCAGTAATGCCTCCATTGTGAGACTTGTTGTTACTGTGTTTGGCATATCGAATACGCCACAGGGACCTTGCCAGGCTCTGCTGTGCGGGCGGGATACTCTTGGTGGCTTGCTGGGCTCTCTGAGAGGGATGAAGGAATTGAACCAGGGTCGGCAGTGTGCAAGGCAAATGACCTACCCCTATCGCTCCAGTTATTCTGGTAAACATAAACATGAAATACTACTTAGTCATAAGAAAAGATAAAGTCTTAAAGTTTGTTGCTACATGGTTAGATTTGGAGAGTATGATGCTGTGTGAAGATAGAGGGAGACGGACAGACACAGAATGATCTTTCTCACGTGCAGCATGGTAGATGGATAACAAGTGCCCAAAGCAATAGAAACAATAGCATGCCAGAACTGATATTCAGTAGGAAGCATACTACTGGGGGTGAGGGCAGGGAGAGGACATAAAGGGAAATTGAAGTGATATGCATGATACCCTATGAGTAATAGTAACTAGAGCCTAAAGGAGAAGGGGAACAAATGTTTCTGCCACAGAGGCAGAAAGAGGGTGGTGGGAGGGAAACTGGACATTAGTGGAGTGGAGCTAGCCACTGTTTCTGAAATTAATTCATAAATAATTTATAATTCATGGTGACTCAATAAAAATACTCTCACAAGGAAATGTAACCATGTAGCAGGGTAAGGGCTAGAGAAGCTCACCAACACTTTTGAAAGGGCATGGACTATACATGGCTAGAGAAAAAATATCTGTGCATCGTAAGCATTGTATTCTAGTAGATAATTTTCATCTTTCTGAAAATCTTAGTACTACAATTACAAATTAATTTATCAATTTACTTTAAAATACAATTTTGCTTTAATGGAAAAATACTTTTAGAAAGTATTTTATCACTATACAGTCTTATGTATGTTTTCATACATCAACAACCGAAAACAATTTTATTTATAAAAAATGGCTTTTGAGCAGTGCTCTAAAACAATAAATTAAAAAATAAATTTTCAAATAAGTATTATCCAATAATCCTCTTTCAGACAGTGTCTCCTAATTGCTTAAGTCATTCTTTTCTGTACTGCTGTATTTACTGTAAAATAGTCTGTCGCCCATTTTGCAGTCGACTTCACTGATTCATGCACAGTCAATTTTCACAGGTAACAGTGTTGTTCTAGCCGGCTGCACTCATCAACACCCATTTAACACCTGCTTCAATACTAAGCAGATAATAAGCCAGCAGATGCTAAATGAAAACACATATATTCTTTTTTAGCTGAGCAAAGTGGTTTTTTTTATATCCTCAATTATTTTCTCCAAGTACTTAGTGGTGGTAGGTGCTTTGTTACAGTGTGAGAATTTTATAAAGAGGGCTCTACTCTTTAAATAGGCCCCACAGAACCATCAATGTTGATTATCCTTTGTTTTAGGATAATTTGCTAAAGCAAAATTATGCACAAACTCTCTTTTATTTCATCATAAATCTGAAACTGAACTTCAAAAAAGTGGCATCCACTAAGGCAATCACTTTGAGTCCATAAAATACTTAATTATAAATATAAGCAACATGTCTCTGTGAATGAACCTTAACTTATCAGTAGAAGGACCTATACAAGTTGCAGGGTGGCGGAGACCTATGCGTGAAACACCCCCTGAATCTAAAGCAATGGCTTTGGCATCACATGTGAAACTTTCACAATGTGGCTCCATAATGAGTTCTTTGTTAGAATTCAGAAAGATATCTTACTCCAATAAGATGCAATAAAGAGAAAAATAGACTACACTTATTATAGTGGAACATTTACAAGAAGGGCTCAGATTTTGAGAAGGCAAGATTGCTTCTAGATGTCATGATGTTCAATTTTTTGCATTTGCAGAAAGCCAGGCAATAATGTTAACTAAGTATGTACTGGTATCAGACTAGTATTTAAATTTCTGGAACAGACTTTGGTTAATTTGTGTCTATTCTATAAATGGCCAAAATATATTTAAAAGGAAAAGATCACTTGATCACCTTGATCACATCCTGTTACTCACCGATTTGCTCAGTGAGCTCCAGTAACGTCTCCATTTATATCTGTCACATGCTAGTGTAGACCAATGGTGTCTGCTCAATCTAGGAACTTGAAGAGCCTCAAGCCGATCGTTCAGGGTCTTGATGAAGAAGACTGACCATCTTGTAGGTGGGCGGCCTCACAATCTTTTGAAGTCCCGTGGAATCCAGTCGGCAATGACTCTAGTCCAGCTGTCATCTCCAAATCTCATTACATGTCCAGCCCATCTGATTTTTGATGCCTGAGTTTAATCCCTGGGACCCTATATAGCCCTGACGAGTTTGCCAGGAATGCTCTGAATGAAAGCCAGGAGTAATCCCTGAACACTGTCAGGTGTGGCCCAAACCAAAAGAAAGTTTAAATTTACAACACAAAATTTATTTATACATTTTTAGAAATGGTAGAATACTTGCACCAGACATCTTCAAAGAACATGCACTTTTTATACAGAAAGAATAATTTAGTCAATATAAGTGCTTTTGAAGACAAAATAAATTGTAGAAACCCAAGTAATTTCCTTAGAACATAAATCACCTCAAGTTATAGCATTCCTATAAACTATTGTAGTGTTCACTTGAAAACAAAATTGATTTTAATAAGATGCAAACATTTAGAGATAATGGCTAAAATTGAACTCTGTAGAAACAACACAAATTTAAAATGCATTTGAGTTCATTTAGGGTTGAAAAAAGAATACTTCAGTACTTGCACACAGCCAATCAAGATACGATCCCTGGCACCTCATAAATTCCCAGGGTTGATCTCTGAGAAAAGAATTTGTTTTCCATTAAATTATCTTACATATTAATTACCTGGGTTTTTCTAAATAAACAACTCAATTTTAAATATTTTGATTTTCCTTTCATTTTAGTAATAGGTACACCAATGTTAATTTTATATATTATGCATTCTATATCTTATAAATTACAAATCTATTTAAAATAGTATTACTGACTTTTCACTTGATCACTTAATATCCCGTTACTCATTGATTTGCTCGAGCAGGCACCAGTAACATCTCCAATTGTCTCTGTCACATGCTAGTGTAGCACAATGGCGTCTGCTTGATCTAGGAACATGAAGAGCCTCAAACCGATCATTTAGTGTCTTGATAAAGAAGTCTGACCATCTCATAGGTGGGAGACCACGCAATCTTTTGACGTCCTGTGGAATCCACTCAGTAATGGCTCTAGTCCAGCGGTCGTCACCAAATCTCATTACGTGTCCAGCATATTGATTTTTGATGCCTTGGCAAACGAAACAGCTTCCCTGATTCTTCACCGTCAATGGAGGTAGGAACTCAGGATTCTTTCTCTCATTTGAGTAAAGTGTGATACTCCAAGCATAGCTCTATCAATTCTTCTTTGGGAGACCGGAATAGCGTTCTCATCCTAGTTTTGTAGGGCCCAGGTCTCTGAGGCATATGTTAATGCAGGAAGAACAGTGGAATCGAAGAGATGTGCCCAAAGCCTGAGGTTCTTCGTCTTCTTAGCTATTTATTCAACGCTCTTGAACACGTTCCAAGCTGCTCTCTTCCTCCTGCACAACTCAGGTGCCAGGTCATTCCTCACGCGACTTCTCAACCTAGGTACACATAACTGTTGCATTTGGATATGCTTGTTCTGTTGAGAGTGAATGGAACATCAGGAAAGAGACCGTTTCTCATAAACATTGTCTTCATCAGATTCAGCTGTAGTCCGACCTTTCCAAACTCACGGTTGAAGTCAGCCTGTATTTGTGCTGCTTGGCTAATGTTTGGTATTATTAGAACTATGTAATAAGCAAAGCGGAGGTGGTATGACTGGCGACCATCTATCTTCACTCCCATTCCTTCCTATTCCAGTCCTAGCATCACATTCTCAAGGGTGGCACTGACGAGTTTCAGTGAAACGGTATCACGGAGCTGAACCCAACTCTTGTCATGGATGATCCCTTTTTTGTAGAATGGTGAGATTCTGGTAGTGAATCTGTAATACAGACCATAGAGGATCCTGATGTACTGAGTTTGTACACCATGTTTGGCTAAGGCTTTGATGAGTGCTTCAGTCTCAAAAGAATCATAGGTCTTCTTAAAATCAATGAACATTACACAGAGCGGCATCTTGAACTCCTGAGAAACCTCAATAAGCTTGGTTATCATGTGGATATCGTCGATTGTGCTGAATCCCTTGTGGAATCTGGCTTGCTCTCTTGGTTGTCCTTTATCTAGTGTTCTGCCAATCCTATTCTGGATGACTCAAGTGAACAGCATGTAGACTTCATACAACAGGCAGATGGGGTGATAGTTGCCAATGTCGTGGATGTCTCCCTTCTTGTAAAGTAGTACAGTCCTGCTGGTTTTCCACTGGGATGGATACTTGCAATCGGACAGGAAGTGTGTGAAGAGCTGAGCCAGTGTATTGATGAATACTGATGGCAGGTTCTTCAGGTGTTCGGGCCTGACTTTGTCTGGGCTAGGTGCTGTTTGCTTCTTTATCGACCAAATGGCGTGTTGGAATTTGAAAGGGAGAACGTGGAAAGGACATATCCATCCTCCGGAATTTGAAATGAGGGCCATTTGATGTGGCTATCAAAGAGATCCCAGTAGAAGTCATGGATAATCTTCTCCATTGCCCTTCTGGAAGATGTGAATAGATCCATCAGGAGGGCCATCATCTTGGTCTTGTATTGACTTTTAAAGATATAAATTTCTATAGTGCTCAGAATTTTTTCATTTGTAATATTGTTTTATGTACATACATACTTATATTTCACTATAAAAGATGATCATCTTTGTGTTTTTCCTTAGATGTTTTTGAATTTTTTTAACCATGAAGTATATAAATTGCATTTTCTTGTGAGAAAATCTAATTTGTATGATTATTTGATGTATTTCTTATATATTTGTAAGCATATTTATGCCAAAATCAGTAACAAGAAGTCTCACAGCAGAGACCTTACAGGTGCCCGCTTGAGCAAATCGATGAACAATGGGAGGACAGTGCTACAGTGACAGTGCTGTATAAATAGATTATACATATACATAATATATGTATTCAATTCATAAGTATACATATTTATGCATATTAATATATATGTACTTCTTATATATTTACTTTGTTTTGTATTCCTAAATATGTCAGCTTCACATTCTTGACCTAAATTCTACTTTTTATAGAATATCTTAATATAGAATATTTTAATATGTATTAAATTTTATATCTTTATTTACTATGATTTTAAATGATTTTTATTTTTTATTTCTTTTATTTTTTTTTATTTTTTGCTTTTTGGGTCACACCAAGCGATGCTCAGAGATTATTCCTGGCTCTGCACTCAGGAATTACTCCTGGTTGTGCTTGGGGCACCATATAGGATAATGGGGATCAAACCCAGGTCAGCCGCGTGCAAGGCAAATGCCCTACCCGCTGTGCTATCACTCCAGCCCCTTAAATGATTTTTAAAAGATGCATATTTCAATGCATCTTTTAAATTATTTTTAAAAGATGCATTGAAATATGTATTTTAATTTATTTACCATGAATTATAAAAACTGTTTAAAAGAAATTGTAATCCTAATTTAAATCATCATTTTTTATTTCTGTGCTTTCTTGATCAAAATTTAACATGTGTTAACATGAGCATTACTATACTGTTCCAAATTAAATTGAAAATCATAATCAATATCCCAATTTACATTTTGTCTTAAATCCCTCTGTAACATTTAGCAAATTTACTATGTGATGTTCTGCTTCCTTTCTGTGTCGAGATGATCTAGATCTTATTCTGCACACAGTCACACAAAACCACTGAAGGGAAGCTCAGATTGACTGAACTGATTCTATCTTGTACCTGGGACAAACTCCTAACTGAACTCTTAGTCTTCAGATGCATACATATACATATATACATACATTCATACATATTCAGGAATTATTTCAAGTTAAAAACGTATTTCTTGAAGAATAAATATAAATCCAAGTCCATTATGAGCCAAATAAATGTTTCATCACAGTTTTTCGATGTCTTTTTATCCTAGCAATTATTTCTTCAAAATATTGATAGCAAATAGGCCTATGAAAAGAAATCTTTATTGTTTGTAATTAGGGAAGTACAAATCAAGATAATGAAATATCATTTCACAGCAATGATATTAGCATACATCAAAAAAACTCAAATAGAGGCCAAAGAGGTAGTACAGGAACAAGGCACTTAGTTTACATGTTACTAAACCAATTTCTATCTTGAGAAATGCAAGTGTGACCTCCAAATACGGCACAAGAAACAAGAACTGAACATAGCCAAGTTTACCTAACTATGCTCACAAATAAAACTAAAACAAGAACGAAACAAGAGTTGGAAAAAGTTCTGTTGGGGATGAAAGGGAAGAAAAAAAGCATTGCTATACTATTTGTTAGGTTCACCTCTGTGAAAACAGTATGGAGATGTATCAAAAAAGTAAGGATTGAAATTCTATGTGGTCCATCAATTCTACTTCCTGGAATCTGCCCCAAGGTCTAAAAACACTATTTTGAAAAGCAATTTGCAACTTTTTTTACAATGCAGCAATTTTACAATAGCCACGACATGGAAATAACTGCAGTGACTAATAAAACATGAGGGGACAAGGAAATTGTAAATTAACATATATACAGACAATAGAATATTTAGCTATAAAAAAGAAACCTTGTAGTTGCTTCAATGTCGATGAACTATGGAGTGTTATGCTGAGAAAAGGCAGAGACAAAGAAAAATAAACTGAATATTATCTTGTAATCTTGCTATAAATAAATTTATTGAGGGAATAACAGATGGTCAGTAATAAAATAACTCAAGAATTGGCCTAATAATTAAGTTGCAAAGGGTATGTGTGTGGGAACCCTGAGATATTGATGGGGGACATTGATACTCTAACTATGGGTTTGGTATTAGAACAACACATGCTTGTAACTTGATTATTAACCAAAGTGAAAATTTTGGGGTCTAAATAAAAACTGGGAAAGGGGAAAAAAAAGAATTATTCAAGGATAATACTTTTAGTATTTTTCTTTTTTTCCCCAAGTAGCCAAAGTCATTTTATATAAAAGCCAATGAACTAATAAATTTAAACCATAAATATCTTAACTTTGTGATTATTTTGTTATCTGCTTTCTTTCCTTGAAAATCTTTAATTCAAAGGTAACAACATAAAACTGTTTAGAGCAACACCTGAGTTTCTGCTTCCCAAACTGAAAATATAATTCACAATAATAAGCATTATTATATTTTAGCCTTGTGGTGCTTTTTTGTCTGTAAGACAAACAGGTTTCTCATCTGTTATTTCAATTTAAAGTGGTTATTCTCATTTATACTCAAAGAAATTGCATGATATTCACTCCTGATCTTATTTAAGTATACCTACAGATCTAAATATAACACTTGAAGACTACACTGGATAACTATATACTTCTTTTCTATTGTTTTACTTTATTTGGGAGCAGGTCTCTCTCTTTATAGAAGCAGTAATTTCAGAGAGAGCTTGGAGTCAAATGTTGAGCTTCACCAAGCACTGATACCACAGAAGTGTAATGACTCCACAGGGTCATTTCATGTTCCATTGTCTTTTCTTTAGAGAGAAGTGAGAGCCAGTAGACAGATGGTTAAGTTTCCTCCATGCCCACTGACTGCCTGGCCCACATGAGTGTTAGCTCAGGACCAGCATTTGTAACCCAGAAAATAAAGGCAAGCAGGAGCTGCAGAAGCTAGTTGTGGGTGAGGGGGGCTCTCATTTTCTGAAGTACACTGAAGATATTATGAAAATATTATCATTTCATCACTTGACATCCCGTTAGTCATCCATTTGCTCGAGCAGGCACCAGTAACATCTCCACTCATCCCTGTCGCGTGCTAGTGTAGCCCAATGGCATCTGCTCATTATAGGAACACAAACAGCCTCAAACCGATCATTCAGGGTCTTGACAAAGAAGTCAGACCATGTCGTAGATGGGCGGCCAAGCGATCTTTTGACGTCCCGTGGAATCCAGTTGGTAACAGCTCTAGTCCAGCAGTTGTCTCCAAATCTCATTACGTGTCCAGCGCATCTGATTTTTGATGGCTTGGCAAATGAGACAGTGTTCCTGATTCTTGCTCACCGATGGAGGTCGGAACTCTGAATTCTTTCTCTCATTGAGTGAATCATAATACTCCAAGCATATCTCTTTCAATTCCTTTTTGGGAGACATGAATATCGTTCTCATCCTGTTTTCATAGGGCCAAGGTCTCTGAGGCATATGTTACAGTGGAATCAGAGATGTGCCCTTCTGTGCAACTCAGGTGCCAGGTCATTAGTAATGTTGACTTCTCGACTTAGGTACACATAACTGTTGCATTCGGAGATGTTTGTCCCATTGAGAGCGGATGGAACATCAGGAATGGACTGTTTCTCATAAACATTGTCTCATAAACATTTCTTATAAACAATAAATCAGCAGTATACTCTCGGTAGCTTGCCAGTCTCTTCGAGAGGGATAGAGGCTTTTAGGGTGGCCTCTAATCATCCTTGCAGGTGTTTCCATGGTTCAAACCGTATTTAAACCCCATCAAATATGGTGTGGTGATTTTGCATTAAGTGTTTTATGATGTGTCGCCTGGCCACTTTGCGGCTATGCAGCCATGCAGCTTAGAAAGAGCCCTGGAGTGTGGTGTTGGCTGGGTAGTGGAGGTAGTAGAGGTAGTGGAGGTCTGCCGGGCTGCTGGAAGCAGGCAGAAGATCTCTGCTCCTGGGTCCACTGAACCTGGAGTCCAAAGTTAGAGTGTTCTGGTTTCCCAGCTCTGTGGGACTTCACTGAAAATATTCATAGATTGAAAAAAATTACTGAAACAGTGCATTTTTAGAGGTTTCTGAGTGAGTCCATCTGTAAAGAACAGTGACTCTATGCCATTTACGTTTCAACTCTCTGTACCCACATTAAGAACCAGGCTGAGAACAGAAACTAGGAAACGCAGGACATGTTCACTGAATCAAAAATCTTATGATTTTTGTTTTATCTAGTTTACATTTCCTCATACCAATAGTGGTTTCTATCTCATAGATAATCTTGGTTTCTGCGTGTTTTTTTGTCAATTAGGAGAGAAATTTAGGGTACAGGTTAGGGATTGTGAGGTGAGGGGGACATTGTCACTCTCTGTATTGACTTCTTCCACTCGACGGACTTTAAGCTCGGAAAACAATTTTTTTGTTTTTCTGTTCCTTTCTTGCACATTGTAATGACATTACACTTTATTAAAAACATTCACTGGGAACTGGAATATTTAATTAACCCCTCATCCTTTCAGTTGTTTCAAGTTCACAATTTTTATTTTACATAAGATATTTTATAACAAATTTCTCTCATTTGCACTCAAAAATATTCTAGTTAAATAGAGACTGGAAGACATATTACATTGGCAAGAGTAAGACTGCAGCTTGGGGTTTATTAACCTTGGGAAGACACAGGTAGAGGAGCCAGAGGCTGCCAATTTGATTAATCTGCTGACTTTTGAAAGTGGGACGGGGGTTAATAAAGTTGTAGATTTAGGCATGTAATAGAAAAAAATACCATGCTCCTGAGATAAATTGTGTCTTATCTGTTTCAGACTTATCTGTGTCTTATAAAAAAGAGGAAAATTTTAAGAAAAATTAACAATTGATGAGATATATCTGTTGTTCAGAACGACTGTTTCTGTATGTAGCAGGCATCTTCAATAAATCTCTTATGGTTACAGAAGCCAAATATTTTTCTTCAGATAAGTTAGTGCAAATCAATTTGGAAGAGCAGTCAAGAAATAACATGGTGATTAGTTGTAGGCCATAGAGAGAATGTAACACATAACATTGTCCCTCTCACTGATTATTGAAGATCAAGAGGTTAATTCATTATGATTAAAATTTAAGACAGTACACAAATGGTTGTAGGGAAGGTGATTTTAATTAATAATTGAGGGTTTTGTTGATCCAAAATTCCATAAAGGAATTAGAGTATGATATGCATGTGAATCCCCCCAATTTCAAACCTGTGTAGAATAAATGCAGTGTTATAAATAGACAACAAAATAGAAACTAAGAACATTTAGGAATAAATGTGAGGGAGGACAAAATTATTATTTTGGTGTCAAAAATCATTATTTTGGCATCAAAAATATTATCTGTGAAATCTTTAGATACCTTTAAGACACATTGATATGTTGAACTTGCATGACTTCCTTTTGCGAGAAGAAGTAGTCTCCAAACCCTGAATCTTTCTATAAATAGAGGGAGAAATAGAGGGACAGAGAGACATAGAGAAAGGGTAACTTGCATTTAAATAAAAATAGAAATTATAGACAAAGCACAAAAGTGAATAAAATTAAAGTATTATTTTTAAATATGATTTTCTTAAATATTCAATTTTTATTTGTAGTGCTACATTTAATGCGTAATTATCAACAGAAAATAAAATAATAAAATTCTATCAAAATATCATGACAAGAGAAATATCTCACAGAAAGAAATTAATGTTAAAATGACACGACTTTAATAGTGTTAATATAAGTTATTTATTTATTTGGGTTTCGGAGTCACACCTGGGAGTAATCAGGACTTACTCATTTTTTGTGCTCAGGGTACCATATGTGGTGCTGGGATTATAACCCAAGTCAATTTTATGCAAGGCAGTTGCCTTACACATTGTATTATTTACCCAACCCATTGAGTTAAAAGGTAAAAGGTAAAGGCCCTCCCGTTGACCGTCGATTTGCTCGAGCGGGCCCAGTAATGTCTCCATTGGAGACTTTGTTGTTACTGTGTCTGGCATATCGAATACTCTCGTAGCTTGCCGGGCTCTCCGAGAGGGGCGGAGGAATCGAACTCGGGTCGGCCATGTTGGCCGCTTGTAAGGCGAACGCCCTACCCGCTGTGCTATCGCTCCAGCCCATTGAGTTACTATACTAAAATATGCTAGTGTCATATTTAATAATTTGTTTATATGTATTCATAAAAACATCTGTCATATTTACACACATATATGTTGTGATTTAGAAAATATAGAGTTTTAGTTCATATAAGATAGAAATATTTATCACAGAGGATTTATCATCCTTCTGTGTAGATTGTATGTATATTTAGTTACCATTCCCAGACAACTTAATGGGAGCCAAAATATGAGAAAGCATGTGATTTTCTTAATTATTAGAGTATAGAGGTTAAAGAAAAGCAAACTTTGGAGCAAAGAAATCTGGGAGGATAGCAATTTTGGCTGCTTTTGGACTCCTCCTGGTAATGCTTAGGTGGCTATTCCCTAAGTTTAATGCTCTGATTATTTAGGGATAATGCAGTGTAAGACATTGAATTCAGGTCTTCTACATGCAAAGCATATAATTAGTCCTTTGAACTACCTTTCTGATCTAGAAATTTATCATTTTAAAGGAGACTTGTGAGTATTCTGCTTGGGGTTGATTTAGAAGCAATGTGCATTCAGTTGTTCTTTACCTGAAAATGTTTTTATTCTCCCTTTAAATCTAAGTGACACCCAGCAAGGTAAAGAACTATTGGTTGAGAATTTTCTTCATTCACAAATTTGAATAGATCATTACATCCCTTATTGCCTGTAGGACTTCATGTAAGATATACCTTGTGAGTTTTATGCTGTTTTCTTTATATTTGAGGATTCTCCACTGTCCCTTAAATTTTTGAGTAATCTTCCCCTCTTTCTTGTCATATTGACTACAATTTGTTTTGCTGTTACTCTATTTCACATTTTTTGTTTGCTTGTTTGTCTTATTTTGTTGATTTTCAGAATTTTATTTTTGTCCCTCTGCCATGTCATTCTGGGCTTTCCTATGGTTCTGCACTCAGATAACTTTTGAGGAGCACGGGCACCATAGGTAGTCCTAGGGATGGAACGTAGGTTGGTCATATGCAAGGAAAGCACCTTCCTGGCTGTGCTATGTCTCAGGTCCCTTGTTTGGCATTCTATGGGTCTCATGAATCTGTGCTCAGAACTCCCTTCTCAGATTGGAGGAGTTCTAAGCTACTATCTCACTAAACTTTTTTTTCTTCTTCTCATATACCAATTATTTACCTATTATTTCTATAGCTCTGTCCACTATTTAATTACTTAATTTTTATATCCTTTTTCTATTGCTTTTTCATTTTTATTGATGTCTTTATTTTGTCTAAAAGCCACAGATTTACTTTTGAGATTTCTCAGTTCTGCTACTGTTAACTGGCTACTGTTTTTCTTAACTCTTTCAATTATAATTAAATAAAAATTTTAATGCGTTGAATGCATATTTCTTCAGCATGAATTAATATATCATTTGTGCTTTCTTCATTTAAGACCATTGAGGATTGTTCTGAGATCATCCTCAGACACTGTCAAGAGGTTTGGTACATACCCGTGGTATAGAAATGTGATATAGGTGTATACATGTACATATGTGGTATATGTATAGACATATGCATGCAAACGACAAAGCAAGCATGATATCAAAATACAACAGTCACTATGTTAAACATATGCTTCTCAAGAAGTCAGCCTGGGGTGGGAAACAGAGGACATTGGTGAAGGGAAACCGAGACTGGTGATGGGGTTGGTGTTGAAACATTGTACTTCTGAAACTCAACTATGAATGACTAGGTAAACAATGGTGCCTTTTTATTTTTTAAGTTTTGAAAAATAAGTTTTGAGAATGTACCTTCTCTTCCTATCTGCTAAAACTGCAGAATACCTTGTTTTTCTCATTATTCCTTATCTTTCATGGTTGTTAAGAACTGAATTTCAAATTAGGTGATCTGAACATTAATTACTATTTCTAGCCACAACCATAGTCTTGTGGGGACTTTTAAGCAGGAGAGGGTGGGTGGAGAAATGTTGCAAATTTTACTGATGGGAAATATTAGTTGAGGATGGGTCTACCATGAAACCTACAGTGAACATTGAATGTGCACAGGGAGACAACTGAGTATGGGCTGTGGGTGAAAAAAACATGAATATGGGACCACATACACACCTATACAGTGTGAGGTGTGGGTATAGACAGGATGTGGGCCTAGATATAGAGCAGGTGTGGGAAATAACTGTAGAGACCCAGGAGTAGCTGGAATACAATTTGGGTTCAGGAAAGGATCTGGACATATGAATTGGAAGGTCTTCCTCAGCTGAAAACAAGAGTCCAGGATATAATATAATATATCATCTATCATATATTGTATTGGTAATTATATATTATATTGGCAATTACATATGTATATATACTTACATATATGTTTATATACATATATATACATATATATATACACACACACATAGTCCTTCTTGGAGAAGTTCTATAAGTTTTGTCAAGGGCTCCCCCCCTCTTCCTGCCCCATTACCCATGCTCTGTGACTTATTTCTGGGGTTATCTGGAGCAAGGAAGCCACTGCCCACCACTCAAATCCAAAAGCATACTGATATATTTTCACCCGTTTAATCCCATCCACTCTACAGGTTGTTGGTTTTTATCTTTCCTCAAATATCTCCATAATAACCTTCTTTCCAAAAGGGAATACTAAATACTGACTTGCATGACCACTGAAGGAAGATCCTAATGGCACTGAAACCATTAGTCAGGTGACCAAGGGTAACAACTTGCTAAAAACTATCAAAATAGATCATATATAAGCTATTTGGGAATCTGAGGTACAAATCAAAGCACCTTCAGGATTTTATGAACCATGGAGAAATAAAGACATCAACCTGCTCTGTCAGACAGGGACACTAGTCCAAGAAAATCATTGGACTCAAATAAATCCTCAACCATCATCAGTGAAGAACTTAAATCAATGTTCCATGCAATGGCCATGAAAAATAAAGCAATGACTGGAAAAATGTTACAAACAACTCAAAAATGAACTGTTCCATGGTACCAATCTATATACATGGAATTAAAGGAGTTAAAAATTGCAACAGCAAACCATAGTGATAGAATTCAACCTGTGAAGGACTGTAAGAATAATATTGAACACAAAGTGAGAAGAGAAAAGAATAGTAAACAAATGGAAGAGAATGTAACTCATGACAGATAATGGCAATATTAATAATTGGCATATCTGAGTAATAAAGGTAAAAGAAGAGAAAGAGAAAGGGGAATAACTGGTGGGAAAAATACCAATCAAAAGACTTCCTTATCTCTGGAGAGAGGCACCTACACAGATTTTAAAAGCCCAAAGAGTACCAAAGAAAATAGACAATGATTGGAAGCTTGCCACAGTATGTGGGGTTAAAGGGTAGATAGGATAGAGAGGGGCCAGCACGACAATAACTGATAGAAATGGTCACTCTGAGAAAGAACTGAGTGTTGGAAGTTGGTAATGTTATATACATCATAACCTTTCAGTATCAGTATTGCAAACCATAATACCCAAGAGGAAAGAGAGAGGGAGAAAGACAGAGAGAGAGAGACAGAAACAGTGGCAGAGAAAGAGAGACAGAGAGAGAAAGAGAAACTCCATGGCTTGGAGGCCAGCTGCACATACTAGGGGAAAAGGCAGCTCAGATAGAGAAGGGAGCACCAAATAAAGGGTGCTGGAAGGATCCTCCCAGGATGGGAGAAGCATTCTGAAAGTAGACTATAGACCAAACATGACTGCCACTCAATGCCTCATTTGCAAACTATAGCACCCAAAATGAGAGAGAACAAAAGAGAATGCCCTGCCACAGAGGCAGGGTGGGATGGGGGGGATGAGGATGGGGGGTGGGAGGGATACTGGGATCATTGGTGGTGGAGAATGGGCACTGGTGGAGGGATGGGTACTCAATCATTGTATAACTGAAACCCAAGCACAAAAAATTTCTTTTTTTTATTCAAAAACTGAATAGAGTAACTTTAATTAACCAAAATTAAAAAGGAGAATATATATATAAATATATATATATCACAAACAAATACATGCTTCCTTTTTTTTAATTCACCTCATTTAGGATTTAGGGGCTGGTGAGGTAGTATTGTGGGTAGGGGATTTGCCTTGCACATAGCCAACCCTGGTTATATCCCTGTCACCCTATATGTTCCACTGAGCGAAGATTAAGGATTAAGTGCCCTCCAAACTTCTCCAACCTCCCAAATTCACCTCATTTATAAGCAAACATTTTTACATTTAACCATTTTAAGTATAATTTTCAGAATTTCCTGCCAGTTCTTAGAAGATTTCAAAATCTCTGATATTCAGTCTCATTGTTTCTGATTCTTTTTTTTTTCAATCTGATTGACTTTTTTTTTCTTGTGTGTGTGTGTGTTTGTGTGAAACACCATGAGATACAGTTGCAGACTTACAGGTTTTTGTGCTTGGGTTTCAGTTATACAATGATCAAGTACCCATCCCACCACCAGTGCCCATTCTCCACCTCCACCAATCCCAGTATCCTTCCCACCCTCCCATCCCCCATCCCACTCTGCCTCTGTGGCAGGGCAATCCCTTTTGTTCTCTCCTTTTGGGTGCTGTGGTTTGCAGAAGAGGCATTGGGTGGCAATCATGTTCGGTCTAGAGTCTACTTTCAGCATGCATCTCCCATCCTGGGCGGATCTTCCCAGCACCCTTTATGTGGTGCTCCCTTCTCCATCTGAGCTGCCTTTACCCCTAGAGTGGGTGGCTGGCCTTGAAGCCATGGAGTGAACCTCCTGGTATTTATCACAGCTGTTCTTGGGTGTTAGTCTCTTATTTTGTTACTTTATGTTACCCAAATGAATGCAATCTTTCTATGTCTATCCCTCTCTTTTTGGCTCATTTCGCTTAGCATGATATTTTTCATGTAGTACCACTTGTATGTAAATTTCATGACTTCATTTTTTTTTCTAACAGATACATAGTACTCCATCGTGTAGATGTACCAAAGTTTCTTTAACCAGTCATCTGTTCTTGGTCACTCAGGTTTTTTCCATATCCTAGCTATTGTAAACAGTGCTGCAGTGAACAAACAAGTGCAGATGTCACTTCGACTATACTATGTTGCCTCTCGGGGTATAATCCCAGGAGTGATATTGCTGGGTCAAATGGGAGCTCAATTTCTAATTTTTTGAGAATTGTCTATACTGTTTTCCAAAAGGGTTTAACCAGTCGGCATTCCCATCAGCAGTCAAGGAGGGTCCCTTGCTCGCCACATTCGCACCAACACAGGTTGCTTTTGTTCTTTTGGATGTGGGCCAGTCTCTTTGGTGTGAAATGATATCTCATTGTTTTTTTTATCTGCATCTCCCTGATGATTAATGATGTAGAGCATTTTCTCATGTGTCTTTTAGCCATTTGGATTTCTTCTTTGAGAAGGTTTCTGTTCATTTCATTGCCCCACTTTTTGATGGGGTTGGATATTTTCTTCTTGTGGAGTTCAACCAGTATTTTGTATATCTTTGATATCAACCCCTTGTCGGATGTGTATTCAGCAAATATCCTTTCCCATTCTGTAGGCCCTCCCATTGATCATCAATTTGCTCGAGCGGGCCCAGTAACGTCTCCATTGGAGACTTTGTTGTTACTGTGTCTGGCATATCGAATACTCTCGGTAGCTTGCTGGGCTCTCCGAGAGGGGCGGAGGAATCGAACTCGGGTCGGCCATGTTGGCTGCGTGCAAGGCAGACGCCCTACCCTCTGTGCTATTGCTCCAGCCCGTCTTTGTATTTTGGTCACTGTTTCTTTTGAGGTGCAGAAGCTTCTTAGTTTAAGATAGTCCCATTTGTCTATCTCTGTTTTCACTTGCTTGGCCAGTGGCATGTCATCTTTGAAGATACCATTAGCTTCAATGTCATGGAGGGTTTTGCCAACTTTTTCCTCAATATACCTATGGATTCCGGTCTTATGATGTTTTGATCCATTTTGATCTTACTTTTGTACATAGTGTTAGGCAGAGATATGAGCCCAGTTTTTTGCATGTAGCCATCCAGTTTTACCAGCACCATTTGTTGAAAAGACTTTCCTTACTACCCTTCACATTTCTTGCTCCTTTATCAAAGATTAGATGATCATATGTTTGAGGGGAGATGTCAGTATATTCAACCCTGTTCCATTGGTCTGCAGCTTTGCTTTTGTTCCAGTACCATGCTGTTTTGATTATTACCCAAGCACAAAAATCTCTAAGTCTCCAACTGTACCTTATGATGTTTCTCTAATAAAAATTTGAAAAAAGAGAGAAAGAGAAAGAAGTCTTGCCATTGAGGCAGGTGAGGTGGCCGGGAAGGGGAGGGGAGGTACTGGGGACATTGGTGGTAGTAAATTTACACTTGTAAAGGACTGGGTATTAAAACATTATTTGAGTGAAGCCCAATATGAACAACTTTGTAATGGTGTATCTTACTGTGATTCATTTAAAAAATTAAATACAAACAACTTAAAAAATAGATAAAAGTCACTTAAACTACAAACACAATAGGCTCAAACAAATCAATGTCAGACACATAGTAATCAAAATAGTAAAATCAAAAGACAGAGATAGACATTTAAAGCAGCAATAGAAAAGAACACACTCAAATGCATGAAAAAAATAAGAATAAAAACATATATTCCCTATGATATCTTATAGGACAGGAAAGAGTGTAATGATGTATTTAAAGTACTGAATGAAGAAAACTTGCAGCCAAAAGTCTACTAGATGGCAAAGCTATCATTTATACTTGAGGGAGGGATAAGAAACTTTTAGGCAAATACACACTGGCAGCATTTCCAAACTAAACGAATTTTGCACGAATTACTGAAAAGACACACAAAAAATAAATCGACGTGCAAAAACAGGTTGATTACACATACAGACACACACTCACAAGCAAGGCAAAAAACTGTTTTTGTTATTGATCTCTTTCAGTGCCAATGGACTAAGCTTGCCTCCCTTAAAAAATATACAGGAAATGGATGCATCAGGAAATAATGCATCATCTGCGGTCTACAATAAACTCATCTGCGGTCTACAATAAACACACCTAAACTCACAGACTACATACAAATTCAAAGTGAAGGGATGGAAACAATTATACAAACCAGTTAAGTACAAAAGTAATCTGGTACAGCCATGCATATATATGACAAAATAACATTGGTCTGATAGCAATAGAAATATCAATGCATAACAAATAGCAATACAAAGAAAGCAGAAACAGTGATGAGCCCTAATTATTTAGTAGAGGAGAAGTAGATCAAAAATAATAATTGTCATCAAAATTCATCATGAATCATGAATCACGACCATCCTGTTATTCGTCGATTGCCTCGAGCAGGCCCCAGTAATGTCTCCTTCATCCTAGCCCTGAGATTTTTAAGAAAATGCTATAGTCAAGGCTCTTTAGGAGAATGAGACCCATCATTGTTACTGGTATTTGGCATATTGGGTACACCACGGGGAGTTTGCCAGACTCTGCCATGTGGGCAGGTAACATTCGGTAGCATGCCAGTTTGTCCGAAGTAGGAATGAGATAATAAGATGTCATAATAAGATGACATAATAAGATTCGCGGCCGCGCGGTTCTGGGAGCTGTTTTTTATAGTCTCTGAGTCTTGGCCGTTGGTGGGATTACAAGGCGCCAGGGGGCCAGTTGGTGGGTGTGACCCCTGCCTACTGGAATTTGGAGGATCTGGGTGGAGGATGCTCAGCCCCGATCTGAGTAGGCTTGGAGATCTCAGCCCTGGGACCCGCTTGCCTTTGTTCCTTTGCCGGTACCTTCAGGTGTGCGGAGAGTGGTCTCAGCAAGTTGGTGGCTGGTCCTGGAGGTATTTGGCTGCCGGAGCCCTGGTCGGGGCAGGGAGGAAAGCTCAACCCGCTCCCCTCCAAGGGGCCCTGGCGAGGACAGCCAGGCGCAGGGGCAGGAGAATGCACTGTTCTCTTCCGGGAGCTGGGTTATATAGTCTCTGAGACTTGGCTGTTGATGGGATTACATGCCAGGGGCCAGTTGGTGGGTGTGACCCCTGCCTACTGGAATTCAGAGGATCTGGGTTGAATCAAAATTCATACAACAAATTAAACCTCAGCAAAGCATAAAGTTTCTGTTCACAAGCCTTAAGAGACACATTGACAGAAACCAATAGTAGTGGGAAATTCTATTTTCAGCAATAGAGAGATGGACCAGATAGATTATCACTAAAGAAAAAAGAACCCTAAATGATTAGCTAAAAATAACTGGAATTGTTGGACATATGTAGGGCTTCTCATCCCAATATCCAAGAATAAATATTCTTCTCTAGAGCACATGGAACTTTCTCCATGATAGATCATATATTAGGGCAGAACTCAAGCACTCATACAGTTAGAAATATAGAAATTGTACAAAGAAACTTATCATAACATAACTATTAAAGTGTAAATTTGGGGCCTTTGCTTGCATGTGGGGAGGGCATTTGCCTTGCATGCGGCCAACATGGGTTCAATTGCCAGCATCCCGTATGGTCCCCTAAGCACTGCCAGGAGTAATTCCTGAGTGCAAGAGCTAGGAGTAACCCCTGAGCATCACCGGGTGATACCTAAAAAGCATAATAAATAAATAGATAAATAAATAAAGTTGAAATTAACCACAGAAAGATGATGGGCAAAACTTCCAGCACTTGGAAGCTGAGCAAAACAATGCTAAGCAACAAATGAATCAAAGAGGAAATCAAGAAAGAAATAAAAAGATTTCTTGAAAGTACTGAAATTGAATGTACAAGCTATCAGAATCTATCAGATACAGGAAAAGCTTTACAAAGGAAAAATTAATAGCAATTCAGATATACATTAAGAGAGAAGAAAAATCCAAATCAACAACATAATCACATCTCAAAAATCTGGAGAAGGTAGAGTAAATGAACTAAGAAAAAGTGGTAAAAGGAAGAAAATAGTAGTGGAAGGAGGAGATAGTATAAACAAGAGTAGAAATCAATTACATAGACACCACAAAAATATTCAAAGAATAATAGAACAAGCTGTTGGTTCCTCAAAAGCAATAAACGAGATAGATTAACTGTTAAACTCACAGAGAAAAGAAACAATAATGTTCAAACATATTCGATCATAGATAAAAGGGGGTACATTACAACAGAGCCTTCAAAAATGAAAATATAATGATGTTATTATGAAAAATTTTGTGCTTTTAAATAGGAGAATTTAGGGGTGAAAATGGATAAATTATTGAGTCATGTACTCTCCGAAAGCTGAAAGAGGAGGAAGTAGGGAGCCTAAACAGGCCAACCACAAGTTGAAACAATAATTAAGTATCTCCCCAAGAACAAATGTCCCAGTTCAGATGACTTCACTGGTATGTTATACCAAACATTCAAAGATTTACTGCCTTTACTTCTTAAGCACTTCCAACACACTGAAGACACAATAATACTTCATATGATCTTCTATGGAGCTAACACTACATTACTACCTAATGTAGATAATGACAGAAAAGAAAATTCCAGACCAATCTCCCCCAATGAATATCAATGAAAAAATCCTTAATAAATTTTCCCTAACTGAATCAAATTAATATAAATAAATATATATAATATATATATAATACATCTTGAATCTGTGTGATTCTTCCCAGCTATGAAAGCATGGTAGAACATAATCAATTAACATAATACAGAACATTAGTTAAAATATAAAAATCCATCTCTGGAAAGAAAGATAGCGGCCGCACGGGAGCCTTGTGGACAGCAGGTTTGAGCCGGGCTCGGCGGGAGCGGCGGGGACCTCATGGGAAGGGGGGCTTTGTGGGCTGTCCCCCACGCCCCACCGAGGTCGCCAGCTGCCCCCACGAGCGGCTCTCCGGCACGGCCACGACTCCAGGGCACAGAAGCCAGTCTCTTAACTATCTAACTTTTAATAGAAATTCTTCCAGGGTCAATAAGTAAAATAGCAGAAATTCAAATTCATTTTATTCTTAAACCAAGTTGTAGAAAGCAAATCATTTCACAATGCTGTTTCAGCATATCTGATTGTGGGGGGTGGGTCGTAAACTCTAAACAATAATTGTGCATCTTCTATCGAAACAATCTATCTAGTAAAAGTAGATAGAGTATTAACTAGAACTCATCTGCCTCACAAGAATTGGGAGGGGTGGGAGGTGGGGGTCTATTGGGGTTCGGGGTCAAAAATAAGTATTGGTAAAGGGAAATGTGTTTGATATTTACATGACTGAGACCTAAACCCGAAAGCTCTGTAACTTTTCCCACAGTGATTCAATAAATAAATAAATTTAAAAAAATAAATAAAATAAATATATATTTAAATATAAATAAATAAAGAACCGTCAGAAAAAAAATATAAAAATCCATATGATCATATCAATTAATGCAAAAAAACTTTTGAAAACATCCAACATCTGTTCGTGATAACTCCCACCCAACTAAGATAGCAGTGGTAGAGTGAACCTTTCTAAAGAAAATAATGACCATTTATAAGAAATACACAGCTAGCATCATTTTTTTTCCTTTTTGCTTCTTGGGTCACACCTAGCGATGCACAAGGGTTAATCCTGGCTTTGCATGCAGGAATTAGTCCTGGAGGTGCTCCGGGGACCATATGGGATACTGGGAATCGAACTCAGGTCAGCCCTGTGTAAGGCAAACGCTCTACCCGCTGTACTATCACTCCAGCCCCAGGCATCATTTTTAATGGTAAGAACTGAAAGACTTCCGAGATCAGTTACACAACAGTGATGACCACTCTGCTCTTTTTTTCAATATGTTTTCAGTCCTGGCTAGAGCAATGAGGCAAGAAAAAAAATCAAATGGATCCAAATTAGAAACGAATAATTCAGTGTATCATTATTTACAGAACTGATGATGGGATTCTTAGAAGACCCTAAAGAGTACAGAAAAAACTATTAGAAATCACAAACTAATATAGCAAAACACCCAGCTATAAAATCAGTGCCTCAAAATCATTTTCATTAATATATAAAAGAATGGATCAGAGGAGAAAGTTATCAAGAGTCTATTCCATTTAAAAATCACATCCAAAAACATCAAATATCTAGGACTCAACAAATGATGTCAGAGTTCTATATTATGTAAGAGATAGAAGACCTTATAAAATGGAAAATTATGTGATGCCCATGGATTAGAAGAATCAATATTTTTAAAATGACTATCCTACCTATTATTACATATGTTTGTTGCAACCCCCATATAAATTCTGATGACATCTTCAAGGACCTACAAAAGTTAATTTCAAAGTTTTTCATGGAATCAGAAAAGACCATGGATAGCCAAAATCATAATAAAAATTATAAATTGCAACAAATCTGATATCCTTATTTGGAACTGTATTGTAAAACTATAGTGATAAAAACCTCATGGCACTAGAATAAATATAGGACCTCTGATAAGTAGGTCAGAATCAAAAACTAATAAGAAAACCCCTGTATATAGACAGTTATTTTCAAAAAGGGTGTTGAGAACATGAAATGGAGTATAAGCACCCTGCTCAACAAGTAGTGCTGGTTAAACTCAATAATGACGTATAAGAAATTAAAGGGATCCATATCTCACAACTTACACAAAAATCAACTAATAATGGGTCAAAGACTATTATCTAACCAGAAAATGTAAAATTTATTAAGTAAAATATATGTAGAATGCTCCCAGATGTGAAACTCAAAAGTGTCATCACATTCATTCAATTAAAAGTAATTTTCAAAAACCTGATGTTACTGGAAAATGCAACAAAATATAAAATTAAAAGTATGGGACTACATCAAATTAAAGTTTTCAGCATGGCAAAGGAAAAAGAGGGTAAAAACTTAAGTACAACTAAATGAATAAAAAAGAAATTGCACCTAACACATTAGATAAATGTTTGATATCCAGGATATATAAAATGTACTCACAAAGTTCAACAAAATAATATATAAAAGAAACAGAAGAGAAAATGAACAGATAGTTCTCAGAGGAAGGTAGTTGTATGCCAATTAAATAGCTTCTGCATGGCAAAAGAAATACAGGTTCAACCACTGTGGGAAACAGTAAGTAAAGTCATCAGTTAGCTTAGAATTGAACTGCCATATAAGCCAGCAATCCATTTTGGGGTACCTACCTTCAAGACAAAAATACAAAATCAAAATACATTTGTTCAGAGCGATATATGCACAACAACATTCATTAGTGTACTTAGTACAATAGCTAAGATATGGAATCAAGCCAAGTGTCTAATTGTTGAAAGGATTATGTAGGTAAATGAGGGTGCCCGTGTGCATACACACACACACACACACACACACACACACAATGAAATACTGCACAACTGCAATGAACGATAAAATTCACCTTTTTTGCTGTAAGATTGTTGGAACTGAAAGTATCATGTTGAGTGAAGTAAGCCAGAAGAATAATGACAAACACTGGGTGAGCTCATTTTTGTGTGGTATACAGAATAACTGGATGAAGACATGCAATTTAGTTAAGAGAAGATTCCCAAATCTCCCTTTACTCCAGAACTTAGAGAGGACAAGGATAGAGAAAGAAATAAAGAAATGAAGGTTGGAAAGAAGATGATGAGAAAGTAAACTAATGGGGATCAAGGGTCAGGGTTTTTGTCACAGTGATGGTGTATAAAAGCAATATAATATAGCACTGTAGCACTGTACCACTGTCCTCCCATTGTTCATCATTTTGCTGAAGAGGTCCTAGTAATGTCTCCAATGTGAGACTTGTTGTTACTGTGTTTGACATGTACAATATGTCACAGGTAGCTTTCCAGGCTTTGCTGTTCTGGCAAGATACTCTCTGTAGATTGCCGGGCTCTCTGAGAGGGTAATCCAGGTAGGCCGTGTGCAAGGCAAACACCCTACCCGCTGTGCTATCGCTCAAGCCCATAATATACGTATGTATGTGTATATATATATATATGTATATATAAAGTAAAGTAAGTAAAGTAAAGGCCCTCCCGTTGATCGTCGATTTGCTCGAGCGGGCCCAGTAACGTCTCCATTGGAGACTTTTGTTGTTACTGTGTCTGGCCTATCGAATACTCTCGGTAGCTTGCCGGGCTCTCCGAGAGAGGCGGAGGAATCGAACTCGGGTCGGCCATGTTGGCCGCGTGTAAGGCGAACGCCGCCCTACCCGCTGTGCTATCGCTCCGGCCCTATATATATATGATATATAATAAGAGCACAGCCTCAATAGCACTAAACATATGAGATCTAAGCTTCAACTACTACAACTTTGTAATGTGCCTGTCAAGGGGTTTGTTGAGCAGTAGGGGCTAAATGGAGTGTGGGGCCACTGGTGCAAGGAATTTAACATTGGTGGTGGAATTAGTGTTGAAATAGTATATCCCTAAACTCAACTATCAATAACTTTGTAAATCATGTCTCTTTCATTAAAATAAAAATACTCTTTTTATTATTAATGATTAGAATAAGCTATTTATGAAAGCAGAACCCAAGTCAGTAGAGGTTCAGGCTCAGAAAACTGTTTTCTCCAGTTTGAAATGTGAAGTTAGGAAACAATATAGCATAGCACATGTCTAAATTACGTGCACCCTTTTATCTCTCTGCATCACTTCATGTTTCTTTATTGTACTAGAGCTCCAAACGTTACCCTTTATTTTCAGCAGTAAGGTAAAAAAACATGGAAATGCAATCCTCTTTCAATTAGTAGGAATCCAAGAGGTTGTATAGATTATTTCCAAGCATATTGCCTAAAGTTGGTCATGTACCTAGTTAGGAGAGCTTCAAATGTTTTCTTTATCATTGATAGCTACATGTGAAGGCATATTTAAGATTAAACTACCTGGGGACTGTAGAAGAATGTGTATTGGAAGACACCCTGATGTAATCACAAATTTAAAGGAACAAATAAGCAAAAATCTTAGTGTATACTTACTGGTTATCATATAATCACATAACTACTTCCTTGAATTGGAAAGTTGAAATTTTGCTGTAGCCTGTGAGTAAATGTTACCTTTATCTTTACTTACAGATGAAAATGGGATAATGCAATTTGAATTCACACTACCCCGAGTCTCCCAGAATAGAAGAAATACTATCTAAATAAAATTGATATGTTGACCTTGAGGAAAGAAAAGTTTTCACATTATATTCATATCTCCATCCCACCTTTTGCTGATTTATCCACTTATCACTTTTACAATGACTGTAAAAGAAAATTGAAGTTAGAACTATAAACATAAATCCTTATTTATAAGCAAGTCTAAGAGTTCTTGCTTATTTCCAGGATTGACAGAGAAATGGGATTGGTGATAATTTAAGAATCAAAGAGTTTTTCTTTTTAACACAAAATATGCAAAATTTATTTAGAATTAGCATTGGTAACAGGAGCATATTTTGAAGCAAGGAAAAAATCTTAATACCTCTCTGAATATGTGAAAAGCATATATGTTTCAGATAATTTATTCTATTTCCCTCATTTATATATTTTTTTTGCTCAGGAATGTCAGGTCTCTGAACACTAGAAACCAGAAAGTAGGAGTAATAGTGAATTATATTCTCAGATATTAATTTTCTTGAAAAAATCTGAAAGAAGAGATGAAACTTGTCAGCATTATCTGTGAGGTTTTTACATTTTCATTGTATTAAATCAATAAAAGGACAAATTGGCAGCAATGGCAGAAGAAATCTATCCTGCAGTATATAAATGAGCAAAAGCCTTTTAGACTTGGGAAACAGATAAAGAACTTTGCTTAGAAGAATCCCATCAGTCTTAATTGTGACAGGAGTGTAGAAACTATTAAATGTGCCACTGCATATTTTGTCTTTTGGAAAAGATATTTTTGAATGGAATGGAGATATTCTAAATGGGATACAAGAAGAAAATGTTAAATATATTTTAAATATGTTTTAAAAATCTGTATTCTAAAGTTTTTTATTCATTTTTATTTATTTATTTTAGAATAAAATGTTAAATATATTTTAATTATGTTTAAAAATCTGTATTAAAGATTTTTATTCTTTTTATTCATTTATTTTAGAAAAATGTTAAATATATTTTAATTATGTTTAAAAATCTGTATTCTAAAGATTTTTTATTTATTTTTATTTTCTGATTTTCAGTTTTATTAATAACGGTTTCTCATGGACATAATTCCAACACCACACCAATTACTAGGATGCCTGGGAATCAAGCTTGCTTCCCACTCATTTCCCTTCCAACCAAATTGTTCCCCTATTGTATTGCCTTTGAATCTTTGTTGCTAACTTACTCCCTAAGTCCTACATATGAATGAAATGAAATCATTTTGTCCCTGTCCCTTTCATTCTGACTGATTGCACTCACCATGATATTTTATGGTTCCATCCATGTTGCTAAGAACTTCACCATGGTCAATTAGCATCCATGTAGGGTATGCAAGGGTGATTCGATATAAACAAATTAATTAACATAATATACCCAGCAGTAAAAGGAAAGATAAAAATCATACCATCATATAAAAACAGTGCAGAGAAAGCTCTTGACAAGACCCAGCATCCAGTTATGATAAAAATACTCAACAAAACATGATTGGGAGGAACCTCCTGCAAGGATGGTCCATGGGTATTGGTCTGTCTCTATATGTGTTCATCATTTTCTCTTTGACTGATTCACCTCTGCTACATGGACGCTGAAAGTGTCAATCTGATTGTCTTAAACAGGATCCCCACTTTATTCAATATATTACTGGAAATACGTTATCAGCAATTAGAAAAAAATTTTAAAAAATTAAAACCAAAGGGTCAAACTGGACAAAGAATAATTCAAACTTTCACTAGTGTATGTGCCGTGGTATCAAAAAAAAAACAAACCCTAAAGATACCATTAAGGAACTTTTAAAAACAATCAAAGTAACAAGCTACAAGTCAAAACACAAAAAGCGTCTGTCCTTCTATGTCCAAATACTGATTTAGAAGAGAGAGGGATCAAATAATTTACTATTCAAACTAGGGTAAAACATATCAAATGCCTAGGAATTGACTTAATGAAAGAAATAAAAGAACTTCATCTGGATAACTTTAAGTACCTGAAAAATGAAACACAAGATGATATCAGGTAATGGAAAAATATTACATAGTCATGGATTAGAAGCACCAACATTTTCAAAATAACCACATTATCTGCATTGCTATAGGCATTCAATCCAATCCTCATCAAAATCCCAATGACAATATTCAAAGGCTAGAATAGTGACTGGTAAAATTTGTTTGGAATCCTAAACCATCCTCAGATACTCAAGGCTGAATGGTTGGGTATGATTTTTATATGACTTTATTGTCAAAGAATAAACTAATTGAACTACATCAAGTTTAAAATGTTCTGTATGACAAAATAAACATTAATTAAAAGACATCCTGCTGATTGAAGAAAATATTCTCACACAATGTCAGTGAAGTTTTAATATGGAATATACAAAGCACTCAAAAATATATCAATATGTTTAATACCGCTTTAAAAAAACAGATTTGCAAGCCAGAATGAAGAGAAGCTGGTTCCCTTCAGCCCAGGGTGTCAGCCCCAGTAGTGCCAGCCTGAAGAAACCTCCCTGAGTGCATAGCCAGCCTGGGATTGGGTTAGCCCAAATACCCTGGCCTGCTGGTGTGTGTGTGGATGTGTGTGTGTGTGTTCTCCATGCTCCTTAAATGCACAATTTGAGCCTGATTACATCTTTTGGATTTGTTTCATTAAAAAAGAAGCACTTTCAGTAGAGTTGTCTTTTTTGTTTGTTTTTCCCTAATCCATGAACAGGAGATGTGTTTCCATTTCCTCGTGTCCTCTTTTAGCTCTTGCCATCATGTTTTGAGTATTCTTTGTAAAGATCTTTTACCTCCTTAGTTAAGGTAACTCTGTATTACTTGATCTTATGCAGGATGATTGTGAATGGGACTTTTTTTTAAATATAACTTTCTCTCTTCCATTAGATGCATATAGGAAACACAGACTTTTAGGTATTGGTTTTGTAACTTGCCACTCTACTATAAAAATCTATTGTTTCTAGGAGTTTTTTGATAGAGATTTAGGGTCCTTTAAGTATAGTTTCATGTAACTTGCAAATAGAGCTTGATTTCTCTCCTTCCTACCTGGATGCCCTTAGTATCTTTTAATTTCCTGTTATGGCCAGTAATTTTAGGACTATATTAAATAGAAGTGGTGAGAGTGGGCAACCATGCCTAGTACCTGATGTAATATGGAAGTCTTTTAGTTTTTCCCCACTGATAATGCATGCTGTGGGTTGTGGTAGGTAATTTTGACTATATTGAGGAAAGTTCCTTCAGCTCCCATTTTTTGAGAGTTTTTTCATCAATGGGTGATGGATTTTGTCAATTGTTTACATATTCATCTGTTTATATGATCATATGGATTTTATCTTTATTTTTATTGATATGGTTTATGATGTCTATTTAATTCTGAAAATTAAAACATCCTTGCATCCCTGGGATGAATCCAACTGGATAATGGTATACGATCCTTTTTATGAGTTGTTGGATTCAACTTGCTAGAATTTCATTGAAGATCTTTGCATCAGTGTAATACACTAGTGAATCCATCTGTGCCTGGGCTGTTTTTTCCGTGGCGATGTGCACATGTGCACTTAGTAAGAATGTGTTTCCGCTTTTGGGGTATGAAAACCCTCTATATACTTCTTCTCTTCCATTTGTTTCCTCAAATAAAGCATTTCCTTGCTGTGCTTTAGTCTACTTGATCTATCAAGAGGTTACAAAGCAGTGTTGAAATCTCCAACTACTATTGTGTTGCTATCAATGTCTCTCTTCAAGATTATTAACAGTTGCTTAAAGTAGTTTGCTGATACTTCATAGGTACACTTGTTGTTAGCAGTATGAATTCTCCTTTTACAGATCTTTTGATCATGAAAAAATGTCCTTCAAAGTCTTTTATAATCTTCTTCAACCTGAAGTCTATTTGGTCTGATACTAGTTTGACCATGCTGGCCTTTTTTTGTTTTGCTTTTTGGGTCACACCTGGCGATGCACAGAGGTTACTCCTGGCTCTGCACTCAGGAATCATTCCTGGCGGTGCTCAGGGGACCATATGGGATTCTGGGAATTGAACCTGGGTTGACCGAGTGCAAGGCAAACACCCTACCTGCTGTGCTATTGCTCCAGCCCCCATGCTGGCCTTTATAAGGAAGTTGTTTGCTTGAAAAATAATTTTCTAACTTTGACTTTGAGTTTGTGTTTACTTGGACTGTTCAGATATGCTTCTTGCAAGTCACAGTGTTAGGTTTAATTTTCTAATCCATCCAACCACTCTGTGACTCTTAATTGGTGCACTTAGTCCACTGACAGTAAGAGAGATATTATTATGGAGTTTTGTCCCATCTTCTACGAGTGTTGGTGTATAGAAGGGCCTTGTCTTGTCTTAAAGTAACCCATTTAGTTCATCTTATAACAAGGGTTTGAGTCTACAAAGTTTCTAAGCTGTTCTTTGTCTGTGAAGTTGTGTATCACTTCTTGAAATCTGAATGAGAGTCTGGCTGGGTAAAATATTATTGTTGAGACATTCATTTTATTGAGTTTTTTTTTTAACTGTATCCCACCACTGTCACCAGGCCTGGAGTGTTTCTTCTGATAACTCTGCTTAAATCTTAAGGTTGCTTCTTTGGTAATTGCCTTTGATTTTGTCACTTTTAGTATTCTATCTCTGGTTTTCTTCATTCTGATTAGGTTGGTTTTTGGTGCATTTTTTTTTGGATTTCTTTTAGCTGGTAACTTTCAGCCTTACAGGTCTGTGTGCATGCACCCTTCAGATCTGCAGTGTTCTCAGCTATGATAGCTTTGACAGTTGCTTCTTCATCAGGGTTTTCTTATTGCCTTCAGGGACCACCTGCTTCTTATATTGTTATTCTTAAATTTATCTCAAAGTTCTCTTGTCAACTGCTGGTTTATGTTTAGTCTCTTTTCTATCTTCTCTGTTGTTTGCAGATTACTTTCTACCTGACTTGGAGCTCACTGATTGCCCTCATCAGCTGTTATTCCCATGCTGAGGCCTTCCAGTGAATTTTTCATTTCACCTACCAGGTTCTTGAGAGCTTTCATTTTTTCCTTGGAGTTTTGTCTGTATTTTCCTCATTTTTGCTCTTATATCCTCTTGTATTTTATTGATGGTACATTCCACATTTTTTTGAGTTCTTAATGCATCCTCCTCATCAATTCCACTTCTGAGAATATATCAGTAGGGTGCAAAAAAGAACAGTAGAAATGACATCTGCACCTGTATGTTCATTACAACACTGTTCACAGTAGCCAGAATCTGTTCTTTTTTTTGCACCCTTGGGATATATTCCCAGAATTGGTATTGCAGGATTATATGTAAACTCAATTTCTAGTTTCTTGAGAAATGTCCATACTGTTTTCCAGAAAGGCTGAACAAGTCAGTATACCACCAGCAGTGAAAGAATGTCCCTTTTTCCCCATATCCAAGCCAGAACTGGTTGCAGTTGTTCTTTTGAATGTGTGCCACTCTCTGTGGTGTGAGATGATATCTCATTGTTGTTTTAATCTGCATATCCCTGATGATTAGCCATAAGTAGCATTTTTTGTGTGATGTTTGGCCATTTGTATTTCTTTTTTGAGGAAGCTTCTGTTAATTTCTTCTCCCAATTTTTTGATGGAATGGGAGATTATTTCTTGTACAGTTTTGCTAGTGTCTTGTATATCCTGGACATTAATCCCTTATCAGATAGGTATTGGGTAAATTTTCTTTCCCATTCTGTGGGCTCTCTCTGTATTTTAGTCACTCTTTCTTTTGAAGTGAAGAAGCTTCTTAGTTTGATGTAGTCCCACTTATTTATGTTTGTTTCCACTTCTTTGGTCGACATGGTGTTTCATCCTTAAAGACGCTTTTAGATTCAATGTCATGGAGGGTTCTGCCTACATTTTCCTCTGTGTACCTTGTAAATTCATGTCTGTTATTGAGATCTTTAATCCACTTTGATCTGGCTTTTGTGCCTGACATTATACAGAGGTTAGAGTTCATTTTTTTGCAGGTAACTATCCAGTTTTCCAAACTTAACTTATTGAAGAGGCTTTTCTTGTTCCACTTCACATTTCTTGCTCCTTTGTCAAAAATTAAGTGGTTATATATCTTGCAGTCTGTGACAGAACAGTCAACTCTGTTCCATTGGTCTGCAAGTCTGTTTCCAGTCCAAATCCATGCTGTTTTAATTACTACTGCTTTCTAGAACAGTTTGAAGTTGGAGAAGGTGATACTACCCATCTTCTTTATTCAAAGGATTGCTTTAGCTATTTTTGTGGGTTTATTTTTCTATACGAATTTAAGGAGTGTTTTGTCTATTTCTTTGAAAAATGTCATGGTTATCCTGATAGAGACTGCATTAATTTTGTATAGTGCATTGGGCAGTATTGTCATTTTGATAATGTTAATCCTCCCTATCCATGAGCAGGGGATGTGTCACCATTTCCTAGTGTCCTTTTATTTCTTGAAGTAGTTTTTTGTAATTTTCCTAGTATAGATCACCTTTTGGGTTAAGCTGATTCAGAGGTACTTGATTTTCTGAGGTACTAATGTGAATAGGATTGTTTTTACAATATATTTTTATTCTCTTTAATTATTTGTATATAAGAAAGCCATGGACTTTTGGGTGTTGATTTCGTAGCCTGCCACTTTACTATACAAACCTATTGTTTCTAGGAGCTTTTCTGTAGAGTCTTTAGGGTTTTCTTACTATCATATAATCTGCAAATAGAGATAGCTTGACCTCTTCCTTTCCTATCTGTATGTCCTTGATATCTTTTTCTGGCCTAACTTCTACGGTCAGTACTTCTAGTACTATATTGAATAGTAGTGGCAAAAGCGGGCAACCTTGTCTTGTGCCTCATTTTAGAGTGAAGTCTTTTAGTTTTTCCCCATTGAGAATGATGCTTGCCATGGGCTTGTGGTAGATGGCTTTGACTATACTGAGGAAAGTTCCTTTGGTACACATTGTGCTGAGAATTTTCTTTATAAATGGGTTCTGGATCTTGTAAAATGCTTTCTCTGCATCTATTGATATGATCAAAATTTTTATTATTTCTTTTATTGAGATGATGTATTATGTTGATTGACTTGTGAATGTTAAACAAATCTCTCATATCCTGGATGAATTTTACTTGGTCATGTTGTATGATCTTTTTGATGAGTCATTGGATTCTATTTGCTAACGTTTTGTTGAGGATCTTTGCATCTGTGCTCATCAGGGATATAGGCCTGTAATTCTCTTCTTTTGTGGTATCTCTGTTGGCTTTTGGTATCAGGGTAATATTTGCTTCTCAGAAACTGTTTGGAAGTGTTTCTGATACTTCAATTTCCTGGAAAAGCTTAAAGAGGACTGGGAGTAAGTCCTCTTTAAAGATTTGGAAGAATTCACTAGTGAATCCATCTGGGCCAGGACTTTTGTGTTTGGGGAGACTTTTCATTACCATTTCAATTTCCTCGATAGTGATAGGTCTGTTCAGGTATTCCAGGTCTTCTTGGTTCAGCCTCAGGAGGCTATAGGAATCCAGGAATTTAACCATTTCCTCGAGATTTTCTTATTTCTTGGCATAAAGCTTCTCAAAGTAATCTCTGAGGATTCTTCAAATTTCTGTAGTTTCTGTGTGATGTCCCCCTTTTCATTTCTTATTTGGTTTATTAGGCTTTTCTCTATCCCTTTCTTTGTGATTCTTGCTAGAGGTTTTTTCATCTTGTTTATTTTCTCAAAAAAACAGCTCTTGCTTTCATTGATCTTTCAGATTTTTGGTGGGTTTTCCATCTCATTAATTTCTCTCTGAGTTTTTTTATTTTCTTCCTCCGGCTTGGATTGGCTCCTTTTGTTGGTCATTCTCCATGCTCTTAAGCTGAGAGATTAGGTTACTTATGTGGGCTCACTCTTCCTTCTGAAGAATGCCTGTAGAGCCAAACTTTCCTCTTAATACAGTTTTGTCATGTCCCATAAGTTTTGGTAACTCAAGTCCTCACTTTCATTTTTATCCAGGAATCTTTTAATTTCCTCTTTTATTCCCTTTCTAAGCCACTCATTGTTCAGTAATGAGGTGTTTAGTTTACAGGTGCTTGATTTTCTGTTAGTGTGTGTGATTTACTTCTATTTTCAGTGCATCATGATCTGAAAAGATCATTAATACAATATCTATCTTCTTAATTTTATGGAGGTTTGTTTTGTGGCTCAGCATATGGTCTCTCTTAGAGAATGTTCCATGCACACTTGAGAAGAATATGTATTCAGATTTTTGAGGATGAAGTGTCCTATACATATATACTAAACTCATTTTCTTCCATTTCTTCCCTCAGATAAAGTATTTCTTTGCTAAACTTGAGGCTGGTTGATATATTGAGAGGTGACAAAGTGGTGTTGAAATCTCCCACTAGAATTGTGTTGCTATCAATGACTTTCTGTAAGTCTATGAGTAGTTGTTTTAAGTAATTTGCTGGTTCCTCATTTGGGGCATGTACATTTAGGACTGTAAGTTTTCTCTGCTTTAAAAATCTCTTGATCAATTTGAAATGACCTTCACTGTCCTTTGTGATCTTCTTCAGTCTGAAATCAATGTGGTCTGACACCAAAATGGCCACCCCAGCCTTTTTATTGGGGTTGTTTGCCTGTAGGTTTGTTTTCCAGCCTTTGACTTTGAGTCTGTGTTTGCTCTGACTGTTCAGATGTGTTTTTTGCAGGCAGCAGAACGCTGGGTTCAATTTTCTGACCCATTCTGCCACTCTGCATCTTTAAATTGGTGTTTTTAGCCCATTGAGAGACATTGTTATGGGGTTTTGTCCCATATTTTTGCTGAAGTTTGATGTATTTAAGGGACTTGTCTTCTCTTAAAGTAGCCCATTTAATTTTTCATATAACCATGGTTTAGAGTCTGTGAAGTTCCTGAGCTGTTGTTTGTCTTTGAAACTATGTATTTCTCCTTCTGATATGAATGACAGTCTAGCTGATTAAAGTATTTTTGGTGAGGCATTTAATTAGTTAAAGCTTTTTCACTATATCTCACCACTGCTTTAGGGCCATGAGTGTTTCATAAGTCGGCTGTGAATCTTAAGGATGCTCCTTAATAGGCAGTTTCTTTCTTTGATCTTACTGCTTTCAGAATTTTGTCTCTGACTAAAGTTTAAATAATTTTGATTAGGATGTATATTGGGGTATTTTCATTATAATTTCTTCTAGCTGGTACCCTTCAGAACTCCTTAATATGGTCGCACACGTTCATCATCTCTGGGAATGTCGTAGCAATGGTTTTGACAGTTTCTTCTTCATCAGGGTTTTCTTTCTGTCCCTCTGGGACTCCAATATTCTTATGTTATTCCTGTTGGCTTCATCCTGATCACCTTTGACATCTGTTCGTGGTTTGTGAGTCTGTTTTCCATTTTCTGCTCTTTTCTGGAGGGTCTCTGTACTTTGTCTTCTAGCTAACTGATTCTTTCCTCAGCAGTTCTAACTCTGTTCCTGAGGTCTTTCATTGAGTTTTTCAATTCACCTATCAGGTTTTTCAGATCTGTCATTTCCATTTGTAATTTTGTTTGCATTTTCCCCCATTTCGACTTTCAGATCCTCTTGTATTTTATTCATGGTGTATTCTGTTGCTTCTTTCATCTCCCTATGCATCCTCAGTAGCTCCCTTCTAAATTCCTTGTCAGAGAGGTTGTCTAGCACTTCATTATTAATGGGGTCTTCTGGGTTAGGCTCTTCACTAACTAAGCTTGTTGGAGTTCTGGATTGCTTTACCCTTGTGACCTGAGTGGTTTAGACCTTCACGCTCATTGTGTTTTTGGTGTAGTATTAATTGAGGTGGGTCTAATGACTTATTGGCCTAATGTGTTTCTGGTGATTAAGCTGCCCTAATGAAAGTTCCATCTAAGAGGATAAATTAGGGTTCTTATGGGATATGGACAGGAGAAAAACCTCACAACCACATACATAGCCATTGCTCCGGAAAGGACCCCTGGATACCAAGCAGATACCTGGATGGGAGGAGGAAAGGCATTTTTCTGAACTTTGACTGCTATTGGTGCTGTCTGTCAGTGTTCCCGTCCCCTGAAGTTCTAGCTTAGAAACCGGCTGTGCACCAGTCTGCTCAGTCCAACGACTCCAGAAAGGACCCCTGGATACCGGAGGGATAGCTAAACGGCCTTTTATTCAGTTTTTAAAGTTTTAAGTTGAATACATGTTAGCAGTGTAACCTTTTCCTACAATGGCTATGTACAACTTAGTAACTTTGATTCTTTGAAGATCAAAGGCTTTCATTCAGCATTGTCCACTCCTTGCTTGGTTTCTTTATATACATCATATAAGTGAAATCATCCAGTATTTTTCTTTCTTCCTCACTTTTTTTTAACATAAATATCTCTAGCTTTATCTATGTTGCAGTGCAAAGCAAGATTTATTATCACTGGTAGCTGAGTCATATTCCACTGTGTAGCTACACCTTGCTTATGCAATTTTTTATGGAACAAATGAGGGGGGTTAGTTTCTGCTTGTTAGGTACAGCACTCTGTGAACAGGGTTGTTATTTTTAAATAGTGTTTCTATGCTATTTTATTTATAGATTTGTAGAAGCAGACATGCTGATTAATCTGGAAATTGTATTTCTAATTTTTAAAACATTTTGGTTAAAGAGCCATGATTCACAAAGTTACTTATTTTTAGGCATATAATAATTCAACACAAATGTATCTGCCATTGTCAACTTTCCTCTGTTATTGTCCTCAAATCTCCCCTCCCCCCGGCTCCCATCCCAATCCCCACTTTACAAGCTCTCATTTTAACTTGACAGGCACACTAATAAGTTTCTAATTATTTTAGAATTTGTGATATAATTCTCTATAGAGGCTTTGTCAGTTTATACTTTTAACAAAATGAAGGAGGTTAAATTTTTCTATATATCTTCTTTCAGAACATATTGATTCTGAGGTTTTTGATATAGGTTATCCTCACTGTATCAAAGTAAAGTTATTCTTACTGTAATTTTGAGTTGCGTTTCCAGAGAATCAGTGATAGCATTTTTCAGATGCTAGTAGGTCACCTTGCATCTTCTTTGGAAAAGTTTGTTCAGTTCCTATACCCCATTTTTTGAGGGAATTGTTTATTCCTCAATGATAAATTTTTTGTGTGAATGCTTTTTGTATTGGGGTTTTAACCCTTTGTCAGTGTAATATGTGTAAATATTTTCTCATATTTAGTAAAATGTCTTTTTATTACAGTGATAATTTCTCTGGTTTTTGTTTGTTTCTGTGCAGAGGCTTGTAGTTTGATGTAATCCCATTTATCTATTTATTTTTCTTTCCCAGTGGAACTGAATCACTGAGGATACAAATATAGCTATTTTCTTTCTTCACTTTGTAGTTGTGGCTACTTTGGAGATGGAAAATTTTGCCACACCTGGAAGTGCACAGGAATCACAGGGGCTTGCTGAACCATATGGGGGCCCGAGGATCAAACCCTGGCACCATATATGTGAGCTTCATACACTATTTCTCTGGTCCTTTGGAGTTACTTGAAAAGAAAAAAATGAAGATTTATTTCTAGGCTCTCAATTCTATTTCGACTTTATAAAAGGTTTTTTTTTATTTGCAATATCATACTGTTTTGATTACTCTAGGTCGATTGTGTAAAGTTGCAGAACATTTATTTCATATTCCCACTTCCCGGTTTGCTTTGACTATCCATATTTTTGGTTATTTCTGTTATATACATACTTTATTTATGTTTCTTTCAAAACCGTACAGAACGTCATTAGAATTTCTTGTAGTGATTACATTGAATATATATAATACCATGGGTAAATTTGTTACTTTAAAATGTTAGCTGTTCAAGTGTTGATTCGTAAGCATGAAAAATTTTTTATTTCCTTTATCTTTGTCAAAAGATTTTAATAGACTTATAATTTTCAGTTTACAAGTCTTTCGTCTATTTTTTCTGTTGTTAATAACTAAATGCCTGTATTATTAAGACATTGTGAGTATAAATATTTTCTTGAGATATCTATTATAGTTTATTTTTGCATATGTAAATACAACATAATATTCAATTTTTATTTTTTCAGTTTCATATTTAACATATTAGTCTATTATTAATAATAGTTTTTGGTGTTTTCAAAGGACAGTATCATGCAACCTGCAAATACTGAATTTTTATTTCTTTTCTAAATTGTATCTGTTTTTATCTATGTATTTTGATAATTACTGGCAAGCTACCCATGGCGTATTCAATATACCAAAAACAGCAACAACAAGTCTCACAATGAAGACATTACTGGTGTCCACTCAAGCAAATCGATGAACAACGTGGGGACAGTGCTATAGTACTACTAGTGATGAGATTGGATATGTTATCACAGTAACTCAAGAAATGAACAAGCTAAATGTCCAAAACATAGAGTTAACATCAGTGAAATTATGGGACCCAAACTTTAATAATCAAATTTAAATAGGTGCCTAGAGAGATGGTAGGATTAGTGTGGTTGGAAAACCTGGAACTTTTGTGGGTGGGAAGTTGATTTATCTTAGATAAAATGCTTTTCACTGTTCAGTATTAGTATGAGCTGTGGTTTTGTTGTAGATGAACTCTAATGCATTTATAAAGCTTATTATTATTCAATAAGCTTCTCTTACCACTAATTGTTGAGATTTTATCAATTTTCTGTCAATGCTGTTTCTGCCCCAAATTTCCTATTCATCTAGTTCTGATTATGTGATTGTTTACTTTTCTTCTAAAATGTTGATATAATAAATTTTTAAGTACTTTTAAATACTCATTAGGTATATTGACCTCTAGTTTTTCTTATTTTGTGATGTCTCTGTCTTCTGTTGATATCAGGATCTGTTGGACCCGTAGAAAATTTGGAAGAATTTCTATTTCATATTTTGGCTGTTTGGTTTTAATATAAGAACTAGAATAAAAATAAGGTGATAACACTTCTAAATTTTTGGTGTAACTTTCAGAACATGGACATTTTTGGTAAGAGTGACTTTTTATCTTATGTAACAGTTTCTTTGTGCTTTATTTATTAAAGTTTTCCATCTTTTTCCTAAATAAGTCATATAAGTGTGAATGATTTTTAGATGTTATAATTTTTTCAAGATTCTTCAAATTAGTCACCTAAAGTGGTTTGTAATAGTTTCTCATGGAATTTTTATAACTATGATATCTGCTATAATATTCCCCTTTCATTTCTCATTAAATTTATTAAAATTTTCTGTCAATATTTTCTTCATGAACCTGACTAACCTAGTTCAAATGTCTTACTATTTCAAAGATCAAATCTTGATTTCATTAATATTTTCTTTTTCTTTTGGATTTCCAATGAATTTGTTTTTTACTACAATTTTATTTTAGTACAATTTTATTTTTCTTTCTTTTAGTGACCTGCTCAAAATAATAATATGTAGTCTCCATATGTTTGAGTCTTTTCAGTATTTTTTGGGGGAAGTGGGGTAGGGGCAGACTACATCAGGGATTACCACAGATTCTGTGATAAGATATTGTTTCCCCGTAGTAAGGTTTAGGGACCTATATAGGTTGTAATGGATCAAATCCAGGTAAGCTGAGTGCAAAGAGTTCTAAAGGCTGTGATATATCTTTATCACTCCGAATTTCTTCTCTTGTGGTTGATTTCCAGTTATATTCCATCAGGATATGAAAAGGTACTTTATATGATTCCCTCTGCAAAATTCTGTTGATCCTTTTTGACCTAACATGTGCCTTCTTGTTGAGAATGTTCTGTATGCACTGAAAAATAATATACTTTTGGGTGATAGAGAAACGTTTTTGGACTGGTGAAGAAATAAATTTTCTTTAAGTCTGTATCTTCCAACTCCTTATTCAAGGTGAATGTTTCCTCTTGATTTTCTGTCTTGTTGGTTTATTCTATTATGAGAGGCTGTAGCACTGTCCTGTAGCACTATCCTGTTGTTCATTGATTTGCTCAAGGGGGCCCAGTAATGTCTCCATTGTTGATTCTTGTTGTTACTGTATTTGGCATATTGAATACGTCACGGTTAGCTTGCCAGGCTTTACCATGCGGGCAAGATACTCTCGGTAGCTTGTCAGGCTCTCCGAGAGAGGCGGAAGAATCAAACTCGGGTCAGCTGAGTGCAAGGCAAATGCCCTACCCACTGTGCTATTGCTCCAGCCCATTATGAAAGTAGGATGGTCAAATTATTTACTAATATTAGCTGTTAATGTTTCTCTTTTTAGTAGTTGTGTTATATATTTTGATGTTACCCTCCATTTTGTACATATATAAATGAGTAAATTTTAGTAGTCAAGTTATTAATCATCACTTATCACTTAATCACTTAATCCCCGTTATTCATTGATTTACTCGAGCGGGTGCCAGTAACGTCTCCATTCATCCCGGTTGTGTGCTAGCGTAGCCCAGTGATATCTGTTCATTATAGGAACATGCAGAGCCTCAAACCAATCATTCAGGGTCTTGACGAAGAAGTCCGACCATCGTGTAGGTGGGCGTCCACGTGATCTTTTGATGTCCCCTGGAATCCAATCAGTAATGGCTCTAGTCCAGCGGTTGTCTGTAAACCTCATTACGTGTCCAGCCCATCTGATTTTTGATGTCCTGGCAAATGAGACAGTGTCCCTGATTCTTGAGCGTTGACGAAGATCAGAACTCCGGATTCTATCTCTCATTTGAGTGAATCGTGATATTCCAAGCATAGCTCTTTGGATTCCTCTTTGAGACACCCGAATAGCGTTCTCATCCTGTTTTCGTAGGGTCCAGGTCTCTGAGGCATATGTTAATGCAGGAAGAACAGTGGAATCAAAGAGATGTGCTCGTAGCTGGAGGTTCTTTGTCCTTTTAGTTATTTCTTCAACGCTCTTGAAGGCATTCCAAGCCGGTCTCTTCCTCCTGCGCAACTCAGGTGCCAGGTCATTTATCATGTTGATTTCTCGACCTAGGTATATATAACTGTTGCATTCGGAGATGGTGGTTCCGTTGAGAGCGAATGGAGCGTCAGAAACAAGACTGTTTCTCATAAACATTGTCTTCGTACGATTCAGCTGTAGTCCGACCTTTCCACAGTCATGGTCAAACTCGTTCAGCATTTGTGCCGCTTGGCTAATGTTTGGTGTTATTAGAACGATGTCATCAGCAAAGCAGAGGTGGTGTATTTGCCTACCATCTATCTTCACTCCCATGCTTTCCCATTCCAGTCGTCACATGATGTTCTCGAGGGTGGCACTGAAGAGTTTTGGTGAAATGGTATCACCCTGCTGAATCCCTCTCTTGATATGGATGATTACTTCTTTGTAGAATGGTGAGATCTTGGTAGTGAATCCGCAATACAGCTCACGGAGGATCCTGATGTATTGAGTTTGTACGCCCTGATTGGCTAGGGCTTCCATAACCGCTTCCGTCTCAACAGAATCAAAGGCCTTCTCTAAATCAATGAATGTTAGACAGAGCGGCATCTTGAACTTCTGAGAAACCTCAAAGAGCTTAGTAATCGTGTGGATATGGTCAATAGTACTGAATCCTTTTCGGAATTCAGCTTGTTCACATGGTTGTCCTTCATCTAGTGTTCTGCTAATCCTATTCAGGATGACTCGAGTGACAGTTTGTAGATGACAGGCAATAGGCAGATTGGGCGATAGTTGCCAATGTCGTGGATGTCTCCCTTCTTGTATAGTAGTACAGTCCTGCTGGTTTTCCATTGGGATGAAACCTTGCATTCAGACAGGTAGCGTGTGAAGAGCCGAGCCAATATATTGATGAGTACTGATGGTAAGTTCTTCAGGTGTTCAGGTCTGATCATGTCTGGGACAGATGCACTTTGTTTCTTTACCGACGAGATGGCATGTTGGATTTCGTATGTGGTATGTGGTATGTGGGCAAGTGGACTTGGCTATTAAAGAGATCTGAGTAGAAGTCATGAATAATCTTCTCCATTGCCCTTCTGGAAGATGTGATAGATCCATCATGATGTTGGAGGGCAGTCATCTTGGTTTTGTAGTTAGTGAAGGACAGGCGGGCATTACGAATGCTTTTCCCAGCTTCTGCCGCATCTACCAGTACTGCTGCTCTCCTGTTTTTGAGGTCATCCTTGATGGTTTCTCTGCACTGCTTTGCCAGTTCAGATGTTCGCTTGTGGTTGCCTGAGGCATGTGCCAAGCCACGTTGGCGAATAAGTTCAAGAGTGTTCGAAGAAAGGCGTTTTTTTTGTGGTTATCTCTCTTGGCATTCCTCGCACAATCATGGAGGTGCTGAATCATTCGATCGTATTCCTCATCAATGTTGTCAATGACGGCATCTTCCCATGTTGCCGCAACAGAGCCAAAGAGGTCCCACTTGGTGGTCGTTCTGGGAGTCCTCTTCTTAAACCTTGCATTCTTTTCTCCTCATTCTGTGATGTAGAATTTTGCATGAAAAAGACGGTGGTCTGATCCCATTTGGAATTTTGGGACAACAGCAACATCGGTTAGACAAAACAGCTGATTGAATATGATGTGGTCTATTTCATTGTGGAACCGTCCATCGGGAGACTCCCATGTCCAATGTTTAGATTCAGCCTTTTGGAACTGTGAGTTACCATGGAAGGTTTTGGTTGACATGATGAACTCAGACAGTCTGTCACCCTGTTCGTTCCATTCCAGGCCCTGGGTCCCGATGTGGAGTTCATCAACTGATCTTCTTGGTCCTATCTTGGCATTAAAATCACCGACATTGATCTTGTAGAAGGTGTGATCTTCTTTATAGAATTTCTCCAGCTCCATGTAGAACTTCTGTTTCTCTTTCACCAAAACTGGATGTTGGTGCATAGACAACAAAGATAGAAACTGCCGGTAGTGAGCCACATCTATTCAAGTGTAATTGTCCGATTCGGGTTGTTAGCCATTCGAATGAATCAATGCTCCTGGCTAAGTTTGTGTTGACAAGGATACCGACACTACCGACGCCTCTTTTATCACATGTTTCAAGGAACAGTTCTTCTCCAGTATCGAAAATAGCATGATGTGATTGATGTCTTCTTATTTTGGTGAGACCAATGATGTCGTACTTGATCTTTCGCGCTTGTACCATAAGGTCTTCAATGGATGCAGTAGATGCCAGTGTACGAGCATTAAAAGTACAGACAATCATTTTTGTTTTTCTGCGTTTTGGCAGCCTATTTCTGCCTTGGTATTTTATCAGCCTCTACTTCCATATCCTTCTCTACTCTACGTATTCAGGGCTAGGGGAATGAGATCCATTTATTACTGGATTTGGCATATCAATTTGGTCTATTTGGCATAGACCATGGATAGCTTGCCAGGCTCTGCCGCTCACTCCCGGGAGCTTGTTGTGATAATCTCTGGATCCTGGTCGTTGTTGGGGTTACACGGCAGTTGGAGGGTGTAACTGTCTAGCTACTGACAGGTCCAGTCCCAAACCGTGCAGGCTTGGAGATCTCAGCCCCGGGTCCCACACACCTGGTTTCCTCTGCCAGTTCTGTTATGCCTGAGGCTTATCCAAGTGTGTGGAGAGTGGCCCCAGTAAGGCCTTGGCTGGGGCCTGGAGGTCTTCAGCTGTTGGACCCTGGCGAGGATAGTCAGGCACAGGGTAGGAGACTCTGCCTATTATTATTAATTAATTAATTGTATGATTATTATTATATTAATTATATAAAATATTATATTAAATAATATACAAAATAATAAAATTATATAAAATATTATATTACATAAAATATAATTAATCCTATGATTAAGATTATTAATCATAGAATGATTAAAATGTTATTTTTGATACACTTAAGTTTGATATTAATTTTTATTAAAAATGTTTTAATCTGTGCCTGCCTTCAGTACTTGATATTTTTCTCTTTTTCTGTATACTAAACAAATTAATGCTTATAGAAAATTATTTAGCAAAATATGATGGAAGAGCAAGGGATATGTTTCTTCAAGAGATAGCATACATTTCTCCAGAGTGGAAATAAACAAGCAAAGAAACATAGAGGCACAAAAGGTAAATTTTTCACTGGTAGTATGGAATTCAATATTAAGTTTATTAAGACCCCTCCATACTGTTTTCCATAGGGGTTGAACCAGGCAACATTTCTTCCAACAATGAAGGAGAGTTCCATTTTCTCCGCATCCGCTGAAATACAGATTGTTCCCATTATTTTTGATATTTTCTCTTCATTTCAAAGAACATATGCATACCATAATTCATTGCAGCAGCCAGTATAATAGCTAAGATTTGAAATCAAACTAGAAGTCCAGTAATCAGTGGATTATGACAATGTATATACATATATGTACATATACATATGTACACATATATGTATACATGCATATCTACACATATATGTATATCCATACATATATGTATTAGGATACTTCATAGGTATAAGGAGTGATGAAATCATGCAATTTTCTGAAAAATGAATGGAACTGGGATATATGTTAAATGAAGCAAACCAGAAAAAAAAGATAAAAACAGAATAATATCATTTATATGGGATATTTAGAGTAACTGGATGAGGAAATGCAGGTATTAAGGACAATACCTAGATCACCATTTGTCCCCAAATAGGAATAAAAAGAAATAATAATAAGTGTGTGTGGGGGGGGTTGATGGGAGAGGAGAGTGACAGATGAGAAGCAGCAGCGGGCAAAGGGGAACAGTGACTCAAGGAATGAACAAGCTAAACGTCCAAACTACAGAGTCAACAACGCTGAAATTATGGAACACAAACTTTAATATTCAAACTTAAAAAGGTGCCTAGAGAGATGGCAGGCTGAGGGTGGTTGGAGTTGAGGAGTTAAAAGAGAAAACCTGGGACTTGGGTGGGGGGAAGTTGAGGCTGGTTTTGAGATCCATAATGGAGTATTGCATTTCTAAAATTCTGAACAATTATGAGTAACTTTGTAAACCACAGTACTTTGATAGCATAAAATTTAGGTTAAAGAAAGATAAGAAACACAGAGACAAGCAAACTGGATTCATGCTCAAGGGAGAGCCCTGGCTGGAAGTGCAAGTCTTGTTCGTTTTCAATGAATTTTTATAGACTATTGTTATCACTGACGTTCAAGTGTATTTCTGACAGACGGCAGAATGTCGGATGTATTTTCCTTTAATGCATGCAGTCAGCTTGTGTCTTTTGATTAATAATTCAAGCCATTAATGTTTAGTGAAATTGCTCATATAATAGTATTTAATAAAATTTTTTATATTTATTCTGGATTACTTTCAGTGTATCTTATTTATGTAATGTATTTCCATTTGTTTCATTATATTACTTAGTCATTTACATATCAATAGAATACATTTTCTTTTGTTTCTTTTAAGTATTCCTGCTTTGTACATATTGTGAGTTTTGCATCTAGAAGTTTAAGTTCTTGTTTCATTTTTTAACTTTAAATAAATAAATCTTAATTTCATGTTAAGAAACCCTAATGTTTCATATCTTTTATTATTTGAAACATCTTTACTACTTCTCAGTGAGCTTCTCCCTCTCCCTTTTATAGCTGATCCTTTGGTATATTTTTCATAGTTGGTTTAGAGGCAATAAATTCCTTTAACTGTATTTAATATTTTTATCACTAATTCAAAGCTATGTGAAAAACTAGCTGGATAGAGAGTACTAAACTAGAGCACATTTGTATTCAATAAATTAGATGTAATTTTCCATTTTCCTTTAACCAGCTAAATTTCAGTTAATTTGTCTGCTGTAAGTCTTGTGGGTGTCTCCTTATATTTAAAATTTTTCATCTCACTATTTCTGATGTGATGTCAATATTATTTAATTATATAACAATATTATAATTAAAATACTATTTTACACCTATGGTTATTTTTTGGAATGCAAATTGTGACACGTGATGTTCAACATTTCCAATGTCTTTACAGTTAGTTTGACCATAAGGTGATTAAACTTAGTCATAATTTTATATCTTAGATGGTAAGAACATAATGCAATGCTTAGTTATTTTTAACTTGAAAGGTTCTTGAGGACAAAATAGTTAGGAATAGATTAAGAAATCACTTAGAAATTCATTAGAGCACTTTTGTTTTTCTTTATGAACTACATAATGTGTTCTCATGAGACAATGATAAATTGTGAGAGCTAAGAACGTTTTAAAGCAATAAATGAATAAATGGAAATATAAAATAGCTTATCATATATTCAACTGTCATTTGCTATAAAATCATTAACTATTATATATCAAAATTAAAATATTTATGATTTGAAAACGTACTGTATTAGGCATGTTATATATTTAGAATTCTAATTATTTCCATTTAATATTGTATTTATGAAATTGTTTAGTAATTTAAATTTAAAATCTAAAAATGTAATAATAATGTTGGGGAAAAACAAGTAGAGATGACTAAAAGAAGTAGAGTAAAAGCTATTACTCTAGTAAATAGAACTGGACTAAAAGCTATTTCTTTTACATTATATACTCAATGAAAGAAAACTTAAAATTTTATTCCCAGTTTTTCCTATCATGTTTAGACTCCTTACCCTCAAGAATGATCACTGACTGCAACTGAATTATAAGACTGGTTTTTTTCATTAGGGCTTTATAAATGCTGCTGATTTAAATGAAATGCAGAAAACCGTATAAGAATGAAAACAAATATTTAAAACATACACATGTTCTAAGAGGAATCAAGATAACATCTCCCCCTCATGCCCCCACCTATAAGTTCATGAAATGGAGATTCCATCTCACACTTAGCCGCACTGTAGCATTATAGCACTGTCCTCCCGTTGTTCATTAATTTGCTCGAGAAGGTACCAGTAACATCTCACAACAAATTGTGAGGCCTGTTTTTACTATTTTTGGCATATCGAATACGTCACAGGTAGCTTGCCAGGCTTTGCTGTATGGGCGAGATACTCTCGGTAGCTTGCCAGGCTCTCTGAGAGGGGTAAAAAAATTGAACCCAGGTCGGCTGCATGCAAGGCAAATGCCCTACCCGCTGTACTGTTGCTCCAGCCCATATTGCTCCAGACTTAGCCACAGAGTCCAAAATTCTTCTTTCCATCTTTCAGTTGCAGGTTACTTTTTCAGAAAAAAAAAAACGGAGCTTCATTATTTCTTACCTTGTCCCAGTTTCCTGTTCTTGAGGCTATTTTACAGTGAAGTATATTTGATAGGTAAGAAGTTCTTTTTCTCACCTCTTTTCCCCAAGAGGAATCTGGCTGGATCAGATTCCTCTCACGCACATGTCCCTGCAGACCCTGTGAAGGGCCTGTAAAGGAACAGATCCACCAGAGCTGTCCTGGGTTATCTCACATAATGGAGGCTTCTCCATAAGTGTGCATAGAGCATTGAGATTTGGGGACTCCGAGAGATTTCAAATATCTAACTGGCAGAAAGAGAGTGAATAGAGGCATAGTGGGGGATTTTCAGCGACTTGATTATTCATTACTATGGGCTCAGTTAATTAAGCCAGATGTCAGCTATGGAGATAATTGTCATTCACCCTGCACCTTACTCTAGAATCCTGGCCCTGAGGGTTTCCTTGAAAGAAGACAGCTATAATGTGAAAAGAATCATGTTGAGTGAAATGAATCACAAAAAGAGGGACAGATATAAAATGATTATATTAATTTGTATATAAAAATATAGTATGAAAAATATCCAAAGTCAAGTAAAACAGGTGTCAGGAGGACTGGTCAATTGTTGGAGCCAATTATAAGTGTGCGTGGGGTGGAGGATGGGTAAGACAGAGACTTGACCAGTATGACAATAATGGTTGAAAATGATCATGCTGGATAGAAAATGAGTATTGAAAGTAGGTAAAGGGATATACATGATAACATTTCAGTGTTTGTATTGTAAACCCTAATGCTCAAAAGAGAGAGAAAGAGACAGAGACACTGAGACAGAAGAAGGAAGAAGAAGGAATAAAGAAGAAATAAGTAGAAGAAGAAGACAAAGAAGATGATGAAGAACAAGAAGAAGAAGAGAAGGAGGAGAATGAGAAGGAGGAGGAGGGGAGAAGAATAAAAAAAAGAAGAGGAAGCAGAAGCAGAAGCAGAAGCAGAAGCAGAAGAAGAAGAAGAAGAAGAAGAAGAAGAAGAAGAAGAAGAAGAAGGAGAAGAAGAAGAAGAAGAAGAGGAGGAGGAGGAGGAGGAGGAGGAGGAAGAAGAAGAAGAAGAAGAAGAAGAAGAAGAAGAAGAAAAAGAAGAAGAAGAAGAAAAAGAAGGAGGAAGAGAAGTAGGAGAAGAAGAAGTAGGAGGAGGAGGAGAAGGAGGAGGACGAGGAGGACGAGGAGGACGAGGAGGAGGAGGAGGAGGAGGAGAAGAAGAAGAAGAAGAAGAAGAAGAAGAAGAAGAAGAAGAAGAAGAAGAAGAAGAGTTAAGAAGAATATTTGTAGTAATTCAAACATTACCATATGCGTAAACTAAATTCATCACATACACAACTAGAAAATAACCAATGAAAGGAATCCAAACCAAAGAGAAAGGTAATTAAAGCAGAAATTTATGAAATAGAAACTAAAGTCAGTCATAAAATCGAGTAATAGGAGCCGCACCTCTCGGCAACAAGGCTGAACGGCTCCGGGTACCCTCTCCCCATCCCAACCAGGTACAGTCCGCCTCCAGGGCCACCGACTCTCTCTGGGCATGCGCAGCTAGCTCGATCTCATAGAACAGCCGTTTTTTCCCCCTGATCTGCGCGGGACAAGCGCAGGGACCCTTTCCGGAGCCACGGCCGCTAACGTGGCTGCGAGATATTCTCCCACTACATATGCCCTAGGTACTATAAGCTACCTTCTTAGATGGAATCTTCTCTATTTTAGCTCAGCCACTAGAAACACAGTAGCCAATAACTCAAAAGCCTATCTCAACTCACACTGCATATCAAGCAGAATAGTAACAGTGAACGTGAAGGACTAAACCACATCTGTCACAATGATAAAGCAATGCAAAAGCCCACCAACCTTTCTTATTGAAGAGGCTAGCCCAGAAGACATCAACAGCACTGTAGTGTTAGACAACCTCTCTGACAAGGAATTCAGAAGCGAGCTACTTAGGATGCTTAGGGAACTAAAAGACAAAATGGAAAGCAATGCCTATAAAAGACAAGATGATTTGAAGGCAGAAATGCGGAAAATGCAATCAGAAAAGTCAGACCTGAAAAACCTAGTAGGGGAACTGAAAAACTCAGCAGCAGAGTAACAGCTACTGAGAACAGAATCAGTGAGCTCGAAGATGAAGTTCAGAGACTCTCCAGGAAAGAGCAGAAAATGGAAAAGAGACTCACAATTCGGGAACAGATGGCAAGAGAAGATCGTGACGAAGCCAAGAGGGGTAATATAAGAATTATTGGAGTCCCAGAGGACAGGAAGAAAACCTTGATGAAGAAGAAACTGTCAAAGACATCATTGCTACAACGTTTCCGGAGCTGAAGAAAACTTGTGACCACATTCAGGAGGCCTGAAGGGTACCAGCTAGAAAAAATCCGAATAACAATACCCCAAGACGCATTCTGATCAAAATGACCAAAACCCTAGACAGAGACAAAATTCTGAAGGCAGCAAGATCGAAGTAAGAAATCTCTTACAAAGGAGCATCCTTAAAATTCACAGCTGATTTTTCTGATGAAACCCTCATGGCCCAAAAACAGTGGTGGGACATAGTAAAAAAACTCAATTAAATAAATGCCTCTCCAAAAATACTTTACCCAGTGAGACTATCATTCATAATAGAAGGAACAACACACAATTTCACAGACACACAACAGCTCAGGAACTTCATAGACTCAAAACCATGGTTACAAGAACAACTAAATGGGCTACTTTAAGGCAAGAAAGTCCCCTCAAATACACCAAATTTTAACAGAACAATGGGACAAAATCCCATAACAATAATCTCTCTCAATGTCAATGGGCTAAACGCACCAATTAAAAGACATAGAGTGGCAGGATGGATTAGAAAATTGAACCCAACATTCTGCTGCCTGCAAGAAACGCATCTCAATAGTCAAAGCAAACACAGACTCAGAGTCAAAGGCTGGAAAACAATCCTACAGGCAAACAGCTCCCAGAAAAAAGCTGGGGTAGCCATCCTTATATCAGACCACATCGATTTCAGAGTGAGGAAGGTCATAAGAGACAGTGAAGGCCATTTCTTATTGATCAAAGGATTTGTACAACAGGAAGAACTTACAATAATAAATGTATATGCACCTAATGAGAGACCAGCAAAGTACTTAAAACAACTACTCATAGATTTGGAAAAAGACATCAACAGCAACACAATACTAGTGGGAGACTTCAACACTGCTTTGTCACCTCTGGATAGATCAAACAGACTCAAGCTTAGCAAGGACATACTTCATCTGAGGGAAACAATGGAAGAAAGGGACTTAGTAGATATATACAGGACACTTCATCCACAAAGAGCTGAATACACATTCTTCTCAAGCTTACATGGAACATTCTCCAAGATAGACCACATGCTAAGCCACAAAACATGCCTCCATAAAATTAAGAATGTAGAGATTGTATCAACAATCTTCTCAGACCATAATGCGCTGAAATTAGAAGTAAATCACACACAAAAACAGAAAACTAAATCAAAATCAAACACCTGAAAATTAAACAGTGCACTATTGAACAACGAGTGGCTTAGAAAGGAAACCAAAGAGGAAATCAAAGATTCCTAGAAACGAATGAAAATGAGAACACGATTTCCCAAAACCTATGGGACACAGCAAAAGGTGTGTTAAGAGGAAAGTTTATAGCTCTACAAGCATTCCTCAGGAAGGAGGACAGAGCACACATAAGAAACCTAACCTCACAGCTTAAGAGCTTGGAGAAGAACCAGAAAAAGGAGCACAACCCGAACAGGAGGAAGGAAAAAATGAAAATCAAAGCAGAGATTAACGGGATGGAAACCCAGAAAACAATCCCGAAAGATCAATGAAACCAAGAGCTGGTTCTTCAAGAAAATTAACAAGATCGATAAGCCTCTAGCAAAACTCACAAAGAAAGGGAGAGTGAAAACCCAAATAAACTGAATCAGAAATGAAAAGGGGGTCATTACAACAGAAACTACAGAAATTCAAAGGATACTCAGGGAGTACTTCGAGAAGCTTTATGCCACGGAACATCAAAATCTCGAGGAAAAGGATAAATTCCTAGACTCCTACAGACTCCTAAGGCTAAACCAAGAAGACCTGGAATACCTGAACAGACCTATCAACATCAAGGAAATTGAAATGGTAATAAAAAGTCTCCCCAAGCACCAAAAGTCCTGGCCCAGATGGATTCACTAGTGAATTCTTCCAAATCTTTAAAGAGGACCTACTCCCAATCCTCTTTAAGCTTTTCCACGAATTGAAATATCAAAAAAACTTCCAAAAAGTTTCTATGAAGCAAATATCACACTGATACCAAAAGCAGACAGAGATACCACAGAGAGAGAGAATTACAGACCAATATCCCTGATGAACACAGATGCAAAGATCCTCAACAAACTACTAGCAAATAGAATCCAACTACTTATCAAAAAGATCATACACCATGACCAAGTAGGATTCATCCCAGGGACACAAGGATGGTTTAACATTCGGAAATCAATCAACATAATCCATCATATCAACAAAAGAAAAGATAAAAAGCATATGATCATATCAATAGATGCAGAGAAAGCATTTGACAAGATCCAGCACCCCTTTATGATGAAAACCCTTGCCAAAATGGGTATAGGGGGGACTTTCCTCAACATAGTTAAAGCCATCTACCACAAGCCTACAGCAAGCATCATCCTCAATGGGGAAAAACTGAGAGCCTTCCCTCTAAGATCAGGGACGAGACAAGGATGCCCACTATCTCCACTGCTGTTCAATATAGTACTGGAAGTACTTGCAATAGCGATTAGGCAAAAAAAGATATTAAGGGCATTCAGGTAGGAAAGGAAGAAATCAAGCTCTCACTATTCGCAGATGATATGATACTGTACTTAGAGAACCCAATAACCTCCAGCAAAAAAATCCTACAAACAATAGACTCGTATAGTAAAGTTGCAGGTTATAAAATCAATACCCAAAAGTCCATGGCTTTCCTATACGCAAACAGTGAGAGAGAAGGAAGCGACATGAAAAAACAATCCCGTTCACAATTGTGCCCCAAAAAATCAAGTGCCTAGGAATCAGTTTAACTAAGGAAGTAAAGGACCTGTACAAAGAAAACTACAAAACGCTACTTCAGGAAATAAAAGAGGACATGAGGAAATGGAAAGATATCCCCTGCTCATGGGTCGGGGGACTTAACATTGTCAAAATGGCAATACTACCAAAAGTATTGTATAAATTCAATGCAATCCCTATAAGGATACCCAAGACATTCTTCAAAGAAATGGAGCAAACACTCCTGAAATTTATATGGAACAATAACCCCCCACGAATAGCTAAAGCAATTCTTGGGAAAAAGAAAATGGGAGGAATCAACCTCCCTAACTTCAAACTCTAGTACAAAGCAGTAATAATTAAAACAGCATGGTACTGGAACAAAGGCAGAACTGCAGACCAATGGAACAGGGTTGAATACACTGACATCTTCGTTCAATCATATGATCATCTAATCTTTGATAAAGGTGCAAGAAATGTGAAGTGGAGTAAGGAAAGCCTCTTTAACAAATTGTGCTGCCATCACTGGATGGCTACATGCAAAAAAAATGGGCTCAGAACTCTGCCTAACACCTTGTACAAAGGTAAGATCAAAATGGAAGAAAACATCTAAACCCATCAAAAAATGGGACAATGAAATGAACAGAAACTTTCTCAAAGAAGAAATCCAAATGGCAAAAAAGCACATGAGAAAATGCTCTACATCATTAATCATCATGGAGATGCAGATCAAAACCAAAATGAGATACCATCTCACATCTCAGAGACTGGCCCACATCCAAAAGAACAAAAGCAACCAATGCTGGCACAGATGTGGCGAGAAAGGGACACTCTTCACTGTTGGTGGGAATGTCAACTGGTTCCGCCCTTCTGGAAAACAGTATGGACGATTCTCAAAAAATTAGAAATTGAGCTCCCATTTGACCCAGCAATACCAATCCTGGGAATATATCCCAGAGAGGCAAAAATGTATAGTCGAAGTGACATCTGCACTTGTTTGTTCATTGCAGCACTCTTTACAATAGCCAGAAACTGGAGGAAACCTGAATGCCCAAGAACAGATGACTGGTTATAGAAACTTTGGTACATCTACACAATGGAGTACTATGTAACTGTTAGAAAAGATGAAGTCATGAAATTTATATACAAGTGGTACAATATGGAAAGTATCATGCTAAGCGAAATGAGTCAGAAAGAGAGGGATAGATATAGAAAGATTGCATTCATCTGGGGGATATAAAGTAACAAAATATGAGATTAATACCCAAGAATAGCTGAGATCAGCACCAGGAGGATTACTCCATAGCTTAGAGGCCAGCCGGACATTCTAGGGGAAAGGGCAGCTCAGATAGAGAAGGGAGTACCAAATAAAGGGTGTTTGGAGGATCCTCCCAGGAGGGGAGATGCATGTTGAAAGTAGACTATGGACTGAACAGGTTTGCCACTCAAAGCCTCTTTTGCAGACCACAACACCCAAAAGGAGAGAGAGAACACAAGGGATTGCCCTGCCACAGATGCAGGGTGGGATGGGAGGGATGGGCGTGGGAGGGATATTATCCATGGTGGTGGAAAATGGGCACTGCTGGAGGGATGGGTATTTGATCATTGTATAATCGAAACCCAAGCACAAAATATTGTAAATCTACAACTGTATCTCATGGTGTCTCACTAATAATAAAAACAAGAAAGAGAAAAAAAGAGTAAATTAAGGATCAGACCATAGAGTCATACTAAAAAGGAACAAAATCATGCCATTTTCAACAGCATGAATGGAACTAGAGGATATGATGCATGAAGTCAGTCAGAAGGAAAGGATAGATACAGAATGATCCTTCTCATAAGTGGGACTTAATATACACAGCAGGGGCTGGAGCAATAGTAATCAAGTAAAACACTTGCGTCAGATGGATCAGGGATTGATATCTGGTATCCCATATGATCCCCTCAAGTACCTCATGAACAACTTCTTAGTGCAGAACTAGAAGTAATTCCTGAGCGTCCTCAAATGTGGCCCAAAAACAAATAAAAATAAGATGTAGAACACAGTAGAAACAAATGTGCAAAGGCAACCTAATGGAAGAACTAATCCACACAGTTAAGTTGGAAGGGGGCTTGAGAGGGAAGGGTATTTAGGGCCAGAAGAGAGGAAGGTGGCACTTTGGTGATATGTGATGTCAAAATTATGTGCATGAGTAATATTATTAATAGCATTGTAAACTACAGCATTTCAAGGTAATTTTTGTAATTTAAAAATAATATAAATATATATGTCAGCACAAAAAATCGAGTAATAATATCAGTAATGGAGATGTCACAACAAATATCACAGAAATTCAAAGGAAAATTCAGGATTACTTGAAAATATGTATTCCTGAAAACCTGAGAGCCTACAAGATTTGCTTGCATTTTTTGACTGTTCTAACCTCACAAGTTTGAACCAAGTGGAAACAGAGAACCTGAGCAGACCAATTACTGTCAAGGAAATAAAAATGTTATTCAGAATTCTCTTCCCCGCCCCTGAGACACTCAACACACACACACACACACACACACACACACACACACACATACATACACAGAGAGAGAGAAAAAGAGAGAGAGAAAGAGAGAGAGAGGGAGACAGAGAGACAAAGAGACAGAGAGACAGAGAGAGATAGAGAATTAGAACCCCACACACATTAGGTTTACCAATGACTTCTTCTAAACCTTTAAAGACCAATCCACAATACCTTTCAGGCATTTTCAGAAAGATAGAGAAATAGGGATTCTCTCAAAGAGTTTTTAGGTAAAAAACATTACAATACCAAAGTAGAGAAAATGCATATATGATGCATTAATGACAAATATGACTTAAATCTGTGATGATGATAGATGCAGAGATGCTTAAAAAATATTGGCTAACTGAATCCAATAATGTATCCTAAAGATCATACATTACGATGAAGAAGGGATGAACTTGGTCCCAGGAATGCAAAGATGGTTTAATATATGCAATTGCAAAAAATTAAATGCCTCCCCTGTAATATCCTACACAACACAAGGTTTCCCACGCTCGCCATTACATTTAAATAGAGTATTGGGAGTCACTGTTATAGCATTTAGGCAAGAAAGGACATTCAGATTGGAAAATGAGTCAAACTCTCACTTCTCAAAAATAGCATAATAATATACCTGGAAAATTATATAAAGTTATCATAGTATAATTGAAAGTCCGTAGAGAGATCCTTAGGATTATGGATAGTTAATTTTTCACAAACTAGGAAAAGCCGTAAACCTGGACAATAAAAAATCTCTTCAATAATTTTTATCGAAAAGACTGGTAAGTCATAAATGGAAAAAAGAAAATGAACTCATTTCCCTTTCTAAAACTAAGTCAAATCATAATGGATTAAAAACCCCTCTTACACATTAATTCAGAAAATATATTAGAAAATTATTAGCAAAAATTTTCATGAAATAGATTCTTGAGGTAACAAATGATTTGAGCGAACAGAAGGAAAAATAAACAACTTGCATTACATCACACTTAAGAGCTTTTCACATCCAAAGAAATGAAGACAACCCACAGACTTGAAGAGAATTATTGTTCACCACACATCTGAAAAAGAATTGATATCATATATATATAAATATACATTATGGGCTGGAACAATAGCACAGCGGGTAGGGCACTTGCCTTGCATGTGGCTTACTCGGGTTGGATTCCTCCGTCCCTCTCAGAGAGTCTAGCAAGCTATCAAAAGTATTTCGCCTGCACAGCAAAACCTAGCAATCTCCCCATGAAGTATTCAATATGTCAAAAACAGTAACAAGTCTCAAAATGGAGACGTTACTGGTGTCTGCTCATGCAAATAGATGAGCAACTGGAGGACAGTGATGCAGTGATATAGTGATATATATTATGCTAGAATTTCACAAAAATAAAACCATCAAAATGTCATGGGGAGAAATAAACAGAAACTTCCACAAAGAAGCCAAAAGGTATATAAAAAAGTGCTCTGCATCAATTTTCATCAGAGATATGCCAATCAAAACAGCAACAAAAAAGGACATCTTACACCAGTAATAATGTCAAACAACAGAAATCAAATAGTGTTGATATAGTTGTGGCGAAAAAGGGATCCGTTTTCACTGCTGATGTGTATTTTTATGTGGGTCCAGTCTTTAGAAAACAGTACAGTCATGGGGCTGGAGCAATAGCACAGCGGGTAGGGTGTTTGCTTTGCGGGATGACCCGGGTTTGATCCCTGGCATCCCATATTGTCCCCCTAGCACCGCCAGGAGTAATTCCTGAGCGCAGAGCCATGATTAACCCCTGAGCACTGCTGGGTGTGACCCAAAAAGCAGGAAAAAAAAAACCCAGTAAAATCATGTCTCAAAAATCTAGGAATTGATCTTCCATATGACCTAACAATTCTTCACATATGCCCTAAGGTCCAAAAAGACGTCTATTCAGAAAATGTATTTGCATTTTCTGTTCACTATAGTACTATTTACAATTGCCAAAATCTGGAAATAAAAACGTGATTTTAAGAACATATTACATAAAAATAGAAACTGTGATACACATACGCAAGGAAATGCTACTCATTTATAAGAAAGACAAAATCATAAAATTTGCTGTTATGTAGATGGATTTAGAGAATATCATGGTGAGTGAAATTAGTCAGAATGATGTCTCATAACTGGGATACAGAGGACAATTGTTGTGGAGTAGCAAATGCCCAAAGGCAACAGAAATTGAGAACCAGACTTCAGCAGGAATCTTACCACATATTTGGAAGGGGAGAGGGAAGACTGACTAGACTGGGGAGGATATTCAGCAAAGGTGAAGTGAAAATTTTCTGGTGGAGACTGTGGTTCTGAAATGTTTTCTGCATGAAATACTACAAAAACAGGTACTATAAACCATAGTGATTCAGATAAAATTTAAAAAATGATATGTCAGCAAACAGTAATATGACATTCAATGTTCTAAAAATATATCCCTCATGTTGAATAGTCAATAAACTTAAATTTGTTCAATTGTGAAAAAATCATCAAAGAAAGTAACTGCATCAATTTAACAGATGTCAAAATGTTTAATATAAATAAGTTACCAAACTTAAGAAAAGCATGGTTGATGAGTAATTGGAGGTACGGTGAAAAGATCAATATAAATTTATGAAATATCAATCAAAAGAGAGAACTAAAAAGAACCAAGCATAAAATCTCTCTGTGTGTGCCTTATTGCCAGGATTAAAACCAAAGCATTACATGTGGAAAATAGCCCCTCTAACACAGAGTCATAATCCCAGCCTCCATGTGAAAATTTTGATATTTAAAAAGTATAGCCTCTGACAATACTAAAGGGCTATACCAGCAGGTTTGAACTAGAAGAATTCACAGATATAAGGTATATTAATAGAGAATAGTCAAGTCAAATAACCACTCAAAGTCGTGGGGGAAAGAAAAAGTACATGAGATATCACAAATCACGACCATTCTGTTATTTGTCTATTGCCTCGAACAGGCCCCAATAACGGCTCCTTCATCCTAGCCCTGAGATTTTTTTAAAAGGTGCCATATTCAAGGCTCTTTCAGGGTTACCAGAATGAGACCCATCATTGTTACTGGTATTTGGCATATTGGGTACCCCACGGGGAGTTTGCCAGACTCTGCCATGTGAGCAGGTTACATTCGATACCCTGCCAGTTTGTCCAAAGTAGGAATGAGAAAATAAGATGTCGCGTGGCCAAGGGGCCCTGGCGAGGACAGCCAGGCGCAGGGACAGGAGACTCTGCGGTGTTCTCTTCCGGGAGCTGGGTTTTATAGTCTCTGAGTCTTGGCCATTGATGGGATTACACGGTGCCAGAAGGCCAGTTGGTGGGTATGACCCCTGCCTACTGGAATTTGGAGGATCTGGGTGGAGGATGCTCAGCCCCGATCCGAGCAGGCTTGGAGATCTCAGCCCCGGGACCCGCATGCCTTTGTTCCTCTGCTGTTACCTTCATGCGTGTGGAGAGTGGTCTCAGCATGGTGGTGGCTGGTTCTGGAGGTCTTCGACTGCCAGAGCCCTGGTCAGGGCGGGGAGGGAAACTCAACCTGTTCCCCTCCAAGGGGCCCCAGAGAGGACAGCGAGGCGCGGGGGTAGGAGACTCAGATACAGGTGACACATATTAAAAACACCAGCATATACTTAACAGAATACAAAAATTAAATAAAACAAGAAGGAAGATAATATGTTTAAAGAAACAAAAGCATAAAATTTTCATAATTCACTAGAAACAAAACCTATACACCCAGGAAGTTTTATCAACAGCAAAAGGATACATTCTGAAACCCACAGACAAATCATTGTAGAATATAATGAAACTCAAAGAGACTAGGAATAACTTTAAAAAAAGAGAAATAAAGAGGCTAGAGAAGTAATACAGTGGGCAGGGTGCTTGCTTTGCAGGCAGCATTCCAGAGTTCAACTCCTGACATCCCAGATGGTCTCCAGCTCGCCAGGAGTGATCCCTGAGCCCATAGCCAGGAATAAGCCTCGATTATCACCTAAGATGGCCTAAAAACAAGCAAACACACACACACACACACACACACACGCACAAGAGAAATAAATATATAAAAACACAAATACCAAAATATAGGATATGTATATACGTGTATATACAAAATACATCTTAAGGGGTAGTTTATAGTTAATATAATATGCAAAGACACTGGAAAAAAGAAAAGTAACTTAAAGCAAGCAAAAACTGAAGGGGAAAAATTGGGAGGCAATTTTTAAAGAAGAAATTAGTAAAACAAGAAAAATTAATTAAACCAAAATTTATTTACATTGAAAATATCAACAAAACTCATGAATCTTGAACAATTTGAACAAGATAAAAAGAAGAGAAAATGCATTTACTTTATTTTTTCTCCCTGTTCGCCCTTTTAATTTGGAAAATTCTATGATTCAATGTCTTTTTTATGGGTTGAGGAAATTCTGGAGTTAAAAAGAACAAAGCATAAAAATCTGTGTGTGTATACACTTATTGCCAGGATTCACTCTAAATGTATCTAGTGAATACATTTCTCTGTCACATCTGAAATACCAACAACTCTACCTTACTTCTTCGACTTTTAAACTGTTATATACCTATTTATTGTATACAAAGGATGAGAGAATTTTAGTTCAAACAAGAAGTTGAGCCATTATGAATATTCTTTTAAAGGTTATTAATAAATTGCCTTTTCTTTACTGTAGTCATCATAATAGTGTTACTTAATAAATCCATTGTAATTTTGAAATCTACATTTCAATTTTTGCAATTTCTATATAGTTTTTTCACTCTGATAATTTAGAAAATATTGTTAATGAATTTACAGTAACTCTTTCTAATATATGTAAATTTTTAAAAAATCACATAAAATTTTAAGCACACTTTCAATGTTCTGTTTTGTAAAATCATTTGTAATTGAGTATTAAGGTTTTAGATTTTTATCAATAAAGTCGCATTAGGAAATAGGTAACTTACATGTAACATGAAAAGTTTATAGTTATCAATACCAATGATAAAGCGAAACTCTTCTTTTTCTAGGAGGAAATGAGTAGAGGTTCAAGGAGAATTAGAAATATTAAAAATATTTGTGGATAGTGAAAGGAAGGTGCATGTATAATAACCCCCAAAACATGAACTTCAGAATTATGCAAATATGAACATAAGTTTCTCTTTAATCTTTCTTATCTAATTCCATATCCATTTTGTTATATAATTTGTTACATTTTCTTCTATTTTAAAATAGCCTTAATGCTTTCTAAATACTTAACATGTTTATTTTCTTTTTATTTTTTTTAAACTAAGTGGAGCACGATAGTTTTTACTGATGAAAATTTAAGGGGAAACGTGTATTCAGGAGACAAAGGTTATTCTAGAATGGAGCAAAATAGAGACACAGAGACAAGCAAGAGAGAACATGAGCCGAGGCGACCAAGCCCACTCAGATCCAAAGGCACCCTGCACCATGAGTTCCCTGTTTCTTTCTGAGGAATTTAGTTTATTTTTGATTTGATCTCATTCAGTCTACATTCAACCACCTCAACTCATTCCTAGAATTGGACAAAGACACCCAGCAGTAACTTTACTTAGAAACTTGCACCACGATAAAATAGGAGACCTTAAATATGTAAAATATCTTCCTAAAATATGCAAATTTTGTCAAACACAAGTGTCTTTGCAAGTTCCTTATCCCAAGTAGTTTAAGAATTAAAAACTATCTTGTGCTTTACAACTACAAAAATTATAACAAATTCAGATCTGAAAAAATGTATGTTATTAGCCTTGCTTTAACAGCCTCAAATGCTGTCCAGAAAATTCTCATAGCAAACCTGAGACTAAAAGCAAAAGGATGTTCAGTTCCAGGTACATCAAGAGTTTTCCCAGGTGGTATCTCGAGCAAAGCACTCCTTAAGCAGAGAGAGAGACTTACTTGGAAAACTGATGCTAATTTTTTATCTTCTTCCAGTAGCATACTAGATGCTCCTTTTTTTCTTTTTAGATTCTGCCTTTATAGTATGTAAATTATGATCACTGTAAAGTAAATTTATTCTTAGGACCATTGATTTTCCTGTGTTTAAACCAGCTAACCTGCAAGTTATCTTAAATCCAATATTGTGTTGGTTTTAAATCATGCCCTTAAGGTCACCTGATAAAACTATTCTTGCCACATTATTACCAATTTTGAGAGTAATTTTCTGTATTGTTTTATGATTTAACACTCCTTTTCCTTCAATTAAAAATACCCAAATATAAAGAGAAACAATAAATACTCTAGGCTATCATAAAAACTTAATTTTCTCATTCTAAATGTAAATTTGCATAGATTACTGAGATAAAATTGGCATTTTAATTATAGATTGCAAAGGAAAAGTATATTTCATTGAATATTTCCAAGTTATTGCATTTAAATGACTTTGCATTTAAATTGCTTTGCCCAATCAGTCATTTCTGGAGGTTTGATGATCCTGGATAAATGTGGAGATTTGCACTTCTAAATAATTAGTTTAAGTGTCATTATATCTTTTAAAACTCATTTTTGCTTATTATAACCTACACATTAAGATGTATTTACTGATGTTTGGAATTACTTGAAGCATGAGAGAAAAATATGCAATATCTTAAAATTATATTAATTAGTTATAGTTATGAACACTTTAAATTGGCGTTCTGTTTGATTTTGTGGCATTTTTCATGTTCTTGTGACCATTCTTCTATGTTACTAGAACTAGAGATTAAGGATTGAATCTTTATTGCTGTGTGTTCAGAGTCTGTATTGCTTCTCCACACGTAGCCATATCTCTGTTCAACCTTAAATGTGAAAGAAAAAAATTCTGTAAAGATATCTGTGAGTGAAAGTTTGTCAAATAATACTGTTTAAATTTGAGGTTCTACTCCATCTGGTCATTATTTGCAAAATCTGCATTCCTATTTTCTGTAGTGCAAAACCAGTGTCATCTTTCAAACTCAAATCATTTCAGGCTCAAAATGTCTGGGTAAAAATATCACTTCTAGTTCTCTAAACTCAAGTAGACAAGAATATTTTATAAAATGTAAACATTTACAAACTTCAACATATAGATTAAAATATCTAGGATAAATAAATAATTATAAAGTAGAGGATAATTTATAAAATTCTGCTCAAGATTCAAATTGTGCAAAGTTAAATTCAGGTAATAATGGTGTTAAAATTGTTTATATATTTCCATTGTAAATGTCATACTTTTGAAATTTAAGCTGAAATATCACTCAGATTGTTACTCTTAGACACTTGGAATTATTATTTAACCACAAAACACAAATTTCCTACTGTTGATGAAGACTTTTGATGACTTTTGATGGTGTTATTGTCTTTAAAATAAAATACTTAATATCTTTGTGAAAGCTGTATTGTCCTGAAAAAAATTACATCATACATCAACACATTTTTCTTACATTACATACATATTATCATTGATTAGTCAACGTATGCCTGGACATTATTTTGATATAGAATATGATTAAAATTTTGCTTTACTGTAGTCTCTATATGGATTTTCAATAAAAATAGTTCCATTTCTTAGAAAGACATTGATAATCAATTGTTCCAATATAATTTATGATAAAGCAAAATTACTGTACTGTGTGCTGCTGCTATGTGTACTACTTCTATTAAACTCAATGTCTAAACTTTCAGTATTGTTATAATTACTTAAGTTATTTAATCACTGTCACTGTCCTCCTGTTGTTCATCGATTTGCTCGAGCGGGCCCAGTAACGTCTCCATTGGAGACTTTGTTGTTACTGTGTTTGGCATATTGAATACATCATGGGTAGCTTGCCAGGCTCTGCCCTCTGGGCGAGATACTCTCCGTAGCTTGCCAGGCTCTCCGAGAGGGGCGAAGGAATCGAACTCGGGTTGGCCATGTTGGCTGCGTGCAAGGCAAATGCCCTGCCGCTATGCTATCGCTCCAGCCCAAGTGATTTAATATTGACATAAAAATATTGTGTAGTAGGGTGATTTCAGTTTCACGTAGACTTTTATGAGTTTTTATATACCCAGATAAAATTAAGAATAGCTGGCTAAGTTGAACTGAAAGTTCATTTTAAGAGCTTTTGAAATGTTTACTAGCAATTCATTGAACCTATAAATCTAAAATATGTAGAGAAGGAAAATAATGACATGTTAAAAATATTGATTGTTCAGGTTAGTGACAAAGTACAGTGGGTTAGTTGCTTGCCTTGCATGCAGAGGACCAGGGTGTGATCCATGACATTTTATGTAGTCCCCTGAGACCATCAGGAGTGACCCAAAATGCACAACCAGGAGTAGCCTGAACAGAGCTCAGTGTGGCCCAAATCCAGAAAGTAAAATAAAATTATGTATTAATTGCCAGGGCTCATGAGATAATGCTGGTGCTTGAGGTGCTTTCATGAAGCCCACCCTGCTGTGCTTTCTGGTTCTGCATCTGGCTCTCTGATTATTCCAGGAGTGATCCCTGAGCAGAGACCTAGGATATTGCCAGGGACATAGTTGTAAGTGTCTGAAAGAAAGTGCCCCACCTGCATTTGATGCTTGTCGTCCCATGAACTCCTGAGCATAACCACGTATAATCCAGTGACTGATCATGGTAGTTCCTGGCACTAAAAGGCCCAAGAAGCAGTGCATCCTCAGGCCATAGCATTAGACCATCAGCCCAGTTGACTGGGAACTGCAGATAGTGACCCATGGAGCACCACTTCAGCAGTTCCATCCAAAATTAAAATTAGGTGGTGGGAGCAATAGTACAGTGGGTAGAACTGTGATCTTTCACACTGCCAACAGAATTTAATCCCTGTCACCACAGATGGTCTCCTGACCGGAAAAGGTTCCTAAAGCCAGAATCAGGGGGAATGCCTGAGCACCACCCAGTGTTGCCCAATCCAAAAAACGGAATTTTTCAATACATAATTATAGCATTCCATTTTAATAAAGGAGTTTCTTTAATATTTCAAATGGATATTTTTCTAAATTGAGATATATGGTTCATTGCTCCTAAAGTAATCGAATTAAAGTAAAATTTTCATTATCACTAATTGAGAAGCAGATATATTTTAAATACAAATTTGTAATAAAAATAACATATTGCTATTTACTTATTTCAAAATGATGGTTTTATAATGTAAACAAATGTAAAGATATAAAAGAAAAAATTAATGATAATCACAATATAGAGAGAAATTAACATTAATATGTTATTTACTTCTTACTTTTTTACTACATAATACTTTACACTAATCTAATGTTCTGTTTCAAGATAGCATGTTTCACGCAGTATTTAATTTTAAGTCATTAAAAACATCTATTAATATGAACATTATTTAATTTTATATTGATTTGTTTGGGGTCTACATATTTATCGACGTTCAGGGTTTACTACTGGCTCTGCACTCCATTATTATTCCTAAAAGTGCTTGAGGAGGCATAAAAGATGCCAGGTATCAAACCTGGGTTGGTTTGGCTACATGCAAGGCATTTGCTCTACCCACCATATTTCTCAAGACCCAGCATAACTTTAAAATAATAAATATTACTGTTACGAACTCTAAAACTAGCACAAACACTAGAAGAATTTATTTTAAAACTATGACCAATTTAGATTTGAATATTTCCTAATTGATACTGTAGAAAATGACATTCAAATTTTGAAACATTCTACAAAATTCAGCAGGCATGAAAAAATGATTGCACCATTGATCATCATGTTATTTATGTTTTATTGCAACACTTGCTACATAGTATCACTTGTATCACTTGTCATCCCCTTGAACATTGGTTTGCTTGAGCAAGAACCACAGTGACATCTCCAATCATCCCTGTCGCGTGCTGGTGTAGCTCAAAGGCATCTGCACGCTCCAGGAACACGTAGGACCTCAAACCAATCGTTCAGGGTCTTGACAAAGAAGTGTCATAGGTTGGCAGCTATGTGATCTTTTGACATCCCTTGGAATCCAGTCTGAAATGGCTCTAGTCCAGTGATCATCTCCAAATCACATAACATGTCCAGCCCATCTGATTTTCGATGCCTTGGCAAACAAGACAGTTTCCCTGATTCTTGATCATCAACAGAGGCCAGAACTCTGGATTCCTTCTCTCACTTGAGTGAAGTGTGATACCCCAAGCAAAGTTCTTTGGATTCCTCTTTGGGAGACCTGAATAGCGTTCTCGTCCTGTGTTCGTAGGGCCCAGGTCTCTGATGCGTATGTTAGAGCAAGAAGAATGGTCGCATCGAAAAGATATACCTGGAGCTGGAGGTTCTTCATTCTCTTAATAACTTCTTCAATACTCTTGAAGGTGTGCCATGCTGTTCTCTTCCTCCTGCACAGTTCTGGCACCAAGTCATTCCATATGTTGAGTTCTCAACCAAGTACACATAGTTGCTGCATTCAAAGATGTTCATTCCATTGAGAGCAAATGGAATGTCAGGGACTAGTTCATTTTTCATGAACATTCTTTTGGTGAGATTCAGGTGCAGTCCAACATTTCCACACTCACAGTCAAAGTCGGCCAGCATTTGAGCTGCTTGGCTAATGTTTGGTGTTATTAGAATGATGTCATCAGTTAAGTGGATGTGGTATAGTTGCCAACCATCCATATTCACTCCCATTTCTTCTGATTTCAGTCATCACATGATGGACTTGAGGATTGCACTGAAGAGTTTCAGTGAAATATTATCACCCTGCCGAACCCCTCTCTTGACATGGATGATCACTATCTTGCAGAATAGAGAGATCCTGGTGGTGAATCAGTAATACAGCTCACAGAGGATCCTGATGTACGGAGTTTGAATGTCCTGTTTGGCTAGGACTTCAATGACCACTTCAGTCTGAACAGAACTAAGGTCTTCTTTTAATTGATGAACGTTAGACAAAGCGGCATCTTGAACTCTCATGAAACCTCACTGAGCTTGGATATGGTTGATCGTGCTGAATCCTTTTCAAAAACCAGCTTGCTAGCATGAGTGTCCTTCATCTAGTGTTCTGCCTATTCTATAAAGGATGACTCAAATGAACAACTTGTAGATGACAGATAAAAGGCAGATCTGGGGATAATTGTCAATGTTGTGGATGTCTCCCTTCTTGTACAACAGAAAGGCCCTGCTCGTTTTCCATTGGGACAGAACTTTACATTCAGACAGGTAGCATGTGAAGAGCCAAGCCAGTGTATTGATGAATATTAGTGGCATATTCTTCAGATGTTCCTTTCTGACCTTGCCTGGGACGGCTGCTCTATGTTTCTTTACCGATAAAATGGCACGTCATATTTCGGATGGGAGAACGTTGGGAATGACATATCCATCCTGTTGTATTTGGTATGTGGGCAAGTGGACGTGTCTATCAAAGAGATCCAAGTAGAAGTCATGGAAAACCTTCTCCATTGTGCTTCTGAAAGATGTGATAGATCCATCAAGATGTGAGAGGATGGTTAACTTGTTCTTGCAGTTGGTAAAGGACAGGCAGACACTGCGAATACTTTTCCCAGCTTCTTCCGCATCAGCCAACACTACTGCTTTTCTGTCTTTGAAGTCTTCCTTTATTGCTTCTCTGCACAGCTTTGTGAGCTTAGATGTTAGCTTGTGATTGCCTGAGGCTCATGCCAAACCACCATGGTGAATGAGCTCAAGAGTTTCCGAAGACAGGCCTCTGCTTGTGGATTTCCCACTCTCAGCATTCCTTGCACAGTCATGGAGGAGCTGAACCAGTCAATCGTATTCGTCATTGATGTCAGTGATGGCATCTTACCATGTTGCCACAATAGTGCCAAAGAGCTCCCGGTTGTTGGTTGTTCTTGGAGTTCTCTTCTTAAAATTTGCAGCCCTTTCTCCCTGCTCTGTGAAGTAGAATTTTGCACGAAGGAGACAGTGGTTCGATTCTATTTGGAAATTTGGGACAACAGCGACATCAGTCAGGCAAAATCATCGATTGAATATGTGTTCAATTTCATTGTGGAACTGTCCAAGGGGAGATTCCCATGTCCCACGTTTAGATTCAGCCTTAGGGAACTCTGAGTTACCATGAATGGTCTTGGTTGACATAATGAACTTAGAAAGTCTCTCACCTTGTTTGTTCCATTCTAGGCCATGGTTCCCGATGTGTAGTTATTTGGACAACCTTCTTGGTCCTATCTTGTCACTAAAATCACTGACAATGATCTTGTAGAAGGTGTTGTCTTCTTTATAGAATTTCTCCAGCTCTATGTGGGACTTCTTGATTTCTTCTTCTTCGTAATTGGATGTTGGTGCATAGACAACAAAAATAGAAACTGCTGGCAATAAGCCACATCTATTCAAGCATAATCGGGTTGTTAGGCATTTGAATCAAACAATGCTCATGAACAAGTTCACGTTGACAAGGTCACCGACACCACGACTCATCTATTGTAGCATGTTTTGAGGAATAATTCTTCTCCTGTGTCTAAAACTCTTGTAAGGGTGATTAGAGACCGCCCTAAAAGCCTCCATCCCTGTCAGAGATCTTGGCAAGCTACCGAGAGTATCCTGCCTGCCTGGTAGAGCCTGGCAAGCTACCTGTGGCATATTCAATATGATAAGAACAGTAAAAGCAATGGGCCTCATTCTCTTGACCCTTAAAGAGCCTCCCAATATGGAAGTGTTAAGAAGGATGAGCAAGGAGAGGCTGCTAAAGTCTCAGGGTCAAAATAGACTGCCAAAATGAAGAACTAAAATGACTGTCTGTAATTGCAGTGCATATACACTGGCATCGGAAGCATCCATCGAGGATCTGATGGTGCAAGCTCAGAAGATCAAGTACTCGTTTGGGCACCTTGGTCTGACCAAGACGAGAAGGCATCCACCACATCACATATTGTTTCTCATATAGTTAATCGTCATCGATTGCCTCGAGCAGGCCCCAGTAACATCTCTTTCATCCTATCCCTGAGATTATATTCAAGGCTATTTAGGAGAATGAGACCCATCATTGTTACTGGTATTTGGCATATTTGGTATGCCACGGGGAGTTTGCCAGACTCTGCCCTGTGGGCAGGCTACATTCAAATAGCCTGCAAGTTTGTCCAAAGTAGGAATGAAATAATAAGATGTCATAAAAAAAATGTCCTGATAAGATGTCATGCGGCTGCGAATGCGGCCGCGCGGTTCCGGGAGCTAGATTTTTATAGTCTCTGAGTCTTGGCCGTTGATGGGATTACACAGCGCCAGGGGGCGCGGCGGCGTCTCATATAGTACCTGAACATAATCTATTGATATGCATTTATATATTGCATATACTTCTCACCATTTGTCTGAATATTTCAGTTTCTACCATGAGTAGGTGTGAAATTTTATGATTTATCTTAATCAGATGAGTTAATCACATGCCATTTCCTAGTCTATTAATGCTGTTAATGTCATCTATTACATGAAACATTTGGACATGTTTTTATATTGTTGATCTGTTCATGGTATTGGACCACACCCACTATTACTCAGAGCTTATTCTGCTTCAGAGCTCAGGGATAACTCCTAGCAGTGCTCTGGGTGAGATATGTGATGCTGTGACTAGAACCTAGGCTGTCCAGTACATGTCAAGTACCCTACCTGTTTTGCCATCATCCAGGCCATGTATTAGGTCATATTGTTATAATATTCAGCAATCCACTGATTTTAGGAATGTGAGGTCATAATGTATGATCTTTTAAATGTTAAAAATAAATATTCTTGCTATTAAATTTTTTAAAAATTTGTTATCATAGAGTTGTTCACAGTAATTGATTACATTCAATATTTCAACACCAATCCCACCACCATTGCACCTTCCCACAACTGATGTTATTTTGAATTTTCCCACCACCACCACTGGGGCTGCACCAAAGGCAGACGCTGAACAATTTATTTTGTACTACTTGTTATGAATAGCACTGTAGCACTGTCCTCCCATTGATCATCAGTTTGCTCGAATGGGCCCAGTAACGTCTCCATTGTGAGACTTTTTGTTACTGTATTTGACATATTGAATACGTCATGGGTAGTTTGCCAGGCTTTGCTGTGCGGGCGAGATACTTTTGGTAGCTTGCCAGGCTCTCCAAGAGGAAAGGAGGAATTGAACCCAGGTCAGCCAGGCCGGCCAGGTGCAAGGCAAACACCCTACCGCTGTGCTCTTGCTCCAGCCCAGTTATGAATAACTGACTAAAAATGATCTCAAAAGTTTTCCTTATAGGAAAGTAATTGAAAATTGTTGTATCTTATCTTGGAGCCATTAAGCCTCTGTATTAGAGAGCAATAACATATTGGATGGTGACTTTGGGGTCTGGAGGCACCTATGCAGTGCGTTGGTCTCTTCCAAGATTCATTTGTGAGCCTCTAGATCATGGCCATTAATTTGCTTAAATGGCGCCCAGAGGAGGTTGTGGATGTGACTGTCAGGAAACTGGAAGCACAGGGAGATGAGAGGAGGGGCTCATTCCCATATCCAGTGGTGCCTGGAAATTTCAGTCACAGGTCCCGCATACCTGGGTTTTTCAATGGATTCAATGTGTGGGGTGCTCAGGGGAGGCTTGTAAATGTTGGCTATGAGCATGGAGGTGATTGGGTTCTGGAAGTTTATGCCTTCTGGGAATCTGTTGGGGAAGGCAGAGGAACACACCTGCCCCCCTCCAAGGTGCCCAGATGAAATCAGTCTGGCAAGGGTGGGGAGACATCTCTGCAGTGTGTTGCTCTCTTCCAAGACTCATTTGTGAGTCTCACTTTTACATTTTTGATGACTGTACATTCATATCATAAGACAGATTGAGTTAGAGATTTTTTTGTTATCTTCATCTCTCAATAACTTAGAGAATTTTTTATATTATCTTCAATCAGTCTTCTGCCCCCGCGCCTGGGTGTTCCTTCCCGGAGCCCCTTGGAGGGAAGCGGGTTGAGCTTTCCTCCCCGCCCCGACCAGGGCTCTGGCAGCCGAAGACCTCCAGGACCAGCCACCACCATGCTGAGACCACTCTCCGCACACATGAAGGTACTGGCAGAGGGACAAAGCCACGCGGGTTCCGGGGCCGAGACCTCCAAGCCTACTCGAATTGGAGTCGAGCATCTTCCACCCAGATCCTCCAAATTCCAGTAGGCGGGGGTCACACCCACCACCTGGCCCCCTGTAATCCCATCAGCGGCCAAGACTCAGAGACTATAAAATCCAGATCCCGGAACCGCGCGGCTCAGAACTTTTTTTTTATGACATCTTATTGTCTCATTCCTACTTTGGACAAACTTGCAGGCTATCGAATGTAGCCTGCCCACAGGGCAGAGTCTGGCAAACTCCCCGTGGCGTACCAAATATGCCAAATACCAGTAACAATGATGGGTCTCATTCTCCTAAATAGCCTTGAATATAATCTCAGGGCTAGGATGAAAGAGATGTTACTGGGGCCTGCTCGAGGCAATCGACGAATAACAGGATGATGAAATGAAATGAAAAATCTTCAATCAGTCAGCTAATTGATTTAAAATTTTCTCTATTTTGTTCTTTGAAACACTAACTTTTGGTTTTGATTTTCTTTACTAATTTACAGATAATAATATTCGTTGGTAACGATGAGTAAGGAGAGACTGCTAAAATCTCAGGGCTGGGATAAATGAAGACATTACTGGCACCTGCTTGAGCAAATTGATGAACAACGGGATGAGAGTGATAGAGTGATACAGTGATAATGATATTACTTCTTCACTTATTTAATCTTCATTTCTAGTCTCTTAAGATGTTTGGATTCCTTATTGATTTCAGTTTGTTCCTTTCTATATATTTTTTTAAAAATAGACATTCTAAAACTGATCTCAGAGAGATGTAGCAGATGTCATTACTAACAGGTCCAGTCTCCAGACTGAGATTTCTGGAACTTCCTTGGATTTGGGTGAGTCAAATCCCTGTCAGACCTGATGACCTTCTCCCCTTCTGACCTCCATAGATAAATAAATAGCCCAGCTTCAGGACTGATCTTGAAGAGATACAAAGCTAGTGAATCATCCCAGTTCCACGGCTCCGAGAGTGTGCTTCCACATACAGAGCTGTGGAACATCTCAAATCTCACAGTAATGCCAGCCCAATAGGAACACAGAAAATTAAATGGGAAACTAGAAGCCCACTAAGCTCAACAAGTGAAAACAATAACATAGGATGCTCAACTAATACCTAACAGCTCAGTAAATTTTCAGAAAATGATTTTAGTAACACCAAAGAACTTTGTTGCAACAAGATATATTTTCTAAAAAGCAATATAAAGTAGATTATTTTGTGCTTGCTAACAGGGTATACTTAAGTGGTAGTGAGAAAATGAGGACATTGGTGGAAGGAAGTTTACACTGGTGAGGGAATAGATGTTCGAATATTGAATATCTGAAAGAACTCTATTATGATCAACTTTGCAAATCACGGTATTTAAATAAAGTTTCACAAGGATCTGAGATGGAACTTCAGTATGCCCCAGTATGACACTGTATGCCCCAGTCCAGAGTACTAACAGATTATAGACGTAAACCTCCCTTACCACCACAGGGTTTGAACTTGGTGGACTCCAAGCCCTGCCAGAAGAGCTGGATCTGAGCAGTGCCACATAAAATGAACTGGTTCAGTTGACCAAATATTTCTGGGAGAGTTTCCCATGCTTCTTGAATACTGATTGTGAGCTGCTTACAATCTCTCTCCACAAAATAAATCTATAAAAATCAATGTACGGCATTCTTGATTGGATAACTAAAAGTGGTTAGTGCATTCATTTATACCAGTGCTCAAGGGACCATGCAGTACCAGGATTCAAGCCTGAGTCTCTATATGCAAAACATGGGCCTCAGCCCTTTGATTCCTCTCTGACCTCATCTTCCTGAATATAAGTTTATATGAAATAGAAAAATATATCTATTATTTGGACTGGAGTGATAGCACAGCGAATAGGGCATTTGCCTTGCATGCGGCTGACCCATGTTCGATTTCTCTGCCCCTCTCAAAGAGCCCAACAAGCTACCAAGAGTAACTTGCCCGTGTGGCAAAGCCTGGCAAGCTATCGGTGATGTATTCAATATGCCAAACGCAGTAACAACAAGTCTTGCAATGGAGACATTACTGTGCCTGCTGGAACAAATCAATGAACAATGGGAAGAGCCTGATACAGTGCATTATTTACATAGATTTTTGACATTCCATGTAGATCCACATAAATGAGTCAAATAAATTTTAATAAAAGTGGAAAAGTCATCTGAAAAGGGTAGTCCCCACTTTCAGCCCTGAATTTGTGCTAGAGATATTTGTGTTAGAATTCTAGAACATTTATACATGGAACAATGGACCTTAAATTAGCACCTAAATTGCTGAACCATAGACTTTTTTTATCTTTTCTCTTTTATTTTTTTTGAGGGGGAGGGGAGCACACCTGGTCACTTCTGGCTCTGCCCTCAGGAATCACTCCTGAAGGGCTTAGGGGAATATATGGTGTGCTGGGAACTGAACGTGGGTCAGCATGTGCAAGGCAAGTGCTCTACCTGATGTAATCTCTCTTGATCTCCATAGATTTAATTTTTGTTGGTCGTTCCTCTATACTTTTTCTATTGTGAATGTATCAAATCTAATTCTACCAATCATGCTCAACATTTTCTGCCTCCTTTTTGGGAGTGGTTTGGTGTCACACTCAGATCTCTTAATTCTTACTCCTGAGTCTGTGTTCAGGGGTCACTCCTGGGGCCGTTGGGAGACCATATGCAGTGCTGGGGACTGAACCTGGGACAGTCTCTTAGCAGGCCAGCCAAATGCCTTTCTGATCGCACTGCTTCCCAGTTCTCTCTAGTCCATTACATTTATCATCTATTGCCCCCCCCCCACCTTCAATGGCCATTCTAACAAGCAATAACTATGCAATTAGTTTGTGTTGGGGAGGTGAGGGTGGTGTGACCTCCTGCGGGGCTCCAGGCTTATTCCTGGTTCTTTGCTCAGGCATAACTCTTGGTGGAGTTTGGGACATCATATGGGGTGCTGAGGAGGACCAAGGGAGTTGTGTGCAAGGTAAGGTCCCTACCCACTGTACTATATCTGGAATCCCTATATCTACTTTTAATTTGCATTTTTCTTAATTAGTGATTTGAAGGATAGCACAGCTGGTAGGGTGTTTGCCTTGCACGCGGCCAACCCAGGTTTGATTCCTTCATCCTTCTCAGAGAGCCCAGCAAGCTACTGAGAGTATCCCTCCTGCATGGCAGAGCCTGACAAGCTCCCTGTGGTATATTCGATATGCCAAAAAGAGTAATAAGACTCACAATGGAGACATTACTAGAGCCCTCTTGAGCAAATCAATGAACAACGGGAGGACAGTGCTACAATGCTACATAAATCTGAATCCAAAACCACATATTCAAACTAGATTTCAAAATAAGAAATTTAAAAGTGGAATATGGGCTTAAAATATGAAGATATATATCTTTACAATTAAATATATATGTAATTATATATAAATATATAATTACAGGGCTAGAGCAATAGCACAGCGGTATGGCATTTGCCTTGCATATGGCCGGCCCTGCCGACCCAGGTTCGATTCCTCCACCCCTCCCCGAGATCCCAGCAAGCTACTGAAAGTATCTCTCCTGCACAGCAAAAGCCTGGCAAGCTACCCGTGACGTATTCAATATGTCAAATAGAGTAACAACAAGTCTCACAATGGTGACGTTACTGGGCCCGCTCAACCAAATGTATGAACAATGGGAGGACATTGCTACAGTGCATATAATTACAAGGTGAAGAAGTTTTCGGTGCTAGTAAGCATGGTCCAGACTAAAAGTATCAGAGTAAAACTGCTTTCTGTTGCAAAGTATAAATGTATACTTTGCTCTTTGAAATGGTATGTGAAGAGAATCAAAAGGTAAAGAACAGATTGGGAGAATATTTGCCAAAGGACTAAATGTTAAAAAGCACAGTCCAAGAATAAACATATTGTTTCCAAGTTCTATCTGCAGCTTCAACCTCTCCTATAAAATAATCCTTCTGATCAATATGAATGAGATCATCTTTCTCATTAGCTGAAAGAAAAATGAAATTATCTGACATGACTTTCCTCCATTCCCTATGTGTAGTTTTCTCTCTTTTCTGTTATCTTACCCTAATTGTACCTATGAAACCCTATTTTTTAGTAGCTTTTCCAGGGATCTCATATAATCACTGTACAATAATGTACTGTTTAACTTGTAAGTTATTTAATAAAGTCAATTAGATCTTTCAAATGAGTTCAACTAGGTTCTTATTATTTAACTCCATCCAAAATTCACAAAGTACTCTCGAAATCCGTTAGAAAAAACAACTCCATTAAAACTGGGCAAAAGTACAGAACATTTCAGCTAAGAGGACATACAGATGGCAAATAAGCATATGCGAATATGTTTGTAATAATTAACCATTAGAGAAATGCAAATTAAACACATACTCAGATATTCTATACCAACCAGAATAACGAAGAGTAATAAAAATTCATATACACACAAGGGAGAGTGTGGGGAAGCTAGCTCATTCATACATTGCTTGTGGGAATACAATATGGCAGAGCTACTCTGAAAATGAGTACAGCAATTTCTTATAAAATTAAACATAAATATTTTATATGACCTAATGATTGCATCCTTGGACATTTTCCCAGGTAAATTAAAACTTATTTTCACATAACTAACAATCATGAGAACATTTTTGGCAGCTTTATTTTAAGAACCATACTGTGGAAACCGAAAGTCTTTCAAGAGCTAAAAAATGTAATATCAAGTAATGTTTCTCAAAAATAAAATTGAATGGACTTTATGTGTAACAATTTGAATATATTTCAAGGGAATTATTCAGGGTAAATTCACTATCAAAATTAATGTACTTAGAACTTTAATTGTAATGAAATGCATAAAATGTGGAGAAGGTATTATCTGATGTTAAAATTTAATAAATCTGTATTTACTTGACTAGTTAGATTCTTAAAATATATTTTATAATTGGGCTGGAGTGATAGCACAGTGGTAGGGCATTTGCCTTGCACGCAGCCAACATGGCCGACCCGAGTTCGATTCCTGGGCCTTTATTTTATAATTACATATCTATAATATAATTTGCAATTTTATAATGTTGGTCAATAACTATGCCTAGGAATAAAAGTGGCATAATAATGATTGTTTATAGTTTGTTTTTGGTGGATTGCTAAAAAAAGTTATGAGTTCCTTTTATTTGAGAGCAAAAGTATAATATCAGTTATTTAAAGCTGCATGATAAAAGCTCCCAGGAGAGAACAAGGCAGAGTATCCTACCATATGCCTGACTGTCTCCACCAGGGCCCAACAGCTGAAGCCCTCCGGGGCCCAGCCAAGGCCATGCTGGGACCACTCTCCACACACTTGGATGAGCCTCACGCATCAAAGAACTGGCAGAGGAACCCAGGTGTGTGAGACCCGGGGCTGAGATCTCCAAGCCTGCACGGTTTGGGTCTGGACCTGCCAGTAACTAGACAGTTACACCCACCAACTGCCGTGTAACTCCAACAACAGCCAGGATCCAGAGATTATCACACTCAGCTCCCGGAAGCTCGCAGCCGCATTCGCGGCCGCGTGACATCTTATCATCTCATTCCTACTTTGGACAAACTGGCAGGCTACCAAATGTAACCTGCCCACACGGCAGAGTCTGGCAAACTCCCCGTGGTATACCCAATATGCCAAATACCAGTAACAATGATGGGTCTCATTCTCCTAACCCTGAAAAAGCCTTGAATATGGCACTTAAAAAAAAAAAATCTCAGGGCTAGGACGAAGAAGACATTACTGGCACCCGCTGGAGGTAATCGACGAACAACAGGGTGGTCGTGATCGTGATCGTTGTGATGATAAAAGTGGCTTGAAAGTCATTTTCTAGGAACACAAGGATGCTCAAGGCAAACATAGGTCTTTTCAGTATGTGCTTAATTGGATATGTCTGAGAGATTTTGTACTATGTGTTGTTAGTTAATGCATTACTTTTTATTTCCCATTATTTGAGAATCTACAACCTAGTAACCACACAGAGTCAACTAAATGTAGAATAAGTGTGTGTTAAGGACAGGTATAGAAATGGTCTATTCAAAAAGAGTGTATTCTCCATATCTCTTTATTTTTACTACTAAAAATAATAGCAGAATGAAATTTCATTTTTAGTCATTCATAGATTGCAGTCTATTTATAGTAAATTTTACTACAAATTTTCAGAGAAAAATCTAATATCAGAGACCGTCTTTTATTTAATCCCTGTGAAATACAAATGATTGTGTTTCAGTCATATAATGTTAAAGTTTCAACCCTCCCTTCACCAGTATCCGTTTCTCTACATCAATGTCTCCAGTTTTCTTCCCAACTCTTAGCCTGCATCTATGGCAGACACTTAAAAAACTTTTTTTTTCCTTTGAGACAGTGTGGTTTGCAGTACTGTTACTGAAAGGGTATCATGTGGTTCATTTTACCAACTTTCAGTACCCAGTTCTTGTCTGGAATTATCATTTCCCACTATCATCACCATAATTCAGGACCATATCTTGATCAATCTAATATTCTCTATTACAGGTAGATAGTTTGTCCTAAAAATATATCCTAAAGTTTTCTTCAACATTATTTTTTAATTTATCAATGTTAAATCAATTTTTTATAATGGTGTTGACACTTATGGTCTTGGTGTATATACTTACCTCATTTACTCACCATCAAAGTACCCAAGACCTTCCACATACGCTCCAGTATCATATTCTGTCCTCCAACTCCACCCTATTCTGGAATTCTGCATTTTTATTCTAGTTCCAAGTGTTTATCTATATATTATGTGTATCTTTATCTAAGATATGAGTTGAGAAAGTAAAGTTAGCTTAATGGAAATGATAGATAACTAAGAAATAATTACATGTCCCCGAACAAACGTAAATGTAAAAATGGAATACACATGATAAATTCCCATTTATTTTCTCAACATCCATGCATGATACACTTATTCTGCATAAATTTCTAATATCATCTAAAATTCATCTTCAGAAGAATGACTAATTTATTAAATTTTCATTTTTGTCAAAGATTCAGAATTTGAATGATAATATCAAAAGGTATTTATAAGTATAGAGAATACTTATGTAAACAGTACATATAATCAATAAAACGATACATTTTTGGATCTTTCTAAAAACTCTAGGAAATTTGTTAACACTTTAGCTTTGAGTTTCAATTTAGCAATTTGTAAATCTCTGGAATGGAGTTAAAACTAAAGTTGAGTAGACACATGCAATATGAATTGTTTCTTATTCAACACTGTAGATACAACAGTAACAAAAGCACTTAAATGATTAACACATTTTGCAAGTATACAGCAAAGACCCAAATAAAGGGGTGTTACCTCTACATTGTACCGTTTACACTAAATTTTAGTTGTTCAAACTTAACCTGAAAGTTCAATATGATTCTTAATTTTACTCTACATTAAACTGTTTTTATTTCCCATAATATTCATAAAAATTCTCTGTGGCAAGGAATTTTATAACGACTTTACAAAAATCGGTGCTCAAAGAGATTTACAAAAATTTGTGGTATTATAGAGAAAGTATCTGGTGAAATCTAATTTGGAATCTACATTTGCTAAAATTGTCATTAAATATTATATAATCACTGGGACTATTGATTTATTAAAAAGAAGATTCTCAAATTTGGAATTACAAAACTATAATTTGGCTGTAACTCTACATCACATCTTTATAAATCATAAACTACATATAAAAGTATAGTTTAACAATAATAACATGTTCATTAAAACAAAACATGCCCACTTCCACATCGCAGACATTCTGCTTATTCTTCCAATCTCCCAGATGACACCCCTAGGGCATTTATGGGAAGGGAAGTGATTCCTCTACCATCCAAGTGGTTTTGGCAGTGTCCACACTTGAGCTATTCATCTAAGTAGGCCCAATTACATATTTCTTGCTCTGTAGTTGTGCTGCAGTTCTGTTCATCAGTCTTTACACTGCATACATTTATACATCCTGTCACTGGGTAAGACTGTCAGGAAAAGAAAAGTGTAAAATCCAGATTGATCATTCAGATATTCCCAAGGGAGTTAACTCTGAAAATTCACCTTCAATACAGCAGGAACACAGAAAACACATTGGATAGGCTGCACAGAAGTTCACCAAACTCAGTGGGTGAAATAAAAGCATAGAAGACTCTATTGATGCCAATGGGCTCTACAAACTCTTAGAGAATGACTTAGTAATACCAGTTCAGGATGTTTAATGATTCAAAGAAACAATGGACACAAGCAGTTGTTTGTGGTACTTGTTTGTGGAGTACTTTAATGATTAACACATTTTGCAAGTAGACAGCGAAGACCTAAATAAAGGTGTGTTACCTTTACATTGTACTGTTTACATTAAATTTAATTGTTGAAACTTAACAGAAAGTTCAGTATGATTCTTAATTTTAGGATTCTTTATACTGTCTTTATTTCCCATAATCTTCATAAAACTTCTTTGTGGCAAATAATGTCAAAGGACAAGAATATGAAACCACAATGAGAAAACTATAATGTTAAATGAAAGAAATAAAAAGGACAGTAGGTAGCACTGTAGCACTGTCCTCCTGTTCATGGATTTGCTGAGTGGGCACCAGTAACATCTCTATTGTGAGACTTGTTGTTACTGATTTATTTTTTGGCATGTCAAATACATCACAGGGAACTTGTCAGGTTCTACCATGTGGGCAACCTCCAACCCTAAACCAGGTACTTACACTTCGGACCCTGGTCTGCACGTTCCCCAACTTGAAATCCTGGGCACTCTCCGTGAGACTGGATCCTGCAGCATTTTGCCACTGGTGCCTCAGCCAGTTGCTGACATGGCATCACATCCTTCTAACCCTAAATCCCAAACTGAATAGATGCACTAGTGTCCACATGAAGAAATTACTTCACGTATATCACATATATCTCATAAAAGGGGGGAGGGAAATACCTATGTCACAACTCTACATTTATAAGTCAGTTAACTCAAGTGAGTATTTAACTGATAATTTGGGGCTGGAGGTATACTCATTCATGGCACAATAAGAACAATAACTTCAACAGCAGAACAAACTAATAGACCCTTTATCAGGTATCTGGTAATCTATATCTTCACTATTAATATTCATGAAACTTGAAGAACAATGGTGAAACTAAAGGAACTCATAGGCGGTCTCAGATTGGGATAAAAATCCAGGCAAGCCCCTAAATTCAACAAAATGTTTGAGCTACGCCTATGAAGATCTAAAATCAATATTCACTTAAATGGCAGCAGAGATTAAGCAATTACTTGTCAGTGAAATTAAGCAATCACTAGATGACAAATTCAACCAACTCAAATAATGGTTTTCAGGAGATGAAAGATTCCATACAAATAGAAAAGAAGGAGTTAAAGAATATATTAGCAAGTCATAGTAGCAGAATCTCAGGAGTGCTGTGCCATAAAAAAAAGAACTTAAAGACAAAAAACAGGCCAAAACTGACCTGTATAAAGAAGTCAAAAAGGAAAAGAGAAACAAAATAATGGGAGAAAGCATAAATGAGCAAAGCAAATACAGAAAGAAAAGAGTGGTGGAAGAGATAATAGCTGAGAACTTTTCCCTCTTTGTAGCAAGGCAGATGCAGAGATTAATAGGCCAAAAAGGTACCAAGCAAAATAAAACCATACAGAACACCACCAAGGTGAGTTGTAATCAAACTAGCAAAAAATAGAGAGAGAGAGAGAGATGAACTTCTCAAAGCAGTAAGGACAAGAAAAATCTTAAACTAAAAGAAATAACATGAGCCACAACAAACCTTCCATATAAGACAGTACAGGTGAGAAGAGGGGAACGAAATATTAAAATTCCTGAATGAAAAAAAAAATTCAGCCTAGAGTCTACTGCCCAGCAAAATTCTCATTTAAACAGGAGAGATGGAAAAAGCATTCTCAGATAAGTAAGAGCTGGCAACATTTGTTATAACCAAAGCACCATTAATGATCTACTGAAAGGACACTTCTATAACCCAAATAGAAAATTGTAGAAGTCACAGCCTTACCCAGTAAAATGGCAACACAATCCATCCACATGCTATTTACAGAAAACTTATCTAAAATCACAGGGTAGACACAGGTTCATAGTAAAAGGATGGGAGATAATTATAGAAGCCAATGAAAATAAGTGAAATCTGGGACAGTCTTACATGTATCAGAACAAAAAGCATTCGATCTAAAGAAAATAATTAGATCCAGAAACAGACACTACTATTGATCATGGGAACAGTAGACCAAGAAATACTAATTTTAATCAACATATACATGATAAATGTTGGATCAGCAAAATTTATAAGGATTTTACTCACAAACCTAAAAAAGACACTTCAATGGACACAAAATAGTAGTGAGAGACTCCAACACCCCACTGTCACCACTGGATACATCCAGCAGGCAGAATATCAGTAAAGGCATAATAGCCCTAAATGAGGTGCTAGATGGGCTGGGGCTAATTGATTTATAATGGGCCTTCCATCCTTAGAAAGCTGAATGCATGATCCTCTCTAATGCATTCAGATCATTCTCCAGAATAGAACTCATTTTAAGACATAAGTCTAACTTACATAAATTCACAACCATAAAATCATACCAAATAACTGATCAGACCATAATGCCACAGAGATAGAAATTAACTATAAAAAGAATGGAGAGAAATTGTAACACCTGGAGATTGAACACCAGGCTGCTACATGATAACTGGGTCAAAGAGCAAATTAAAGAAGAAGAATAGATTCCTTGAGACTAATGATAATTAAAAGTGCACAAATCTATGGGACAGCAAAAGCAGTCCTTAGAGAAAAAAAAAAACTCATACAAATGCAGACCTACACAAGCAAAGAAGAAAAAGATAAAATCAACAATCAAAAGGTACACCTTAAAATGCTGGAGAACCAACAACAATGGAATCAAAAGGCTAGTAACAGGAAAGAAATAATAACCAAAGTAGAAATGAAAAATATAGAAACCAAGAAAGCAATACAAAAAAATCAAAGAAACCAGAAGATGGTTCTTTAGAATAGGAAATAAGGCAGATAAACTGTTGTCTAGACTCATGAGAGAAAAAAAGTGAGGGCTCAAATTAGTCAAATCAGAAACAAAAGGAGAGAAATAACAACAAAATCCCGAGAGAGACAAGACATCATGAGAACTTACTATGAACAACTCTACTCTGTTAAGCTGGAGAACTTATAAAGGTGTCTGCAAGAGGGCAAGTTGGGGAGAGGGGCTGGTGTTATATGATAGGGAACCTGGGTGGAAGTTGACATGGGTGGTAGGATCAGTGCTGCAATATTGTATGTCTAAAACTCAGCTATGAATAACTTTGTAAAACACAGTGCTTTATTAAGAAACTTCTGGAAATTTTAATTATATTAAAATGAAAAAAGACTTATTGGTGTTCTTAATTATAGGAAGACAAATTTATTGAAGGACTACTAATTACAGAAAACAAATCTATTGCTAATAAGTCCCCAAATTTGAGGAGTATAAGTACACAGATTAAAGAGGTTTGAAGGAACCCAGATAGGAAAAACTCCAAGATATGTTAAAGTTAGAATGAAAAAAGTCTAAGCAGAAACAGAATATTGAAACTAGTGAGATCAAAAAATAAAGTTTCATGCAAAGGAAATTTCATAAAACTGAAAGGCAACTTAGTAAATGAGGCTCTACAAGCTAGAGGATAATGATGGGATCTAGTTTACAATAATTATTTATTTAAATAAATTTATTTAAATAAATAAATTTAAATAAATAAATAACTCAATGAGCACCTTATCAAGAACATTATATATCGCTAGATGACCAATCAGATTCGAAGAAGTGTTACAAAATTCTATGAAGACTATCAAGATATTGAAAATTCTAAATACTGTTTTACCATTGATTACAGAATTCACTCATGTCATTTATTGTTGCCACTATTAGATAAAGAACATATGTTTATCTAACTTTCAAAGAAGTTCTATACTTCTTAAAATAATGAATTAGCTTTCAATTTAAATTGCTGGTGATTTTTGCATGCAAAGAGATATTTGTTATGAATTTTGACATTAAGGAAGGTACTTGAACATTAATATAAAGCCATTTTATTCATTTTTAGAATAAAATGCACTTCTATATTTTCATAGGTCTACTCAGATTTTTTCTTTTTTTTTTCTTTTTTTTTTTCTTTTTGGGTCACACTCGGCAGTGCACAGGGGTTACTCCTAGCTCATGCCCTCAGGAATTACTCCTGGCAGTGCTCGAGGGACTATATGGGATGCTGGGTATCAAACCCAGGTTGGCTGCATGCAAGGCAAGCACCCTACCTGCTGTGCTATCGCTCCAGCCCTAGAGTTTTCTTTAATTTTTAAAAATTTATTCTCATACCTACTAAATCATGTATGTGTAGAATTTAACTATTTTATGCAAATGTTTTAATTTATTAGAATAAGATTATTTATATGCTTTATTTTATATACCTGAGAAAAGAAATGCATAGAATTTTAAAAAAATTCTGCTTATTATTGACTTACAATTTTATAGAATTTCAGTTTAACTTTAGTTCTCTCTTTATGTGTACGTGTCACCACTCTACAATTTTAAAAAAAAGTATCTCTGTCATATGTGAGATATAAAGAAACAAAATAAGGAACCATCAAATAGCCAAGAGCATTAGAATTGAAGAGGACCTGAGCAGCAAATTGGGCATTTGCCTTACATGCGTCCCACCAAGATTTATTCCTGGGCGCAGAGCCAGGAGTAACTGCAGAGCATCAAAGATGTGCCTCCAAAAAAAGAAAAAAAGAAAGCATCAGAACTGGCGATTTTTGTCTACAGATCTGAGCTAATCTGGACAGCCTGGGACTAGGCAGAGTACTGGGAGCATGGGTAGAGAGAAGAGGGTGGTTTTGAGACAGGTTTGGTTTAGACATATGCTTTAATGCTCTGGTTTGACATATGCTTTAATAGTATTGTAATAAAGAGTATTGTAAATCATGTATCTCAGTTAAAATGGTAACAAAAATTGTTTCAAATAGGAGTTGAAGAGATAGTACATAAGGTAGGCCTATTTTAACGCATTAGGCCCCACTGTGTTCCATCTCTGCAGTCAGGTATGCTCTCTTTCCAACCCCAACAGGGTTGGACCCTAGCACAGAGCTAGGAATAAGTACTGAGCACTACCAGATGTGACCTGAGAATAAAATCAAACACAAAAAAAACTCTAACAAACAATATCATCAATAAGAAAGAACAAAAATGGATTATTTTTCAGTTGACTAATTATTTGTTAATAAAAAACTTTGAGAAAAAAATACCAAAGAGATTAAAACAATAGATTTTACAGGGCTGGAGTGATAGTACAGTGGGTAGGGCATTTGGCTTGCACGTGGCCAACCTGGGTTTGTTTGATTCCCAGCATCCCATATAGTCCCCCAGAGCACCACCAGGAGTAATTCCTGAGTACAAAGCCAGGAGTAACCCCTGAGGATTGCCGGGTGTGACCCAAAAAGAAAAAAAAAAAACTAGAAAAAACTATTGTGGCAGGGAAGATAAGGTGCTTACTTTTTACTTGAACAAAGTAGATTCCATTCCTCTTACCCAATATGGTCTTCTGAGCTGTGCATGCAGTTATCCATGCATGAAGAGCCAGCAGCAATACCTAAGTACCACAGGGCATAGACCTCAAAACAAGCAAATAAATAAGATGTTTTAAAAATAAAATAGATAACCTTTCCTCAGTATGCTGTCACGATAAATCATTTCCTTTGAATTTACTGAACTGGTTGGTGTTGGTTAAGGTTTTTTGTTCCTGTTTCCAGTCATTGACCTTGGTGACCTTCAACATGTGTTGCCTACTGGCTTTGCAGTATTTATGGTACTCAGAATGTGAATCTTTGTGGTTAATCCCCTGAAGGATTTCTTAAGGAGTTGCTCTTTTCCTTCCCTGCCCATCTTCACCCAGTGGCAGGAAGAATAACTGTAATCAGTGTGAAATTTCAAGACCAATGAAAGGATAGTAACAATGAGCTCATTCTAATGAAAATGCTGCTTCATAATAATATAGTTTAATATTACCATTATTATGCATCATATTGTATTATTATAGTACTGCTTTCCATTGATTTCTTTTTTAGTCATGGTAAAATTGCAACTAAAAAATATAGGCATCAAGCTTCCATTTGATCCAGAACCCCACATCTTAGAATATACCCAAGGGATCAGAAACAAAATGAGTAAAAGACATTTTCACTCCAATATTCCTTGCAGCTTTATTAACAATATTCAAAATTTAGAAACAACCTAAATTTCCAAGTAAACATGACTGGATAAATACAATCGATACATATGCACAATGAAATACTGTTTGGTCATAAGAAAAGAGTCATAAAATTTGTTGTTACATGGATGGAACTGAAGAGAGTCATTCTGAGGAATATTTGTTTTGAAGTCACTAAGTTTTACCACTAATCTACTAATAGCAAGATCTTTGTGTTTTTTGAAGTGAGACATTGTAAATATAAAAACCAATTGCAAAATCAGGCTTCAAAGATAAACTCAAGTGAAGATCAGAAACTTTAAGCTAAAAAGTGACATAAGTGAAAATGAGGAACTTTTCTTTTTAAAAAGGAGTTTAATAAGAGCCAATAATTACCTAGAGGATTCTTTTGATTCAACCACTAGAAAAGTATATCTGAATCCATTTTGCCAATTCTCAGGAGTCAATATTCTCAGGGTTAGGTGGAGCAGTGATCACAAATCTTCACATTCAAATTATTTTGACTGTTTTCTTCAACATATAACTCCTAATTATGTATTCTTACAATCTTACACATCCTCTTCTTTCAAATATGCAAAATATATCAAGGACTTTCACTAGTGTAGGCAGACAAAACTGACAGCTATGAGATTTTACTAGAGAAGGATACCATGGAAACAATATGTGGTTGAGATAATTACATTTTAAATCAGTAAAAAAAAAATTTACATACTATCTCACACAGTAAACAAACATCTAGTGCTCAATGAAACAAGTCACTAATTAAACACCCAGAATGGGTAGTTGGATTGCTCAGTGTAGTACTTGCATTCACATATAACTTAATAATGCTCAAAGACTCCAGCACAACACATACAGTTATGATCAACAATGAACAGATGTGCTTTTGCTGGGAAGTAATAAAATCCAAAGCTATTCTGTTTGGGTTTTTTATTATCCAAAAGGGCAAGTTTTCATACAACATAGATTTAGGCGGATCAAATGAAACTGTCTGACAAAGGATTCTCAAATCTGTCCTCCACTGCATAATCACAAAATAAAAAAGGTGTGCTCTCTCTCTCTCCATTTAGATTAGGTCATTTTCCCACTCTGAGTGGCCGACAGTGATGAATGAAAGAAGGAGAAAACTGGAGCGAAGCTGGTTGGTGATCAGTTGCCAATCATTCTTCCTTCACCTCCTTCCAGCCTCATTTACTGCTCATGTCCTCCTCCTCACCCTCTCCCCCAGCCTAGTTCTTCCCTCTCTCCAAGAATTGGGGGTAGCAATTACACACAGGTGAGGCAGCACAATCAACATATGTATAGGTCCTTCCTTCAGGGGAAGCTCTTCTAAAGATCTCCTGTAACCAGGAGATCTTCCTAAGGGCTGAACACCACCTAGGAGTGTGTTTCTCCTTTCCCTTAGTCCAACAACCATTTAAACATTCATCTTAATTCTACTTCCTAATATTAGTCATTTTGTATAGACATAGTAAGAGATATAGTAACCGTGTAGGTTGGCTTTTCTGGGGACATCTCGCTACAGATCCTAGACTACAGTGCTCAGGCCAGATTAGTCTTTCCTAACCCCATCAGGGTCCTAATCCAGTTGTTACTCTTTGGATCATGACAGAATTTGTCCATAACCATGCTCTTAACTTATAGTAAATATTATGGTACTTGGCCTGGCCCATTTCGCTGCCAGGGTAGCTCACAGCTTGCCCTAGGTCCATCCAGTCCCTCTTTGGGACCTTGCTTTTGGGGTGCTAGGAACTAAGGGCAACTGAGGCTTAAATTGAGAAAAACAGACACCCAGGAATGAATATTATTCAGAGTAAAATAACTTCCAAGTTACAAAAGCAGAGCATTAACTGTCTTCCTGTGTCTATACAAAAATGAATTTGCTCTGAAGTAAACTATGCAAAGGACTATAACAGAAGGAGAAAAGCAATATTTCACTTACAAATACAAAATCAGAGATTTCTGAGAAATTTGACTTTACAAGCCACTTTACAAGTCACTGCTTAGGGGAAATGAATGATTAACAGACAGGGGAAGCAGAACATAAAGAAGTTAAAGATGAATACCAAAGAAATGGGAGTGCTTAGGAAGCATTGTGATGTGTATTACTCAGTAAACATAAGCTCCTGGTTGTGGAGGAGAAAGGTCATAGGAGAAATGGCAAACCAATGTTAAACCTAGAATGTTTAGAACCGTAGTCCAACACTCCATTTTTTGTGCAATTTAAATAAAATTTTTGATTATACTTTCAACAAATTTTAAGAATCATCCATAAATGCATTTATTCTCATTCTCTAGTTTTGAAGCCTGCCTAGGTTAGCACATGCTCGCTGTTTCTACTAATAGAGTAGTCAACATATAGTTAGACATTGAATTATTCCCCATATCAGAGAATGAAATTTACCAGGAGTGAAAATGTAACTAATTAAATAATAAGTTCAATGAATAACAATCAGATTTAGACTATGCCTTACTAAAACAATATATATTTTAAGATAAGTAACATGCTTCCAATTTTTTTCTGACTTATATAAACACAACATTATACATTAGCAAAATCTCATATCTATGATTACTTAGATCAGGAAGTACATGAGAATGTTTGATTTAAGGAATCAGTTTTATAGTTGAGTTTTCATCTAAATCCTTTTTTACATTAAATATATAATTAGGTAATTTGACGAGGCATTTCTACAGAAACAAAGGGGAAAAAAGGTTAGCATTGAAGCAAGTTGTAAACTCATTTCAAATTTGAAGAATAGTCATTTAAGAATTTTTTATTTTGACTCATCTCCATGGTAGAATGAGGACCGCAGCTTTGATCTAATGGATTTCCCTGGCTCACAAGACAGCTCTCTTTGAAAATGCTGCCAGATGTTCTGTTGAACTTTCATGAGTGCTTCATTCAGTCATAAATTGAAAGGTGACAATATTTAATCTGTCCTGGTAATTTCTCTGAAGACGACAAATTGAAAACAAAACCTCAAAGACTAGAAATTGATAAACATACATTATAGTTTCACATTAAAGCAATTTTTATAGTCACTCCATTTCCATAAATCTTTTACAGTGAATTTTATTTGAAAAATTAAGAGTCTTATTAAACATATTTGCATAAATGTAGAAGAATAACACTTTTATGAATTATGTTCAGACACAAAAATTAAGTTATGGCCTTAATTATAATCAAGGGCATTTCTATAAAGTTATGTGGTAATAATTAATTATAGGTTAGGTCTCACTTTTTGCTTTTTGCACCACACCCAGTGATGCTCAGAGACTTTTCAGGGACTACTGAGTACCAAAGGATCAAAGCTAGTGTTCCTGCAATCTGAAGAATCACTTAAACTCTTTAATCCATCTCTGCAATTCCCCAGATTAGTTTTTCTTTTTCTTTTTTTTCTTTTTGGTTATGGTGGGTGGGAAGCACATTCAGTGGAGTTAAGGGCACACTTGTGGATTTGTACTCAAGAATCACTCCTGGTAGAGTTTGGAGAACCACATGGAAAGCCAAGGATAGAACCCAGTTGACCATAGGCAAGGCAAACACTCTACCTGCTACATTATCTCGATATACCTACCTATCTCCATAGACCTATAGGTGTTTAAAAGTCTACTTACACTCTGATCACCATCAGACGTAATCTAAAAAGCAAAACAATCAAAAACAGTCAAACAATGTATTCTATTATTGAGAGCTTTCTTACAGAATATAAATGAATTTAGATTGACATAAAAATAAAAAAAATCTAATAAAAATTTCAGTGGCATCAAGGAGAAAATGATAACAATTCTACTTTTGTTTACAAACATATTATTACCAAATTGCCATAAGATATTTGCAGGTGTAGAAAAGTTGCAACCACTGCTTTTGTTTACAAATTGCCATAAGATGTTTGCAGGTTTAGAAAGGTTACAACAGCTGCTCTTACTGCCTTCATTATCACTATTGGTCTGTGGACTCTGAGGTGTAATTAGATTCTGGTTTTCATGTGTAAAAAAGATTTAAGAATACTGATAATGATAGCTTAAAAAGAAAAAAAAAGAGGGTCTTTTAAATCTAGAAATCAAACATTAAAGAACCACAGATATTTTTAGTGAAGTCATAAAAATGATGATCATGTTTATTGGTTCATTGAGTTTCATGCAAATGATACTAATTTTGCTTGATGTTTTGCTAGCAATTATCTGGATCACATTCCAATAGAGTTTTAGATATCTTAAACTAGTTCATGGATATGAATGTAACATTTTAGAATGAAGTTTCTTAACTATGACCCATAACACTCCTTGTGGGTCACTGGGATATTTCAAGGTGATCAGAACTGAAAAATGATGCAAATGGGAGAGTCATAAGCTCATATTAAAGAGATCTCGGATAGAAAAGAAAGGGCACAGAAAGGAAAAAAAGATCAGTGGGGATCAAAGTTGGAAAAAGGTTGAGAAAATTCAAGAGTATTTTCATAGTATTTTCTAAAGGTTCTGAAGATGAAATATTTTTATTTTGGTAGTTTGTAAATTCTTTTTGAGAAAAATGGATATTAAAATAATCAAAATAATAATTTAAAAGCAATTAAGATTAAAATATGATAATAATTTGCAAAAAGATGCAATTGAGAAGCACACTTTTGTATTTGTTATGCAAAAATATTATAGGGTAACTTAAAATATAACCAGTAACATTCTCCCAGATCATATTAGCTATTTGGAAATTTCATATAATTTCTAGAGCATATTTATATGAACACATGTAAACATGATATACAGGGTTATAGCATTAATTTTTATCTGGATTTTCTCAAAGCAATTTAAATTTTAAATAAACCTAAATTTTCTAAAATTCTTTTTCTTAGGGAAACCAAACAACTCTTCTGCAATCATTAAGAAGCACAACAAAAATCACAAAGTCAGTTCAGCATCAAGAACCATTTAGAATTTGTTGAAAGTGTCAAAATATCTGCAAGACTTGATAAAATAGAAAAAATTATCACCTCAAAATAATATTCATTATTGTTTCTGTCAAAGTGACAATTGAAAGATAAAGTTCTGTAGTCTTAATAGTTGTGTACTATAAAGATGTGTACTATAAAATATTATAGTTCTTTTGAAAATGGTATAAGTAATTTTTTAATTAATTAAAGAACTGTGTTTTACAAAGCTATTGATTGTTGAGTTTAAGGGATATAATATTTCAACATGAATCTCACCTCCAGTGTCAACTTCCCTGCACCAGTGTTCCCATATTCTGCCCAGTCCCAACCAGGACCTCATGCCCTGCCTGTCATTTTGAGAGGCACATTACAAAGTTTCACTGATTGCAGCTTAAATCTCACGTTTTAAGTTTTGTTGAGTCTGTGGTTGAATACATGGCTATAGCATCACACATACCAGCCTTATAACTGTAGTCCTGATGCTTGTTCACCCTTTACTTCCTGTTTTCTCCTTCCCTCCTTGAATTCTTCACTTCTCTGTCCTTCTCCTGTTTAAATACTGGGGTTAAGGGTCACCTAAGCATCTACTTCTTTACTTCAATACATTTCTCATCCGGTATTTCTATATACCACAGATAATGAGATCATCCTGAGTTTGTCTTTATTATTCTGGCTTATTTCACTCAACATGGTATCTTCGGTTCCAACTAGGTTGCAGCAAATTGCATATTCTCATTGTTTCTTGCAGCTTCATAGTATTCCATTGTGTACATGTACTGCATAGTAATACACTTTTTATTATTTATTTATTCTTTTTTTTATTAGTGAAACACCATGAGGTACAGTTATAGACTTACAAATTTTTGTGCTTGGGTTTCAGTTATACAATGATAGAAGCATGCTGAAAGTAGACTATAGGTGATACACTTTTAACTAATCTTCTGTTGTCTGAAGATCCCATTGTAACGACTAATCATTATAAATTAAAAAAAACAATTTTAACTTTAGAATTTTAATGCTATAACTTTATTCTCCAGAATTATTACCAGTTTTAATGTTAGGGAACTTTCAGCTCATAAGAACTGTCCTAATGTGCAGAATAAACTCTATAATACCATTTATTTTATGGTTTTAACTTTACTATTTCTGGGGTTTTGATGTCTTTTCAGCTAACTTCCATTGAATATTATACTTTTGGAGCTTTCACTCCCTTCTATGTACTACTCAGTTTTTTAAACTATTACAGTCAATCTACTTGAAAAAGCTTCCCCAAGTAACCCATTGTAATTCAAATTTATTCCTCAAAAATTCCAAAAGTGATTGTTCCATTGAAAGTACCTCAACATTTCTTTCCACTAATCAGCATACCCTATTGCCAGATTTAAATATCTTTCTCTTTATTCATCTATTGAAACTCTGCAATTCAACACAGTTTACATAAACTCTTTACTAAAACAGTCTTAAAAAAACCAAAACTCTTATTAAGTTTTCTGTACTTGCAATCTGTCAGTTTCCCTCCAAGATATGCATATACATGCATATGTCTCTTTTATTGGAGATCAGAAGGTACTGGTACTATTCAAATTCCAGCTGCATTGATATCTCCCTGAAATTCAGTTTTAGATAAAGAAAAATCATATTCTAAATCTGATCTCTTTGCAGTTTTTTCTCTAACATACACACACACACACACACACACACACTCGCTCACACGCAGTCACCATATTTTCTTACATTTCCTGCACACTTTCTGCATTTTCAACATTCTTTCCAATAGTTAAGCTTAGTTTTGTTGTCAGTGAGTAATGTGCATTTTTTAAAATTTGTTTTGTTTAATTTATTTCATTTTTACTGTTCAAAAATTTTGTGTCATTCATACTGTTTCAGACATGGGTGATCACAATCATGATCACGACCATCCTGTTATTTGTCGATTGCCTCAAGCAGGCCCCAGGAACGTCTCCTTCCTCCTAGCCTTGAGATTTTTTAAAAAGTGCAATATTCAAGGCTCTTTCAGAGTTAGGAGAATGAGACCCATCATTGTTACTGGTATTTGGCATATTGGGTACGCCATGGGGAGTTTGCCAGACTCTGCAGTGTGGGCAGGTTACATTCGGTAGCCTGCCAGTTTGTCCAAAGTAGGAATGAGATAATAAGATGCGAGGACAGCCAGGCGAGGGGGCAGGAGACTCTGCGCTGTTCTCTTCCAGGAGCTGGGTTTTATAGTTTCTGAGTCTTGGCCGTTGATGGGATTGCACGGCGCCAGGGGGCCAGTTGGTGGGTGTGACCCCCGCTTACTGGAGTTTGGAGGATCTGGGTGGAGGATGACATGGGTCATATTATTCAGTAATTATTTACATTTGATGAGTTTTCTTCCTATGTTACATTGAGGGAAACTTGAAGGTAAAATGCGTATTAATAGATGAATAGTATCCATTTGTTTATTTATATATTCCATGTGCTCTTTTCAAATTATCTCTTGATAAAAACTGTGTTTATTCCATACTTTAGCTATTATAAACAATGCTTTAGCAAATATTGTTGTAGACATAATATTTGTGTTTATTTTTCCATAGTTCTTAGACATGGAAGTGGAAGAGTATAATAATAAATTTGTTCTATTAAGCTTTTTGACAAAACTACAACTGTTTTTCAAAATGACTGCACCAATTTACATTCCAATCAAGAGTAGACTAGTGTTAATTTTTCTTTAAATCCTCATAAATATTTGCTGCAGTTATTTCATTAAACATAGGTTATTCACAACAGTATAAAGTGACATTGTATTGTGGATTGGATTGGATTTCCCTGGTAATTTGTGATTAAATTTTTTAAGTTTCCATACTAATCCTCAGAGAATTATTCACTTAATTCCTTATTATAATTTTTCTATTGGGTTATTTAGTTTTATTATAATTGTCAAACTCTACAAGATTTTAATATATCTTAGATTATTTAATATGGAAATATTTCCTGTTTTTAAATATTTTCAATTTGTAATTATTTTCTGTATCAAATATTTTGTATGTTATGAATATATATTCATATTTATATTTTGTACATAAAACATATAATGTTTCCAATTGTTTGACTTGGTTTCCTTTGTGGTTGGGAAAGTTTCACAAAGACACCTCTAATACTCATAGAATGTTTTACTTCTGTTATCTTCTATTTATTTCACGATTGCAAAAGACTTAGATTCTAATTTTAAATCAATTTTAAATTTATTTTGTGTGCAGGGATAGGCAAATATTTTAATTTATTACAAATGCCTGTCCAGTTTTTCCAGCACCATTTTTTGAGAAGTTTTCCTTTTTTCCTTGTATGGCCTTAGATTTTTTGTTAAAACTTAGATGCTCATAAATGTGTGGGATTATTTTGGGGTTTAAATTTTCTTCCACTGATTGTACTGTAGCACTGTCCTGCCATTGTTCATCGATTTGCTCGAGTGGGCAGTAACGTCTCCATTGTGAGACTTCTGTTACTGTGTTTGGCATATCGAATATGTCACAGGTAGCTTGCCAGGCTTTGCTGTATGGGTGAGGTACTCTTGGTAACTTGCCAGGCTCTCCAAAAAGGGGAGAAGAATTGAACCTGGCTCGGCAGGGCCGGCCGCGAGCAAGGCAAATGCCCTATCACTGTGCTATCACTCCACTATCAATTTTTATTCTTATACCATATAGATTGGAGCTGGGTTGGATTGGAACTTATACCATGTATAAGATTATACCATGCGTAAGATACCATGTATACAATCCATGTATAAGATTGGAATTTATACCATGTAGATTGGGCTGCAGCAATAGCACTGCGGGTAAGGTGTTTGCCTTGCACACAGTCAACCCGGTTCGAGTCCTCCAGGCTCTCGGAGAGTCTGGCAACCTACTGAGAGTATCCTGCCAGCGCGGTAGAGCCTGGCAAGCTCCCCATGGCATATTGGATATGCCACAAACAGTAACAAGTCTCACAATGGAGACGTTAATGGTGCCTGCTCAAGCAAATCAATGAACAATGGATGGACAGTGCTACAGTGCAGTGCTACCATGTAGAGTTAATTAGCATCACTTAAGAGTATAGTTTGATATCAAATAATATGATGCCTCCATGTTACTTACCACCCCACTCATGAGGCTTATTCCTCAAGTCCCTAAATAAACATCTTTTTTACGGCTTTCTTTTTTATATATACAATACACAATAATTAATTAAATTTGAGGACACTTTAGTTCATCTGACACTGATATTCAAATATGATGTCATCATTTGTTTTATTTTTCTAATGTTGAATGATGAAACATAGGGACAATTCATACACACAAACACACACAAATATATATATATATATATAACTGTATCACTGGCATCCCATTGTTCATCAATTTCCTAGAGCAGGTACCAGTAATATCTCCTTGGTCCTAGCCCTGATATTTTATAAAGTGCCACATTCGAGGCTCTTTTAGGGTCAGGGGAATGAGACCCATAATTGTTACTGGGTTTCGGCATATCGAATATGCCATGGGGAGTTTGCCAGACTCTGCTGTGTGGGCAGCATACTCTCGGAAGCCTGCCAGTTTCTCCAAGAGTAATAACTAGATAATAAGAGATCTGGAGTGATAGAACAATGGGTAGGACGTTTGCCTTGCACGCAGCCAACATGGCCGACCCGAGTTCGAGTCCTTCGCCCCTCTTGGAGGTTCCGGAAAGCTACCAAGAGTATCTCGCCCAGGGCAAAGCCTGGCAAGCTCCCCATGATGTATTTGATATGCCAAACACAGTAACAACAAGTCTCAAAATGGAGACATTACTGGGCTCGCTCGAGCAAATCTATGAACAATGGGAGTATAGTGCTACAGTGGTACAGTAAGAGGTTGTGTGGCCACAAATGCAGCTGCATGCTTCCGGGAGTTGGGTTTTATAGTCTCTGAGTCTTGGCTGTTGATGGAATAACACGGCACCAGGGCAATTGGTGGGTGTAACACCTACCTACTGGAAGATTGGGATCTGGGTGGAGGAGGCCCAGGCCAAATCCAAGCAGGCTTGGAGTTCTCAGACCCAGGTCCTGCATGCCTGGGTTCCTCTGCCAGTGCCTTCATGCTTGAGGCTCATCTGAACGTGTGGAAAATGGTCTTAAGCATGGCTGTGGCTGGTTCTGGAGATCTTTGGCTGCCAGGGCTCTTCTCAGGGTGGGGAGGGAAACTCAATATATATATATATATGTATATAAATTTTTATAAATTATACAAAATTATATATATTATATATTATAATTATATTTATATTTAAGGTCATCTTCCTCCCACACTTCCCCTCGAGCTTGAAAAATGTGAAAAGGAGGGAAAATAAGATGAGCAGTTTCCACAAAAATTTTGTAACTTTGGATGCAATAGGAGCAAGAGAATAGCTAAAAAGAAGAAAATGTAAATTCTATAACATATAACAGAGTGTAAATGGTGTGGGAATGGGACAGAAATTAAGCTAGACATGAAGTAAACTTCTGGGTATTGTAAAAGCTGAACCCCCCAACATTATTTTTCTCTTTTAGATGTTATTTTTCCAGCTTTGAGCTGATAAAACAATCTTACTATGTGGAATAGAGATGGGAAGGCCGGGACCACAGCTGAACCCCTGCTGCTACCTTAGGCAGATGAGGCGATCTTCAATTACTGAAGGAAGTGGATAATTTAGCTACATTGTCTGCCGCCCACCCACTCCTCAGCTGGCTCTGATAATGAACGTTTAGGGAGTATGGTTCCTGATTTTGGATCAGAATATGCATAAATGTGCCGGTGGGAAGATATCAACTGTGGTGAGAGTGGTTCGTCTTCCATATTTTAGGATTAAAGGCAAGTCAAAGGAGGAACAAGAATACTGGATTAAAAACATTGTTTCTCAAAGAGCTGCTAGCTTTTGGAGTTCGTGGAAGCTGAAGTGCCATGCTTATGTCACCGGAAATGACTGATATACCCATGTGTTGTAACCATGAGCGCCATACCCACCCGACATCTGCAAGTAATCATATAATATATCCTTATCACAGGCAGGCTTGTCACACTCTGGACTCATAATATATGAATTTGAAAATGATGGTGTATCCTAGAAGGGGGTTAGAAGGAACACTTCCTGAAGTCCTAGTAACAGAACTTAAAATTGTCTTGTTAGACTTGCTGCCTTGGGTTACTACCGTTGCAAGGACTGTGGACTATTAGGATTTTTCCCCTTACTAACTAGTCTAGTTAAACCTTCCAACTGCAGGAAATACATGAATGATACTGTATTTGGGAAAAGGAGTGCTTGGATTCTGAAAAATAGCAGGGCTCTGAAGATAAGATTTAGGAAAAATACGGGCTATGGAGCTTGGATTTAGAAAGAACTATGGAATCTTGTACAGAGAGTTTGAGTAATCTTTTACATGTGTGCCTCCCCCTAAGGTTTGCAGAAGGGCTTTGGTGTTATGTTGGCTTTATTCCTGCAGAGAAGCAAACTGCTGGAGAGGTTGAAGCATGCAAATCATGGAAACTTTAACACAGAAATCTCCAAATGTAGTTGGAGAAAGAGGATCAATCTTTATTCCTACGATGTCAATGAAATTGCCCAGACTTCAAAGCAATATTTTGCAAAAACAAAATATCCCATGAAGGCTTGGAAGTACTGAGACAAAATGTTTGTTTAAATATCCAGACGATTCCAAACCCTCCTTAAATTAAAAGCTGGAAAAAAACAGCTTATGGGAAGTAGTATCTCCAGGGAAGCATTATATTTTCACCCATTCTTATCAAATATCAAGATATGCTATTTATGCCTAGCTGCAAAATTATAATTGGAGAACAAGTAGCATGCCAAAGTTTATGTGATGTTTAGAAAAAGCTACCAACCTTAACTATTAATATGATGAAAAACTTGATCATGAGCATATGTTACAGCTAAAAAGAAAAGGTTAGTAAGCACAGAATTATTAAACAATCCATTTAAAATACTTCAATTAAAACAATAAGATTCACAGTAAGTTCCTTCCTATTTTAAATAAGTCCGAAGAAGTGTGACTTAAAACAGTGATGACAAGGTTAAAGATCTAAGAAAATTAACATGAGATCATTGTGATAAAAATAATTTGAGGACAAACATAAATTATGAGTTTGAATATCTTTAAATATGATGAATATTAGACAAAACTAAAACAGAAATCACTCATGATCTGAGCAATTCTGTACAATAAGAAATAAAAGTATATATGAAAATAGGGAGGGAATATTTTTGAAGTAGCATAAATTAATTCAGCATAACTTTAAGTTATGCAGTGAGGAAAGTTCTAATAATGCTTTTCTGAAATAAACAAAAATTACCTTTTTGTTCCTTCTTCGACCAATCCAAAAATGCAGATTTGAGTGAGTGGTGGCACTTTCTTTTACACTTTTCTTTCTAGCTTCACTACCCTTTCTCCCTCTACCTCTGTCAGCCGTCTCTCTGTGTTTCAGGAGATGATTATTATACTGTCTCTTTTAAAGACTAAATTTGTGCTAAGAAATTTCGTCTTGTTCTAAGATTCTAAAACATATATCCATCCTAATAGTGATGGTTATCCTGTCAGAGCAGGAAGGTCATTATATGAGATAGGATGCTTGTAGAAGAAAAACTTAGGGAGACAGACTAGGAAGTAGAAAAATTTTATTAAACTATCTGACCATTCTAATGGCTAAGATCTTTGTATAACTAAAACATCTTGGTCTTAAATCAACTTGTCAGGTAATTCAGCTTTATTCCAAGTTAGTTCTCTTTAATTCACTCCTAAAATCCTTGCTTCAAACCCAATGTATAGCGCTGTCTCTGGAGAGCCACCATATACAACTCTCAAAAGTGTACAATTTTGTTAATAAACAAGGATTCATAGTGTGTTGCCGTTGATTTTCTTCTGTAACAAAGACAAATCACCAAGAACCAGTGAGTACCACCTTCTCTCTCTCTCTCTCTCTCTCTCTCTCTCTCTCTCTCTCTCTCTCTCTCTCTCTCTCTCTCTTTCTCTCTCTCTCTCTGCCTTCCCTCTGTTTCTTAACAAATAATTTTATGCATAAGATCATGTGAAGTAGAATTTGAGACCAGAGGAGTGACTTTTTAGAGGTACTTTGAATCAATCATAAGAAAAAAAAACCTTTCTATTCAGGCTATGAAAAGTCCTCTGACATACCACATCTACATTCCAGCTCTTACCAGACTACATAAAAACAGCTGAATACAGTTAAAAAGAACTTGCTGAGGGAGGGGCCAGTCATTCAGTCAGTCATCCTACAAAACCTCTTTCTTTTTGGAGGTAATATCCAGCTATACACAAGGTTTACTCTTTGCTCTGCACTCAGGAATAACTGCTGTTGGTGTCTGGGGAACTATATGTGGAGACAGGGATTGAATCAGAGTTAGCTATATGAAAGTAAGGCCCAGTCACTATACTTTCTCTCCAACCCCTGAATAGTTATTTTTAAATTTGCATTATCTATGACTAAAATGGTTTGTCCTTAAGAGTTAACAAAACATGCATTTTCTTCTACAGTCTGGGTGCTAATGTTTCCCATGTTCTCACAAAACAGACATTTTGTTACTTTAATGATATTACAATGTGAATATTTCTTCTTTTGAACATAGCCTGACTATTCCAACTGCATGTAAATTAGAACCTGCTCTGGAAGCAGTGTATTTAGTGTAAAGAAGCAGCAAAATAAAACTCTCTATTATCTTATTTCTCCTAGAATTCCTAAATTTATCTTTGGAAAATAAAGTTTTCTATCTCCATGCACTGGCAATATTTTATCTTAATTAGTTAGTATATAATTTTTAATTATCCTATTCTTTCATCTTTGTTTCATGAGTGCTTACAAAGCAAAATCTACAGCTTGTAGTCTGGCATGGAAAATACAATATAATCTCACTCCTGCCTTTCTTTTCTACAATTTGTGTTTTCACAACCCCTTCTATCTTGCATTCAAACTTATGCTCATAATTATGCCCAACATGCATTTTTCTGCTTTACTTTTTTTCCTAAAACAAAGTAGATACCGCACCTTCTTTCATAATTCAAAGTTCTCTTCAATACACTATGTTTTGCAAACCTATATAAAATTATGTTATCACTATTTATAATTTATTGTACTTTTTTGAGTACCTTTACTGTTTTGTTAATGTTTGAAACTGATAAGAATAATGCTTCTTTCCTGTTCTTCTTGACACTGTGATATATATCACAGTGATAGAACCTGAAGTTCTCACTTGGTGTCTAATTGAATTGACTCACAGAGGTCATGGTAGGTAAGATGACAAACTTATATATCCAATGTATGAAAATGCTACACTCCAAATTAGAATCTTCTGAATATGAAATAAATCTTTTGACTGCTCTCTGACCTTGCTTCCAGCTGTTTCTTAATTATATGGTTTAATGTTTAAAATCAATTCAATGAAAGCTATAAGAAAAAATGAAACTAAATGGCATAAGGAAGAATGAATCTCACTATTGTATGAATTGGTTCTCAGTGTCAGTTACAGGTGCTGAATACTCCAAGATTCAGTGTTGATTCTTATCTGTTTTTCTTAAGGGTGGTGAATGTATTCATATTTGTCATTGTATTCCTGCTCATGTAATACACATGTTTTATTGTTCATAATTTCCAAAATTTCTCAACATCATTGAAAACACCTCTCATTATCTATTGGTTTATTAAATCAGTAGATTAAGGGTTAGATTGTGAAAATATAAAACAAATTTAGTGTTGTTTGTCAGAACATTCAGGATATTGATTTAGCAAAGCCATTATTGCTGAAGAGGTAGGAAAATAAACTGAAATCATTAGGTTCTAAAATTTGAAGGGGGTATGGTGCCACCAGCAGGTCAATATATACCTGAGTGCATCAGCAGCCTGATGGTGCCTTCAGACTTCCACATACCCCAAAATTGCTTCTGTGCATTTGGCCAGACCCCACAAACTTGGGGCAAAGTTTACCAAGAAAGAAAATGGCCAAAAGTTAGGTATGTGGGAGACACACCTACAGACCATCTCTGGCTCAGCTATATAGTTGGAGGCATGGCCTCTCTGGTTCCTGATCGAACTGCTCAACGACCATGATCCCAAAGACTCAGAAACAAATATCGAAACCAAATGGGTTTTGGCAGAAATGTGTCCAGTCCCTGCAGTAGGTTACAGGCACTGGGTAACCCCAGGTGGGAATATTTTTCGTGCCTTGGCCTGTTCCCCCTGGCGGCCCAGTGGCCACCATTCTCCAGAGGCCACTGGACAGTCAGGTTTGGGCCCACAGTGACAAGACACATGGGACATCAAGGGATGAGGATGGAGCCGACCCTTTCCTCCCCATCCCAATGAAACCCCGAGTCGCCCTCCACAATGGCCTCTCTGGCTCCTGATCAAGCTGCTTAACAGCCCTGATATCAGAGACTCAGAAACAAATCTTGAAACCCAGCGGCTTTTGGAAAAATGTGTATGGACAGTGCAGTAGGTTACTGTCACCGGGCCATCCCAGGGAGGAAAAGGTACTGTCCCTCTGCCTGCTACCCCTTGGTGGCTTGGTGGCCACCATACTCCACAGGCCACTGGACAGTCAGGTTTGGGCCTGCAGTGACGAGACATGTGGTGCTTCACGGGATGGGTGTGGAGCCTGCCCTTTCCTCCCACCCTAATGAGATCCTGAGTTGCTGCCAACAAATGGCCTGTCTGGCTCCTAATCAAGCCGTTTAATGGCCATGATTCCAGAACTTCAGAAAAAAATCACGGAATCCAGTGGATTTTGGCAGAAATGCATCCAGTCCCTGCAGTAGGTTACTGGCGCCTGGCCACCCCAGGTGGGAATAGATTTCATGCCATGATCTGTTCCCCCTGGCGGCCTGGTGGCTGCCATCCTCCAGAGATCACTGGACAGTCAGGTTTGGGCCCTCAGTGATGAGACATGCAGGGCCTCATGGGATGGGGGTGGAGGTGGCCCTTTCCTCCCCCTCCCAATGAGATCCGAGTCACCTCCCACGAATGGCCTTTCTGGCTCCTGATCAAGTTGCTTAACGACCATGATCCAAGAGACTCAGGAACAAACCCCAGAAACCAACAGATTTTGGCAGAAATCCCTCCAGATATAATTGTTAAAATTTTGGAATTTCAAAATCACCCATCCACTACTGCAGCCATGCAACATCATATGCTATTCATCACCAGCAATAGAAAACAAATTGTCTACTGTTGCTTTTTCAGCAGATCTGAGTGTTGGGATAAAATCCCAAATAATAATGGTGGGTCTGGTGTCAAAATATTGAATGTAATCACAGTAGAGAGAGAGTAATGTGGAAATCATCTGCCCCACAGATAGGGGGAGTGTGTGGTATGGGCGTATACTGGGGTTTTTGGGGGTGGAGAATGGGCACTGGTGAAGGTACGGGTGTTTCATTGCATGACCGAAACTTAAACCCGAAAGCTTTGTAACTGTTCTCATGGTGATTCAATAAATAAAATTATAAAAAATTAAAAAAGTAAGGTGGAGTTCATGCCCAATTCAATCTGCTAATCAGTGGCTGAATAAATAGCAGTACTCCTACATAAATAAAATTTAAAAAAAATTATTTCCTAACCACATTGCAACAAATATATATTGCTCATTTTAACTTTTTTCTGATTTATCAGAATTAGAATAGGAATGTTTTATGCATGAGAATTATTATTAATGATATTGTAAATCCAGGTGCCTCAGTAAAAGTTGTTAGTTGAAAAATTCAAAAGGCTGTTGGAAGCAGTAAGAGTTGAGAGAATAAAGCCCAGTAAGCACATACTTTATGAGTCTATTACTGTACTCATGTTTTGTCTAGTCACAATGGCACCGTAAAACACATAATCAATGCCCACTGTCTGTGTAGAAGAAAGCAAATAAAAAGAGCACAGTTAGAGTTCGATGGTTTATAGAGGACCATTATCATAATGAACAATAGCAGAGAATGACAATGGCATAGAGTGATGGGAGCAGCAGAGTGATGTAAGGCAATGGGGGAAAGTTTGAATTCAAGTTATATCTGGAATTTAAGAATGGAAGTGAAGAAAAAATAATGTAGATATCATATTATAGTAATAGATTTTTAATTATCAATGTGATAGTTGTATGAAATTTTATCTGAAAAACTAATATGTGTGGATTAAATAGGAGCTTTGACATTATAAAGAACCAATGTTCAAAAATCATTAATAGCAACTGAAACAAATGATAGTGTCTTTCAGAAGGAAGCATTTAATAAAGTGTCATGAAGGGAGACAATATGCCTTATATTAATTAACTTCTTAATTAATTAGATGATGAAAAGGATAGGTTTCATGTAAGCAATCTTCTGATGATATGGTAATGAGGGGTGATGACAGCATTAATAAAGATGGAAAATACAAACTGGTCTCAAGACATATGTTGTTTCAACACGTTTCACAAAAGAACTGTTGATTTTCTGATGAACACAATTATAAAAACATAAACTATTACCTTGGAATTTAAAAAATTTACATTTATTAGACATGTTTGTACATTAATACATATAATTAATAGAAATATAGGCAATAAACATCATCAAACAATAAAATTGAATTCAAACCAAACAGAGGATCTCAGCATAATTTGTTGGATAAAGGATAATGAACAAACATATTTTATATATCTGTTGTTAAAATTGTGTAACTTTATCTAGCAGTGGTTGAATTTTCCAGATTTTTATTAAATAAATAGTGGATAAAAGTTGGAGAGAATGTTGGGCTCTGGGTGCTCAGTGTTCCTGTGTATCTAACAGTTAGGGTCTAACATTGTGCAATGAAAGCCTCAATCAAGAATATTTCTACTTACTGAATGTTATGTATAATGAATTCAGTGAATAGGAAATTGCATCTTTCCTGTACTTCTGAATTTGTATTTCTTTTCACGATTTTTAATGTTTTGCTACCTATTTTGTCCATGTCACAGTTCTTTCTTTGTTTTTGGGTTTGGGGGTCACATCAGCTGTATATAAGGCTTACTCCAGGCTCTGTACTCAGATATTGTTCCTGATGATGCTTGGAGGTCCATGGTGATGTCAGGGATTTACCCAATCTCAGTCATATGGTAGGCAGCTGCCTTAACTTCTGTACCATCTCTCAGACCACAATCACTTCTAATCTGGATAATTACAAAAGTAGTGCAATTGTTGTCTAGTTTCTACCATTAACTAGTAAACCATTTTTTTACTTGAGGAATGGAATGATCTTTAGAAAATAACAGAGCACAACTCCACGTAGGGCTCTACAGATATCTTATTCTCATGGGGCACAAAAGCCACCAGAGCCTGACATTCACCAGACTACTGTGTTTCTTGGACTTCCTGTGCCCTCCTCTTCACTGGCATTGATAACCAATCTCCTCATTCTATCTCAACTCACCCTACATGTTTCCAATCGTAGGGCTTTTCCCACTGCTGTGAATTCCTCATAATGAGCTCTATAAAACACTATGTATGGCTCATTGGATCTTTGATGAAATGACACAATCTCAGTGGGATTTTCTGAATTTATAATTGCAGCATACAATAAAACTCATTATCATTCTCTGCCACAGTTCATAAAAATATCATATTCAAATAATTATTTTGTTCCTTTTATTTCCCCACAAAAACATAAAGTCCCTAAAGTCAGTTCTCTCTGTTGATTTTGCTTGCTTTGAATCTTATCCTGAAAATAGAATCTTTCTTAAGTAGGTCTATAATTGATAACTTTTATTGAATAAATAAATGAATAAAAATTCAAATAAATATGCAGTAGAATTAATGGCATGATGCCATCAAATATCAAGGGGAATCAGGATGTTTTGCAATGAAATTTTTAGTTTCAGGCAAAGAACTTGAATATGATTTTCTTTCCTACATATACCAGTCTACAACTTTATTACTAAATTTGTTCAGAATATATATGTAAAGAAATAAAAAAATTTCATTTGTCCCTCAATACCTTATATTTAAATTCATCAAGAAATAAAATAGAAAGTAGTAGAATGGAAGAAAGTTATGTTTATTTGTTCTGGTCAGTGGGCCCCTTTGCGTAAGAGAAAATAAAATATATTTCACTTGCGTGGTGCAGGATGATAGTGTGGGGCTATATTTCACTGTAAGTGGAGGATCCAAAGCTCTAAGATGTATTATTGACTAATATTCTAGACAATTACATTTTCCCAGCAACATGTGATTGTATAACAACTAGGCTCCGAATTCTTTTTTCAAGCAAGGGGGTAAGGGTTAAGTATCAGGCTTCAGCAAACAGAGTTCTCTGTAGACAAGGAACAGGTGGGTGTGAGTTCTAATTAATTGATATACACCACTCACAAATGTTTTGCTGGCACTCTAGCAAACAAAGGTATGTGAGGCAGACTTCTTAGTCATGAACCATGATATTGTTAACAGAGCAGGTAAAGGTTTTGACTTTGGAAGCCTAAGAGATCGCATAGCATCAAGGTGCTTACCTTCCACCTACTTACCTAGGTTGGAACACCAGTGCTGCATGATTCCCTAAGCACAGAACTAGGACCAATTCTGTAACATCATTGGGTATAATGTAAAGAAAAACAAATAAAGTTTGGTCATAGTGTTTCTTACAAACATCATGTAAACATCACAGAACTCAGGCTGCTAAAATTCTTAAGTGCAACTTTTTTCTAATCAGAAAATTTAGAAGTAAAGTTTCACCTATAGACAAAGGGAATTTTCTTCTATAAATATGAGGAAGATGAGTAATATTAGCTGTTTTTATTTTCTAAGTTACCAACTAATTTTTGCATCTTTTTTTAAATTTTATTGATTAACCATGAGATATAGTTACAAGCTTTCATGTTTGAATTACTATCAAAAAATGATCGAACACCCATCCCTCCACCAGTGAACATTCCCCAGCAGCAACATCCCCAGTATATTCCCACATTTCCAATCCTCCCACTCCCTCTGTGGCAGACAAATTTCCCCAAACTTTCTCTCTACTTTTGAGCATTATGATTTGTAATGCAGACACTGAGAGATTATCATGTCTGGTCCTTCATCTACTTTCAACACACATCTCCCATCCCAAGTGATTCCTCCAATCATCATTTTCTTCATGATCCCTTCTATATTTCATCTGTCCTCTCCCTGCCCACTCATCAGGCAGGCTTCCAACTATGAAGCAATCTTCCTGACCCTTACATCTACTGTCTTTGGGTGTCGGTCTTGTGTTATGTTATTTTATACTCCAGAAATGAGTGCAGTCCTTCTATATCTGTCCCTCTCTTTCTGACTCATTTCACATAGCATGACACTCTCCATGCCTATCCACTTATAAACAAATTTCATAACTTCATCTCTCCTAAAAGCCACATAGTAGTATTCCACTGTACAGATGTACCAAAGTTTCTTTAATCAGTCGTCTGTTCTTGAGCATTTGGGTTGTTTCCAGATCTTGGCTATTGTGAATACTGCTGCAATGAACATATAGGTATGATGTCATTTCTACTGTGCATTTTTGCACACTTGGGATATATTCCCAGAAGTGGTATTGCAGGGTTATATGGAAGCTCAATTTCTAGTTTTTGAAGGACTGTCCATATTGTATTCCAGAAAGGCTGGAACAGTTGGCATTCCCACCAACAGTGCATGAGCGTCCCTTTTTCCCCACATCCATACCAGCACTGATTGCTTTTGTCCTTTTGAATGTGTGCCAGTCTCTGTGGTGTGAGATGGTATCTCATTGTTTTTTTTTCATTTATTGTTGTTCAACAAAAGTGAGTTACTAAAGATAACCCACAATCTCCATTTTAGGATTACACTAAAGTGCTTAATATGATGGGTTCACCAGGGATATATATTCCTTTATGTACTTATATGATACCCATCCACTCACATTGTATACCACCTGATAGCTAGGATCTGTGATCACAAATAAGAAGAAACATTCTTTAGAAAGACACCCTAGTCTTATGTAACATTCCCCCAAAAAACTCTACAGCAAGAGTCCTATGGGAGTACAAATTAAAATCTTCTCAATTTATTAGTGACTCAAAATTTGTTTGATATAGAAACACTCCTTGGGGAGAAGAAACATAAAGAAAAGAGGAAAAAATGTTGCTGAATGTATTATAAAGCAAAACAAATAATGGTACCTGATGCCACTTTGAATATTGGTATTAAAAGAAAATAGCAATAATTTCTATTTCATAAAAAGGGAGTAAAACACAGATAAGTTTTCCTCTGGTTGGTACTGACTGTTCCTGCATTTATTCTTAGATACTGTAACTTCTAGAAAATAGCACCCATAAATATAGGAGCACTATATGCAATTTACAACAATGAGATCTTCTGATAGCTAATACAAATTTTTCCACAAAAACTGGACCACTAAAATTATCACACAAATTCTGCTTACAGAGAAGAGTCACCTCTCAGAAGGCAGTAATGGCTATCCTTGGTGTGATAATAAAACGTTATCCAAGTTAGATCAATACCTTGATACTAGAGCAGAATCTATAAAATACATTGAAGAAATATAGACAAAATGTTCCAGGAATTAAACAGTAAAATCATTTTTATTACATGATTCTACTGGCAAAGATAATAGAAATAAAATTAAACAATGGAACTATTTTAAATTAAAAAGATTTTGTACACCTAAAGAAACAAACTAAAAGATACCATATCAAATAAGAAAATATATTTGCACATAAAGCACCAGATAAATGACTATCTAGGATATACTATGTTCTCACAAAACTTAGCAACAATAAAATCAATAATTCCATAAAAATATGGAAAGTGGCGGTGAACAGATACTTCCATGAGGAGGACATACGCATGTTCAACAATTATATGAAAAAATTCTTCATCACTAATGTTCAGAGAAATATAAACAAAATGAGAGTAAGGTATCATCTCACATCAGTAACAATGTTATCTATAAAAAAAAAGATTAGAAACCACCAGTACTGGTGATGATGTTGTGAAAAAGTAACTCTGATTCACTGCTTCTGGAATTGTGGCTTAGTTCAGCCCTGGTGTGGAAAATGGTATGAAGAATTTTTTATAAAAAGTGAAGAATAGAACAGCAGTTTGATTCAGCCATTTCTCCTTATAGTATTTGACTTTGATACACAAGCACACTAACTTAAAAAAATATTTGAATAGCTGTGTTTATTGCAGCACTTAGCACAATAATCCTGATGTAGAAACCCCCAAATATGTGACAACATGGATGAGTTTATTATGAAGTTGTAGAATATATACACAATGGAATACTATGCAGCTATAAGGAAAGATGAATGCATACAGTTTGTTGCAATTTGGATGAAAATGGAAGGTATAATGTTAAGTCAAGTAAACCATATGGAGAAGGACAAATACCATACTTTCACACTTATTTAGGTATATAGAGAAGCACAATAATGAAATGAAGGGGATTAAATATGAGCAGACCCCTCACACTTAAATAGAGAAATAAGAATGCCTAAGAAAGTGAGAATGGGTTGGGAGTGAGGGAGATAGAAGGTCGATTTGTGATTAATATCAAGGAATTGACCAGGACACTCAGATATTTGGGCAGTTAAGAGGTGATATAATTGTGTAAATAAACCCATAAATTCCAATGCTATTATGTATTAGTTTGATAAGGAATCAGGGTGGTGTTTGGTGGAAACTTGCATCATTGGTAGAGAGACACTATAATTGATGATTTTGTGCAGTTGGAAAAGTGTCTGCCTGAAATTATATTATTACCAGCATTGTAAATTATAAGGCTCATTTTTTAAATAAATTTAAAATGTTTATGAACAACTTTTTTAATGTATATAGTTGCTTTCATTATAGGAAAGCAAAATGCTTCTCTAGTTGGTGAGATTCTCATTTTCTTCTTCTGTTGTTCTCAGACTCAGTATAGCGTTTGTTGGCCCTGGAAATCGCAAACTCAATGATGTTGCTGGGCTGCTCTGCTTTGTGCGACCATCGTCCAACTGCCTGCTCTTGTCTTGTGTCATTTAATGCTTCATTCATATCCGATCAAATGTCTCTGTCTTTTGGCTATAAGGAAATTTCATCACTAGATCCATAGGACCCCCCCCCCCCCACCATCAGCTTGATCAGGGCAGCAGCTCTGGGGAGTTTCCTCCTTGGGCCTCGTGCAGGCACTGAACCTTCCAGTCTGGCTGATCAAATTTAATGTAAAGTGGGTCCTGGTACTCCTAGGCACTCTTTTTCAGATTATTGCCTCTCCCCCGAAAAAGAGCAATTGAGTCACTATACAAGCACGTGATGCAGCCCTAAAGATTTTGCTAAAATGATAGGATCTAAATACTTGCAGGATTTACAAATTTCACCAACCTGTGGCAGGCTTATTAAGGTATCTGAATCTCAGTTCCTCATACACTGAGTTTAAGTGGTTCAATGTCAGCATTAAAAGTAGCTTAATGTTACATGGATACCACGCTTAGCAAGGTACTTCTGAGCTATATTTTGACCAAGACCAGGAGAGTAGGTGGGTTGTGAAAAAAAAAGAAAAGAAAGGGGAAAAAAGCAATGAAGGTTTTAGGTTTTCAATGTAATTGCAAATTGCTTCTAAATTCCTTTACTGATGAGACTTTACAGGTCAGTAGCAATACTAAGAACCACAGGTTTGTTAATTTTTCTCTAGGAGATATATCAAGAAACACAGTTACTAAGATCATAATTCTCAGATCCATTTATGATAATTTATCATCATTGTCTGCAATCCTTGCATTCACAGTACTTGATTAGGCGTAGGAGGTTGTGGCAGAAACTTATCTTTAAAGTAAAAATTTCTAGATAACTGAGGAACGTAGTTATGTTAAGTTATGTACACATGTTTGATTTAACTAAGTTTAATCATCTTCCATTAGACTCTTATTATTGTGATAATCCTTTCCCCGTGATCTAGAAAGTTAACGTGGGAATTTTCCAGTATAGAACAGTGAAAATATCCACATAGTCAAACTGGAACCTAAGCGTAGATAGAATTAAAATTCAATTCTTATTTCGAACCACTTTTTTTCCCATTACATTTCTTCCATTAATTTTTCCCCCATTACTTTACATCTATTATTTGGGCTGGAGCAATAGCACAGATGGTAGGGTGTTTGCCTTGCACAAAGCTGACAGGGCTGAATGAGTTTGATTCCTCTGCCCCTCTCAGAGAGCCCAGCAAGCTACCAAGAGTATCTTGCACGCAGAGCAAAGCCTGGCAAGCTCCCCGGAATGTATTTTTTTTTAATATTGTCAGTACTTTTTCTTTTTTTTTTTAATTTTTATTAGTGAAACACCATGAAGTACAATTGTAGACTTACAACTTTTTGTGCTTGGGTTTCAATTATACAATGCTCAAGTACCTATACCTCCACCAGTGCCCATTTTCACCACCATTGAGCCCAGTATCCCTTCCAGACCCCCAAATCCCCATCCCACCCCGCCTCTGTGGCAGAGCATTCCCTTTTGTTCTCTCTCTCCTTTTGGGTGCTGTGGTTTGCAAAAGATGCATGGAGTGATAATCATGTTTGGTCTATAGTTTACTTTCAGCAGTCATCTCCCATCCTGGCAGGATCCTTCCAAAACCTCCCAAGGAACACTTGGAACTCCCTTCTTTATCTGAGCTGCCTTTTCCCCTGGCATGTACGGCTGGCCTCCAAGCCATGTAGTGAACATCCTGGTACTTATCTCGGCTATTCTTGGATGTTAGTCTCCTATTTTGTTAGTTTATATTCCCCAGATGAATGCAATCTTTTTATGTCTGTCCCTCTCTTTCTGACTCATTTCACTTAGCATGATACTGTCTATGTAGTACCACTCATATGTAAATTTCATGACTTTATCTTTTCTAACAGCTACATAGTACTCCATTGTGTAGATGTAACAAAGTTTCTTCAACCAGTCATCTGTTCTTGGGCACTCAGGTTTTTTCCAGACTTTGGCTATTGTGAACAGTGCAGCAATGAACATAGAAGTGTAAGATGTCATTTCGACTGTCTTTTTTGCCTCTCCAGGATATATTCCCAGGAGTGGTATTGCGGGGTCAAATGAGAGCTCAATTTTTAATTTTTTTAGAAACCTCCATACTGTTTTTCAAAAGGGCTGAACCAGTCGGCATTCCCACCAGCAGTGAAGGAGGGTCCCTTTCTCACCACATCCATGCCGAGCCTTCCCTTTAAGATCAAAGACGAGACCAGGATGCCCACTCTCTCCACTGCTGTTCAATATAATATTGCAAGTACTTGCAATAGCGGGTAGGCAAGAAAAAGATATTAAGGGCATTCAAGTAGGAAAGGAAGAAATCAAGTTCTCACTATTCACAGATGATATGATACTATACTTAGAGAACCTTAAAACCTCTACCAAGAAACTCCTAGAAACAATAGACTTGTATAGTAAAGTTGCAGGCTATAAAATCAATACCCAAAAGTCCATGGCTTTCCTATACTCAAAAGTGAGAGAGATAAAAGTGACATGAAAAAAACAATCCTGTTAACAATTGTGCCCCAGAAAATCAAGTACCTTGGAATCAGCTTAACTAAGGAAGTAAAAGACCTGTACAAAGAAAACTACAAAATGCTACTTCAGGAAATAAAAGAGGACATGAGAAAATGGAAAGATATCCCCTGCTCATGGGTCGGGAGACTTAACATTGTCAAAATGGCAAGACTTCCCAGAGCATTGTACAAATTCGATGCAATCCCTATTATGATACCCATGACATTCTTCAGAGAAATGGAACAAAGACTCCTGAAATTCATATGGAACAATAGGCCCCCATGAATAGCTAAAGCAATTCTTGGGAAATAGAAAATGGAAGGAATCAACCTCCCTAACTTCAAACTCTACTATAAAGCAGTAATAATTAAAACAGCATGGTAATGGAACAAACTGTAGAGCTGCAGACCAATGGAATGGGGTTGAATATACTGATATCTCGCCTCAAACATATGATCATCTAATCTTTGATAAGGGAGCAAGAAATGTGAATTGGTGCTGGGAAAGCCTCTTTAAAAAATTTTCAGCACAAAACTGGACAGCTACATGCAAAAAAATTGGCTCAGATCTCTGACTAACACCATGTACAAAATTAAGATTAAAATGGATTAAAGACCTCAACATCAGACCAGAATCCATAAGGTACATTGAAGACAAGGTTGGCAGAATTCTCCACAACATTGAAACTAACAGTATCTTCAAAATGACACGCCACTGGCCAAGCAAGTGAAAACAGAAATAGACAAATGGGACTGTCTTAAATTAAGAAGCTTCTGCACTTCAAAAGAAAAAGTGATCAAAATACAAAAACAGTCTACAGAATGGGAAATTATATCCTCCCAATACCCATCCAATAAGGGGGCTGATATCAAGGATATACAAAGTACTGGTTGAACTCCACAAGAAGAAAATATCCAACCCCATCAAAAAATGGGGTGATGAAATGAACAGAAACTTCCTCAAAGAAGAAATTCGAATGGCAAAAATACAAATGAGAAAATGCTCTACATTATTAATCATCAGGAAGATGCAGATCAAAACAACAATGAGATATCATCTCACACCACAGAGGATGGCCCACATCCAAAAGAACAAAAGCAATTGGTCCCTATGATGTATTCTATATGCCAAACACAGTAACACAAATCTCACATTTTTCTCAAAGTCAAATTGTTTACAGAACAGCAATTTAATGATTGAAATTTGTTTTTATTTCAAGAAAAATGTCATGATCACAGATATAGGTTAAAACTTGCTTTTTTTTATTATTATAAATATTTGGTATGGTGATCCCAAGAAATGCGCAGAGGTTCAAGGGCCACATCCTGTGACAATTGTCTAACCTGTCAGTAGCTCAGTGCTCAGGCCTGATAATGTAGCACTGCCAGACACTACAGTGCTGGTGATGAACAGGGCTGCTGTGATATTAAGAGGCCTCCAGGGACATGCCTGAGGGAACAAGAGGCCAAGGAGTGGTGGGAATAAATGGCGATTAGGCACATCCCACTATACTATTTCCTGGGCCCACCTAGTAAAAATTTAAATAGTACAACTGTTTTTGTAAGAATTTTATGGAACACATTTATATAGAATGTTCGTTCTTTATATGAAATTCAAATTTTAATAACTACTCTATGTTCTCTGACAATTATGCACAGACTTCTGTTCTTTAGCATACTCATGCATATTATGTTACAATTAATTAGTTTTAATAAAAGTGTCCTTGATGCTTTAATGTAGATGCTTTGTGTTTCTTTCCTATTGTATCTTTTGTGATCTAAGAATCCACTGTTACTGCAGCATATAAACACCAACTATCTCTGTATGAAGCTCCTATGAGAGGCTGTGTAGAATTCAGAGGTAATATGTATGTTTGTTATATTTACATGTGTGCTAACCTAAAATTGCAAGTGAGTTAGCAAGTCTGTGGTCATTTTTAGCAATGGATCTAAGTATTCTGCATGTTCATCGCTGGAAGGCAAATTTCTGGGGGCCTTCTATAAAACTTTCCACCCCAATCATATCAAATACTTTGGAGCATATTGAATTTCTTCATACTTAATTATTCCTTTAACTATTATAGATTTTTGGGTTTCCCACATAAATTAGCTGTGTGTGCCAAAATATTATCTTTAAATCTCGTTTTTTGATTAAAGGTGAAGTTTAAGACAAAAACACCTCACTAGGAGTGAGTGAGCTTGAAAATTAGTTAAATCTGCTCATGGTTTCAGTAAAGCCACTTAGATTTTTTAAAGCTACCATAGAAGAATGGGTAATTGAGCATTTATTGAGCTTTGTTCTTAAGTGTCTGCTTAGAATTTTCTTCTCTCACTCTCCCTTTTACTTTTTACTTTTTTATTTTTTTACAGTTACAAAGTTGTTTATGATTGGATTTTATTCATACAATATTCCAATACCAGTGTATATATCTCACCGCTGATGTCCCTCCCACCTCCCCCCACCCCCATGTCAGGCACTTTTCTTCTCATTTTCACTCTCTCTCTCTCTCATCCTCCCCCCTCCCTCCTCTCCCTCCCCTTTTCCCTCCTTTCTTCCTCCCTCCTCCATTTCTCTCTAGTTCTTTCTGGGATTTATGATTTTCAGTACAGATACTGAAAGGCCATAATGTATATCCATTTACCTACTTTCAACACTCAATCCTTGTTCAGAGTGATCATTTCCAACCCATTATTGTTATACTGATCCCTTCTCTATCCGAACTGCCCTCCTACCCCCACAAACTTGTGGCAAGTTTCCAACCATTGACCAGTTCTCCTGGCCCCTGTTTTCCTTGGCCTTGGATATTTTTCTCATAATATGTATATGTATATATATTATAATATATATATCCCACAAATGAATGCAGTCATTCTATGTCTGTCCCTTTCTTTCTGGCTCATTCCACTTAGCATGATATTCACCATGTCCATCCATTTATAAGCAAAGTTTATGACTTAATTAACAGCTTCATAGTATTCCATTGTGTAGATGTATTATAATGTCTTTATCCAGTCATCTATTCTTGGGCACTGGGGTTGTTTCCAGATTCTGGCTATGGTGAATAGTGCTGGAATGAAAATAGAAGTGCATATGGTGTTTATGGTCAGAATGACATCTGCACTTCTATGTTCATTGCTGCACTATTCACAATAGCCAAAATCTGAAAAAAAAAAAACCCGAGTGCCTGAGAACAGATGACTGGTTAAAGAAACTATGGTACATCTACACAATGGAGTACTATGCAGCTGTTAGAAAAGATGAAGTCATAAAATTTACATGCAAGTGGTACTTTATGGAAAGTATAATGCTAAGTGAAATGAGTCAGAAAGAGACAGACAGACATAGAAAGATTGCATTCATCTGGGGAATATAAAGTAACAAAATGTGAGACCAACACCCAAGAATAAGTGAGACAAGTATAGGAGGTTCACTCAGGGGCTTGGAGGCCAGCCGCACACTCTGGGGGAGAAGGCAGCTCAGATAGAGAAGGGAATACCAACTAAAGGGTGTTGGGAGGATCCTCCCAGAATGAGAGATGCATGCTCAAAGTAGACTATAGACCTCCCTTTTTTAACTTTTTTCTTTCCACACTTTTTGGGGGCTGACTCTTGTCTTTATCATCTCTAATTACTCCTAGCAATGCCCTACCACTGCACTATCTTCTGGTCCCTCAATTTCTCTCTCTCTCTCTTCCCTGCCTCCATTTGTGCTTTCTACTCACCAACCAGATCAGTAAGTTCTCAGACAATGATGTTAGTTACACCATTGTTAGGCTGTTTAGTGAGCTCAAAGAAATGATGGTGCAGGTATTCAACAAAGCACAAGATTCTTTGAATGCTGAAATGAGAAATTTATAAACTGAAATTAAGATTATGGTAGATGGTGTTAAAAACCCAATAGAAGTTCTAATTAGCAGATGAACAGCAACTGAAGAAAATCAAGAAATTCCAACATTAGATGGAAGAAACTGCTGAAAAACAACTGAAGGTTAGGGAATTATATGAAAAGTAAAGAAGGGTATACCAAAGAATATGGAATTGGTTCAAAAGTAACAACATATTAATCTTAGAAATCCTTGAAGAACAAGGAATGTGTGATAAATGAACAATAGTTAAAGAAACTGCCTATAAGATTTTCTCAGTGATTAGGAAAGCAGGCACTAAAATTAGAGAACTACAAAGGGTTCCAGCTAAGATTCAAAATAATAAATTCCAAGACACATTGCACTAAAAATGGGAAAAAAAACACTATAGAAATAATGTTGAATTCAGCAGTATCTATATAAAGGAACTTATATTCAAGAAAAGCCAAGAAGATTCACAATGTATCTATCAAATGAGAACTCTAAGAGTCAAAAGAGAAAGGAGGGATATGGCACAATAACTAAATGAAGTATACATGTTACCAATAATACTCTGTCCAGCTAGATTCACTGTCACTATCACTGTCCTCCTGTTGTTCATCAATTTGCTTGAGTGGGCCCAGTGTTTGGCATATCTAATTTGAAGAAATAATATACAATTTTAGGAACAAGCAACAACAGAGTGAATAAATAACCTTGGTACCAGTCTTTCAAGAATCATTAAATTAGCTATTTTTAAAAAGAAGTCAAACACCTCAGCACTTGGCATTGAGTAGGGCTTTCACTTATGGTATTTATGTTTATCTTCTACTAGGTTTTATTCCCTCCAATTCCACTATAGGATTTTATACAATTACATTAATAAATTAACTTTTCATTTATATTGAATCTAATATGTCTGATCAAACATTTTTTACATTCATAGAGTAAATATTTAAGTATTATTTATAATTTAATGTTTTGGACATAAAAACAGTATTCCCTTCCATATGTTAAAACACAATTTTATAATTCTATAGACCTATTCAGATTCCCCTTTTATGTTTTTCTTAACTATCTTCACTCTTACTAAACTTTACATTTGTAGGATTTAACTATTTCATGTAAATCTTAAAATCTATTAGCAGAAAACTATTCATGGTATTAATATTTAAATTTGTATATTTGTAAGAAGTTATTATTTTGAAAACAATTACTACATCAATTTATCATTGATTACAATATTCTGGATTTACAGACATTTAGCTCCATTCACCTAGGTGTATGTGTGTCACCACTTGTAATTTAAAAATAGAGAAGTAAAGAGAGAGTAAGAGGGAGAGAAATATCTATCCAAACATGAAATAAATAAAGAAATATTATAAGGAAACAACAAAGAATCAAAGTCATCAGGACAGAAGATTTTGTCTGCAAGATAGTCAGCACTGTATAAGTCAATGGAGCCCCACCCCAACCCCAGGAGTAAGATCTAAACACCAGAGGGAACACATGTGGCCTCCCAAACAAAAAAAAAAAAACATGAAAACGTGGAAATGCCACTTTAAGATATTTTTCAGGTAATATTTTCATTGAATTAGGAGGTGTGAGTATAGCAGATGATACCTCTGCAATGGAAGTCCCTTCTTTACAGTAAAAGCTTAACACAAAATATAGTCATCTCCTCAGGAACACAATCTGTCCTCAGGTGGCTTTCAGACATATGGACTTGAGAAAACAGCATTAATGCTCCTTTTCATTCCCAACTTGTTAATCTAAAGATTTTGAACTTATCTTTCTTCACAATTTAATTAACAATTTTCTTAAATTATTTCTCCCTTTCTGTTGCTCTGTTTGTGCATGTGAGAGAGTGCGTGTAGGGGAGATGCACATGTGTTGAATGACACATTGCTGCTCCCGCAAGGAGCTTAAGGTTTAATGAGCTGCTCCTATAACAGAGCAACTGAGGCACAACTAATTATCCTATATTGTTTTCACTTTGCTTTATGTCATTTGTATGGTTTATTTAGCAGTGTCCTTTTTTTTCACTCTATTTTATTTTTTTTTAAAGTTGTAGATTTACAATTTTTTGTGCTTTGGTTTCAATTATACAATGATCAGATACCCATCCCTCCACCAGTGCCCATTTTCCACCACCATGGATAATATCCCTCCCACCCCCATCCCCCCATCCCCCCTGTCTCTGTGGCAGGGCAATCCCCTGTGTTCTCTCTCTCCTTTTGGGTGTTGTGGTCTGCAAAAGAGGCATTGAGTGGCAAACATGTTCAGTCCATAGTCTACTTTCGACATGCATCTCCCCTCCTGGGAGGATCCTCCAAACATACTTTATTTGGTGCTCCCTTCTCTATCTGAACAGCCCTTTCCTCTAGGATACCCGGATGGCCTCTAAGTTATGGAGTAATCCTCCTGGTGCTGATCTCAGCTATTCTTGGGTATTAATCTCATACTTTGTTACTTTATATTCCCCAGATGAATGCAATCTTTCTATGTCTATCCCTCTCTTTCTGACTCATTTCGTTTAGCATGATACTTTCCATATTGTACCACTTGTATGTAAATTTCATGACTTCGTCTTTTCTAAGAGCTACATAGTACTCCATTGTGTAGATGTACCAAAGTTTCTTTAACCAGTCATCTGTTCTTGGGCATTCAGGTTTCTTCCAGTTTCTGGCTATTGTAAAGAGTGCTGCAATGAACAAACAAGTGCAGATGTCACTTCGACTATACATTTTTGCCTCTCTGGGATATATTCCCAGGAGTGGTATTGCTGGGTCAAATGGGAGCTCGATTTCCAATTTTTTGAGAATCGTCCATACTGTTTTCCAGAAGGGCTGAACCAGTGGACATTCCCACCAACGGTGAAGGAGTGTCCCTTTCTCGCCACATCCACGCCAGCATCGGTTGCTTTTGTTCTTTTGAAGGTGGGCCAGTCTCTCCTCAATCATATGCTCATCTAATCTTTGATAAAGGTGCAAGTAATGTGAAGTGGAGTAAGGAAAGCCTCTTTAATAAATTGTGTTGGCATCACTGGACGGCTACATGCAAAAAAATAGGCTCAGAACTCTGCCTAACACCATGTACAAAAGTAAGATCAAAATGGAATAAAGACCTCAACATCAGACCAGAAACCATAAGGTACATTGAAGATAAAGTTGGCAAAACCCTCCATGACATTGAAGCTAATGGTATCTTCAAAGATGCCACGCCACTGGCCGAGCAAGTGAAAACAGAGATAGATAAATGGGACTATCTTAAACTAAGAAGCTTCTGCACCTCCAAAGAAACAGTGACCAAAATACAAAGACAGTCTACAGAATGGGAAAGGATATTCACCGAATACACATCTGACAAGGGGTTGATATCCAGGATATACAAAATACTGGTTAAACTCCACAAGAAGAAAACATCCAACCCCATCCTAAAATGGGGCAATGAAATGAACAGAAACTTTCTCAAAGAAGAAATCCGAATGGCAAAAAAGCACATGAGAAAATGCTCTACATCATTAATCATCAGGGAGATGCAGATCAAAACCACAATGAGATACCATCTCACACCTTAGCAATGTCCTTTTTGTATAGACACAAGAAGGCAATTGATGCTGTGCTGTGTGACATGGGAGTTAATTGACTCCAAAATAATATTTACTCCTGGGCATCCATTTTTAATTGACTTAAGCCTCAGTTGCCCTTAGTTCCTAGCACTCCAAGAGCACAGTCCCAACGAGGAACTGATGAACCCAGAGCAAGCTATGAGCTACCATGGCATTGAAATGGGCCAGTCAAGCACCATAATACCTAACTATAAGTTAAGAGCACAGTCATGGACAAACTCTGTCATGACCCAAAAGAGATAACTAAATAACGATCCTGCTGGAGTTAGGAAGACTAACCTAGCCTGAGGAATGTGATCTGGAATATACAGTGAGATGGACTCAGGAAGGACCAAAATATAGTGAGATTTCCTTAGGAAGAATCTTTTACTGTGCTCATATAAAATGACATTGCTAGAAATATATAAGAAGTAAATTTACTACAAATATTTGTGTGGATTACAAGCTGAGGAAAGAAGAAAGCAACACACCTTGAACGGACTTCCTTGTAATCTGGAGTAATCTCTTTAGATGAAATTTTGTCCTTGAGTTAATCTCCTGGAGGAGTGGACTTACCTCTGTAGATTTGTTAATATTAAACTAATTTTTGTATATCCACCCTATATTATTTCTATATAAACTCTGCTGTAAGAGGTTAGGGTAGTCAGTCGCTGGAGTCAGGTCAGAAGATGTCAGAAGGAGGAGAGAGAAAATTTATGAGACAGAGCACCATGGCACAGACAGAAGACATAGGACTTAAGAGAAGAGCACAACACCAAGGTTAGAAGTAGGAGACCAGAGACTGAAGAAGAAAACATCAGGAGATTAGAGACCAAGAGACCAGAGGAGAGACTACAGAGATGAGAGTCAGACAGACACTAGAGAGACATATAGAAAAGAGCACAACAGCACACATAGAAGCAAAGCTCAAAGAAAGAAGATAGAAAGAGAGCACAATAATAAAGAGAAGACAACAAGAAGACAAGGAGGAAAACAGACTTTGGAGACTTTGATGTCCATGAGGAGATTAGGATGATGGAACTCTGATAACTGGGACTATGGCCATAATGATGAGTACAACTGTGCTGTAAAGGGAGAGAATGGACATAGCTGGGGAGTCTGTCCGTCGCCTATCCTTTGCCTGTTATTCCAGAGGAACCTGGGAAGGTTCCACCTGCACCATCCCCACCTGTATTTGGCCTGCACATGGGCCTACCTTTGCCACAGCTCACTGTTCTATTTCTCATTTCATATGTATATCACGTGTTGAGTTGAGTTGAATTGAGTTGAGTGAGATAAAAAAAAAACCTCAACACACATGTATGTGCATGCATACAAACACAACCATATTGGCTCAATTTTTCTGGAGGACTTTGACCAATACAGTCATGTATCAGTTTGTTAAGAATACAGTCATATGCCAATTGGTTAAGAAGAAATATGAACTTTGGCTAAGAAACCAGCCGTCAGAGATAGCCATTCATAGGGAAAGTTTTAAAAATATCTGACTGCTCTTTCTTATTTGAAATGGCAAAATTCCATGAATAAGGGAGGTAACAATCCAGTCAGACTGACCTACTGGGTGAGCAGGGTAGAGACTGTGAATATAAGATCTTGAGGTTACTTTTATGTAGAATGGATGACTCCACCTCCTCTTTTCCATTCTTTACTTATTCATCAAGTATTTCCTGGAGGCAATTTAGGTACAGAACTTCTATATCAGGTATCTTTGCATTATGACAACAACATACTAAAGTACTGCACAAATATAATAACAAATCTTGTGTGACTGGAAATTTTTATATGTGGATGGAAATGGAGATTATCATGCTAATTGAATTGAGTCAGAAAGAGAGGAAAAGATATTGAATACACTCATTTGTAGAATACGAAATAACATAGTATGAGACTAACACACCCAAGGACAGTGTAGAGAAGGGACAGGAGGATCCCTCTATGATTTGAAAGCCTGCCTCATGTGCTGGGGGAGAAGTTAGTTGTGATGCAGAAAGGACCACTAAGTCAACGATGGTTGGAGGGATCACTTGGGATGGAAGATGTGTGCTGAAATTAGACCTAGGACCAAAAATGATGGCCTCTCAGTATCTATACTGAAAACCATGATGTCCAAAAATATAGAGAAAGAAGGAAATTGTCTGCCATAGAGACAGAGGTGGGATGGGATGGGAGTGCGTTAGGGATATTGGGGATATCAGTAGTGGAAACTGCACACTGGTGGAAGGATGAGTATTCAATCATTGTATAACTGAAACTCAAACACGAAAGCTTTGGAACTGTATCTCACAGTGATTCAATAAAAAGAATAAAAAATAACAAGAAATGGTAATAATAACAGTAAGAAGATATACTCATTTTTTAGGAATTATACAAAATATGTTAACATTATTTCATAGCTGTTTGTATTAGTATTATTCCCATTTTACTGATGAATCACAGTTATATTAGCATTATTTTAATTTTACTGCTAACTGGCATGTAGTGATTTTCTTGAATATTTTTAAGCCCAGAACAATTTCCAACTCTACTGCCAAGCTCTTTCCTTGGCACAGCATTTCCTCAATTTATAACACAAAAGCAAATGCGACATGGAGGAAATTAAATGAGTGATAAATGTATGTAGAAATTACAGCACTTACTGAAATTCCTAAATTGGTTTAAGTACATTCCACTTATGTACTAAAAATGGAGAAGAAAATAATACCTATATGTTATTTGGAAAATGCAAGTGAAAGTCAATGAGTTGTGAGTTTGAGTAAGAATTGATCTATACTGATAAAGTGTATACATTAAATATTTTTAATGCGTGATTTAAAAATGTACTTAGTACTATTTTTCAGGACATAATGTTAGCTGATATTCCATAGAATTGCAAAAAATAATGTGTTGAACTAAACTCAGTGCAAACTGAAAGTGTCGGGAAACTAACTTACCTGGGTTCTGATGGCCTTTACAAAGTTGTTTCATTGGAATAAATGTATAATGTTAACATTTTTGGGAGCTACAAAGAGTGCTTAGGACTTTTTACTGGCTCGACACTCAGAGAGCACTCCTGTCTGGACTCAGAGGACTTAATAAATGCAGGGATGGAATCTGGGTTGGTGTTTGACTAAATCACTCTAAACCCACACACTCCCAGTTAACATTTTGAAGTAAAGTAATTTTACAGGAATGGGACCTGGATATTTCTTTAGACTGCTTTACCTATTCCTCTGAAATTTGTGAGCAATTCTTCAAGAGATGAGTTTCAGAGTTTTTATGACAGCACCATGAACTAGCTGAGAGACAGAAAATCTTTAGAAGGAGCTTCTGGAAACAAAATCAGAAATAAAAAAAAGAATAGCCAAGATAAGTACCAGGAGGTTTACTGCATGGCTTGGAGGCCAGCTGCACAGGCTGGAGGAAAAGGCAGCTCAGATAGAGAAGGGAGCACCAAATAAAGGGTGTTGGAAGGATCCTCCCAGGATGGAAGATGCATGCTGAAAGTAGACTATAGACCGAACATAATTGCCACTGAATGCCTCTTTTGCAAACAATAGTACCCAAAAGGAGAGAGAGAGAACAAAAGGGAATGCCCTGCCTCAGAGGCAGGGTGGGATGGGGGTATGGGGTGTGGGAGGGATGCTGGGATCAGTGATGGTGGAGAATGGGCACTGGTGGAGGGATTGGTACTCGATCATTGTATAACTGAAACCCAAGCACAAAAATTTGTTAGTCTGCAACTGTACCTCATGGTGTTTCAGTAATAAAAATTTAAAAAATATATTTGTTCTACAAAACATGTGAATACCTTTTGTCCCTAGTTATTCTCATACCTCTTCATTCTCATATCTCTTCATTAGAAAATGTTATTGTATTTTGGGGCTATTTGATTGCAATCATTTATGGAAGAGAAAGAGAGAGCTGGAGAAGAGGGAAGATATATTTGGGTTCCTTGAGACCAGATGGAGAGACAATTACAGAGAAAAGAAAAAGATGATGTTTAGGTTTTTGGCTGTTCATTGTAAATCACTCTCCATGGCATAAACTTGGCTTCTGTTGTACAGTTATAGATACTGACAATATGATCTATCCTGAATGCATGGAATACTTAGAAAGGTGGATATATTTAGTTATTCCCATTTCCTGCTCATCCTTGTTTTCCCTTATAGAAATGTAAACACGAGTCATGAGATGATGAAATTAAAGAACCGTTTTATTCTTCATATACAGCTTTAAGTTTTGTTAGAACCCAAAAATAAAACTTGGTTGATGAAATACAAAACATATTACAAAAACAAACCATAAATCATAGGCTCACTAGAGAGGAAAATTGATTAATCAATCTGTTGTACATAACAAACAGACACACTCAAAGAAGAGTTTCTAAAGTTATGATGGAAATAAAATATGAATTCATGCATTTTGTTCTCCCACCAAAGTTTCTGATTTCAAGAGGATGGATTTCTTAAATTTCTTATCAATCTGAATTCTAGATAGTTGCCACAGGACACGTGGAGCGAGTGAAAAAAGTTAAAAGTCAGTAATTCTATGAAATCTACCTTTGGCTACAAAAACTTGAGTACAACTGCAGATAATATGTCTGACATAGCCCTACCTTCTATCTTGTGAATTGGCTCATTTTGGAATTTGATGTCTTGATATGCATGTTATTATACTTTACTTTTGAGAAAGAAATGCCACATTAAAATATCTTGGTAATAAATCATCTCTTTTTGCTACATTGAGAATATTTATCTAGAAAAAAAGAACACCATTAATTCCTGTCTGCTAATTGAATAAACATAGCATTATAGTTTTATAACCTAGGACATACAACTTTGGTTAGATGTTTTTCTGGACTCACTTACTTGCAACTATTATTTGTAATAGCTAACTATGAACAAAGCAAGTTAAAATATTACTGGTAAATAATATTGACAAAAATAATCAAATAAATAACAAGTTATCCTTTAAAAAGCCTTGTATATCTATATGATAAATTCACTCACAAAATTCTAAGTGCTGGTCTTGCTCTTGCCTCCAGTGGCCTCCCTGAGCCATGTATTTGATGGTGGAGATTGGGTCTCTAGTATATCTTCCTTAAGTCCTCCCTATAATATACAAGTCACATGTTTATATTCTTCAAGTATTGTTGCATTTAATCTACAGAAACTGATACCAGCACGTAAGAAAGCCCAGACCAATACTCTTTGAGACAGTGCTACCAAAGGCCAGGAAACCTCAGTTTCACCTTATCAGCTTCTGAAACCAGATTCATTTTAGCTGTTTTCATTCCATACTTTAAAGATCTGGAAAACCTTGGGGTTCCTCTTTTTTTTGCTTTTTGGGTCACACTTGGCGATGCATAGGGGCTACTCCTGGCTCTGCACTCACGAGTTAATCTTGGCGGTACTCAGGGGACCATATGGGATGTTGGGAATCGAACCCGGGTCGGCCGCGTGCAAGGCAAACGCCCTACCTGCTGTGCTATCTCTCCATCCCCGGGGGTTCCTCTTTAAGAAGGGAAGTTTGCAATTTCCCAAAATCATTGATTCTGCCCTAGAACATAGGTTTATCAGAAAGTAAAAGATAATAGGCAATGCCTAAGACAAATGGTCAAATAGATAACCAAAAAAGACCCAAACTTGCCAGACCATGCTGTATGATCCTTGCATTCTCTGCAATATTCTTGTCAACTTGACAAGTAACACAAAATCTGGGTTTCCTATTTAAAAAATTCACAAAATGAGTCATATTTAACCTTGCCCTATATTAAGTTCTTTGCATGGACAGATTTTCTTTTTCTTAGATTTTTAATACACTTTTCTATTTTATAACTTTAAGCATATTTATTATCAATATTTTCATTCCTGAAAATACTGAAGAATCTGGGAAACACGGACAAACACAAACCCACCATCAATGCTTCTCTATCACAAGGCATCACACAACAACTACAGAACAAAGAGTTTTCCAGTAACAGTATTATAAACCACTAAAAGTAAAAAAATAGAAAGAAGAACAAGAACAAGAAGAACAAGAATAAGAATGAGAACGAGAAGGAAAGGAGAAGAAAAAGGAGGAGAAGAAATAGAAGAAAAAGAAGGAAGAAGAGGAGCAGAAGGTGAATGAGGAGGAGAAGGAGGAGAAGAAGGAGAAGAAAGAAGAAGTCTTTCATATAGTCAGGTGGGTGTGCAGCGAGGGCAACTGGGCATATTGGTAGAAAAAAACAGACATGGGTGAAGGATGGGTGTTGGAACATTAAAGACTGAACTTGAACTTTAATCTTGAAATTTAATTGTGATCTCACGGTAATTTAATATTTTTCATTTTAGAAAAGAAGAAAGTATCCAAGTCTGAGATCACAGAAGAAATGGGGAAAATAGGACAATTTTTCTCATTATAAATACGATTTTGACTTTGCCAAGATACTTTTTTCTTTGTGAGAGCAGTGACAAACTATACCCTTAGTGACTATTGTCACTACTTACTATGTTACTTGTCATTCCTGGAGGAGGGTGGTTTGCACTGATCATTATGCAGTGAGACTTTTTTAATTAATTTTTTTATTGAATCACTGTGAGATAGTTACAAAACTTTCATGATCCATAAGTTTCTCTACAATTCACATTAGCTATATCAAAAGTGTGGGAATATGAGAGTATTTCTTCCAGTACCCTGACTCAAAGTTGGACCTCTGTTTAGATGACATTGTATAATCAGATAAGAATTATCTCATATAATGAAAAAGGACTAATATTTTGGTGCATTTGTCAAGTATCATTTTTTAAAAAGACAATATACATTATTAAAGCACTCTAGTTCTGGGGCTGGATCCATAGCACAGCAGATAGGGCATTTACCTTGCACGCAGTCCAACCAGGTTCGATTCCCAGCATCCAATATGGTCCCCCGCATACCGCCAGCAGTTAATTCCTGAGTGCATGAACCAGGAGTAATCCCTCTGCATCGCCGGGTATGACCTAAAAAAGCAACAATAACAAAAAAATCTCTAGTTCTGCATGTGAAAGTGCATGGAGGGAAAGCACTGTTATATTAGATAACATTACAGAATTATGGAATTTTACATATATTTTTATGACATTATGCAACACTCCTGTCTTTGCGATCCACTTAAGGGGATTGTATGCTGAAGGTGAGTGTTATATTTCTGCCCATTTTTCCCCACATCACAAATAATCAGACTACAGAGAACAAACAACTTAGTGATGTAATGAAATTGGAATAATGTAGACTTGCCTGAAAGTCAGTGCAGCTCTTATTTGAGAGGCCCACAGTCCATCCTCATTTCTTGGCCTGACTCCAACTCCACCCTTTCCTACTCAAGGTTTTGCAATTTCTTCCTTTTTCCTGCCCTTTAGACCAAAGCTACTATTTTTCCTCCTTTTCTTTAACTCTGCAGAATTTCACAGAATTAGTTGGAAGTCTCTTTATGTGTATAATTGCCACCATTTCCACTAGCAAATTTGCTTTACCAAACCTCTACTGAAAAAGACTGTTCATTTCTCCCATTCCCATTCCCTTTCTCCTCAGAAAAATACCACAATTTTTACTGAACATGGGAGGTATTTCTGTTGATTATTGTTTTACATATTCACATGTGTAATTTTGCATCACCTTAGGATAAAACGCTCATGTGTTTTCTATATCATTATTTTGGGGGTACAATTCGTTTAACAATTGGTATTTGACTTGAGAAAATTAGAACAAATGACACATTCCATTTCTGTTTCCCATGTGAAAAATTCTTGTCCAATGGGAGGGATATATGTTAACTAGTTATAGTTGACTCTGCACATATAGATGATAAATAATACATTTATATTTTTTAAAGATTCAATGATGTACTCATTTACTGGGAAAAGTTTAGATTTGTGAAAATTAAAGTAAATAACCCTTTATAAAATTTAGGTTTGTATTAACTTTTAGTAGCAGAATTTATCTGAGTTTGGTATAGGGAAGCAAAAATGACTGTGTGATTCATGTTGCAATTCCCACAAGAACAAAATATTCTTTGCAAGGCAGTTTCATTTCCGTCAATGTATCACTTTCCCAATGCCCAGATTCACAGGCCATGTTCATCAGCCTGATTCCACAGTTGCCAGGCTGCCAATAGAGATGGCTCATCTCTTCTTCCTGTGATATCATCCTGGCTTGCTCATGTGACTGAAAACAGAACAGAAAGATTGAGAATTCACACGGTGGGTCCCTCTGATGAGTAGCTGTTGGGATGCTTCTCTATCAGGGTGGTTAAAGGTCAGCCTTTAACCATGGCTGACTCAGGGTTATAAGGGAATAAAATCAGGTGACCTATCTCCCTGCATCATGAGCTTGCCATGATCCTGGCGGTGCTTGGGTGACCATTTTGGATGCTGGGAATCGAACCTGGGTGGGCTGTGTGCAAGGTAAATGGCCTACCCGCTATGCTATTGCTCCAGCCCCAGAGAGCTTTAACAATGTATATTGTCTTTTTAAAAAATCATGATACTTGACAAATGTACCAAAATGTTAGTCCTTTTTCATTATATGAGATAATTCTTATCTGATTACATAATTTAATCTCAACAGTATCTTATTACATAATTTAATCTCAACAGAGATTCAACTTTGAATCAGAGGCCTTGAAGAAATACTCCTATATCCCCACACTCTTCATGTAGCTAATGTGAATAGTAGAGAATATACACCTAGACCTCTTGATGGAAGTGGGCCAGGTGACACTGTGGCATGGGAACTAGGGATTCTGCCAGGACACCGGACATCTTCCGCTGAAGAAATATTTGTGAATGAACATGTAAACAGACCAGAGAGTCAGAATCAGGACCAGCTGTGAAAGAGAGAATATGATTCATCTGTTTGCTACAGGTTCAAGCATGGTCCCCTAAACTCTGTCAGGAGAAATTCCTAAGCACTGAACTGTGAGCAACCCCTGAGCACCAGGTGAGGCCCAAAACCAACCAAACAAAACACAATATAAAGGAGTGTCAATTGCATATTTTTTGCATAATACATTATATAAAAGAAAACACACATGTTTCTCTAAGTTTCTCTAGTAAAGAATCTTAAATTGCTTCAATTGTTTCACTGGTCACTGTAGTTACAGGTCTGTGAGGAAGTCATAGCCACTTGAAAGTTCACCTAAGGATGGATTCACTTCTAGGATATTTATAAGCAATATTTATATTTTATGTTCTTAGTGAGAGATTTCCCTCAGTTCCTGATCTCTACTTAATGCCATGGCATCTTGTTTCAACTAAATCAGCAAATAAGAAGGTGAAAACAAAGGAGAAGGTAAGAATATACATTTAAAAGGTGGGTGGGAGTGAGCTAATAGATGATGACAATAGATTAAGAAAGATAAATATAATCAGGACAAAAATGTTCTACAACCTTAATATCAGAAGTAATATATCATCATTTTTTATTGAATCACCAGGAGAACAGTTACAAAGCTTCCAGGTTTAGGTCTCGTTCATACGATGATCAAACACCCATCCCTTCACCAGTGCACATGTTCCACCATCAAGAACCCAAGTATACTCCCATCCCACCTCTCCCCCTGCCTGTGTGGCAAATGATTTTCACCTTACTCCCTCTTTACTTTGATAACATTCAATTTTTCGACAGAAGATTCACTATTATTATTTGGAATTTTAACCCAACAATCAAACCTGCCGAAAAGGCATCATTAGATAATTTGTTTTCTCTTGCTGATAATGAAGAGATTATGATGTTGCGTGGATTTCTGGTATTTTAGTAATTAAGTCCAGAGGGATTTCTGTCAAAAACCACTGGGTTATCCAGGACCCCAGGTGTCCCCCGAGATGCCTGAAGAGAAGCAGTTTTGAGCGTCTGCCCTGCCCTCTTCACTCCTGACCGCGGCGTCCATCTCATCCTAAATCCAGGTCAGCACAGCTGCCGGCTCGCGACCCTGGGACCTCCATCTTTCCCTGCAGGACCCCAGGTGTCCCCCGAGATGCCTGAAGAGAAGCAGTTTTGAGCGTCTGCCCTGCCCTCTTAACTCCTGACTGCGGCGCCCATCTCATCCCAAACCCAGGGTTCTGTAGAGGCGTGGCCTCCTCAAAAGTGGGTGTGGCCTCAAAAGTGGGAGTGGCTTAGTTTCCGGCTGCAGGTTGTTTTCCCATACTAAGAAAGCTAGTCCCCAGGGAATCTAGTCCCCAACCTACTCAGCAATATGAAGAAACAAAGAAAATCCCCAACACAGGGGGAGAACAACAAAAACAATCTAGAACATTCCGTCAATACAGTTCACCTAAGGGACCTCTCTGACATAGAATTCAGATATGAAGTCATCAAGATGTTCAATCAACTCAATGAAACAGTCAGACAGACAGCCAGTAACACCACAGAAAAAATCGACAAATTACGAGAAGAAATGAGAGCAGAAATGTTACGATTAAAAGATTCCATAGATGAAATGAGAAACTCAGTTTCTTCTCTTAAAAATAGAATGACCACAGCTGAAGAGAGAATCAGTGAGCTGGAAGATCAGCTGCAATAAGCCAACACGCAACAACAAACAGTGGCAAGGGACCTCAAAATGGCTCTACAGAGAATCAGAGTCCTAGCAGATGATTCCAAGAGGAACAATATTAGAATCATGGGACTACCTGAAGCTCAGGGAAACAATCCCAATGAAAAAAACACCGTCAAACAAATTATTGCTGAAAACTTCCCAGAACTGCACAATGCATCCATTCAGGTTCAAGGAGCCCGAAGGGTGCCAGCTAAAAGAGACTCCAACAAAAATACTCCAAGACATATCATAGTTAGAATGATCGATACTGCTGATAGAGACACAATACTGCAAGCAGCAAGAGCAAAGAAGGAAATCACATACAAAGGAGCATCCCTTAGATTCACAGCAGACCTATCAGAGGAAACCCTACAAGCCTGAAGGCAGTGGCGAGATATAATAAAAAAACTCACGGAAATGAATGTTTAACCAAGAATACTCTATCCGGCTAAACTCTCCCTCAAAATTGAAGGAACGGTACACTATTTTATAGATAAACAGCAACTCAGGAACTTCATAGACTCAAAACCAAACCTAAAGCAAGGCCTAAAGGGGCTACTATAAGAAAAGACAAACCTAACAACCACAACACACCCGCACAGAAAGATGACACAAAACCCCATAACCATTCTCTCTCTCAATGTCAACGGTCTAAATTCACCAGTTAAGAGACACAGAGTGGCAAAATGGATACAGAGACAGAACCCAACATTCTGCTGCCTACAAGAAACTCACCTCAACAGCCAGAGCAAACACAGACTCAAAGTCAAAGGATGGAAAACAATCCTGCAAGCACACAACTCCCTCAAAAAAGCTGGGGTGGCCATACTAGTATCCAACAGCATTAATTTCACCTTAAAAAAGATTAGAAGGGACAGTGAAGGCTATTTTCTCTTCATCAAGGGATAAGTACAACAGGAAGAAATCACACTCTTAAATGTATACGCACCTAATGAGGGAACAGCTAAATATTTAAAACAACTGCTAACAGATTTTAAGGAAGACATCACTACCAACACAATAGTACTTGGAGACTTCAACATCGCCTTATCACCTCTGGATAGATCAACAAGAACAAAACCCAGCAAGGAATTATTGGCTTTGAAAGAAGTAATAGAAGAGAAAGGGCTTATGGACTTATACAGGGCTTTACACCCCAAAAAGAAAGAATACACATTCTTCTCCAGCGCGCACGGAACATTTTCCAAAATAGACCATGTGCTAGGACACAAAACATACCTCAACAGAATCAGGAAGATATAAATAGTAGCAGCCATCTTTTCAGACCATGATGCACTGATAGGATAGAAGTGAATCACACAAAGACACGGAGAACCAAATCAAACACCTGGAAATTAAACAACTCGATGCTGAACAATGAGTGGGTCAGGAACAAAGTCAAGGATGAAATCAAAAGATACCTGGAAACAAATTAGAATGAAGACACAAACTACCAGAACTTATGGGATGCAGCGAAAGCTGTATTAAGGGGAAAATTTATAGCTCTGCAAGCATATTTTAGGTCGGTAGAAATGATGCACATAAACAATTTGACCTCACAACACAAGACCTTAGAAAAGGATCAACAGAAAGAGCCTAAATCAGGCAGAAGGAAAGAGATCATAAAACTTAGAGCAGAAATCAACGACATGGAAAACAAAGAAACAATCCGAAAGATCAATGAAACCAAGAGCTGGTTCTTCGAGAAAATAAATAAGATAAATAAACCACTAGCAACACTCACAAAGAACCAGAGAGAGAGAACCCTAATAAATCGAATCAGAAATAAGAATGGGGATGTCACAACAGAAACTAAAGAAATTCAAGAGATCATCAGAGACTACTTTGAAAGTCTGTATGCCACGAAACACGAGAACCTGGAAGAAATGGATAAATTCCTGGATTCCTACCATCTCCCAAAGCTGAATCAAGAAGACATAGAGTACCTGAATAGACCTATTCACATCAAGGAAATTGAAACTGTAATCAAAAGTCTTCCCAAAAACAAAAGCCCAGGCCCAGACGGATTTACTAGCGAATTTTTCCAAACATTTAAAGAGGACCTATTGCCAATTCTTCTCAAGCTTTTCCAGGAAATTGAAAAAAACAGAAATTCTCCCAAACAGCTTCTATGAAGCCCATGAAGCCCATATCTCTCTAATACCAAAAGGAAACAAAGACACCACAAGAAAAGAAAACTACAGGCCAATATCCCTGATGAACACGGATACGAAGATTCTCAACAAAATATTAGCCAATAGAATACAACAACTCATCAAAAAGATCATACATCATGACCAAGTGGGATTCATCCCGGGGAAGAAAGGATGGTTCAACATTCGGAAATCAATCAACATAATCCATCATATCAACAAAAGAAAAGATAAAAATCATATGATCATATCAATAGATGCAGAGAAAGCTTTTGACAAGATCCAGCACCCATTCATGATGAAAACCCTTGCCAAAATGGGGATAGAGGGGACTTTCCTCAATATAGTTAAAGCCATCTACCACAAACCTACAGCAAACATCATCCTCAATGGGGAAAAATTGAGACCCTTTCCCCTAAGGTCAGGGACGAGACAAGGATGCCCACTCTCTCCACTACTGTTCAATATAGTACTGGAATAGTGATTCCAGTACTGCAATAGCGATTAGGCAAGAAAAAGATATTAAGGGCATCCAGATAGGGAAAGAAGAAATTAAGTTCTCACTATTCGCAGATGACATGATACTATACTTAGAGAACTGTTAAACCTCTACCAAGAAACTCCTAGAAACAATAGGCTTGTATAGTAAAGTGGCAGGCTATAAAATCAATACCCAAAAATCCATGGCATTCCTATATGCAAATAGTGAAAGAGAAGAAAGTAACATCAAGAAAACAATCCCATTCACAATTGTGCCCCAGAAAATCAAGTATCTAGGAATCAGCTTAACTAAGGAAGTAAAGGACCTGTACAAAGAAAACTACAAAACGCTACTTCAGGAAATAAAAGAGGACACGAGGAAATGGAAAAATATCCCCTGTTCATGGATGGGGAGAATCAACATCATCAAAATGGCAATACTTCCCAAAGCACTGTACAAATTCAATGCAATCCCTATAAGGATATCCATGACATTCTTCAAAGAAATGGAGCAAACACTCCTAAAATTTATATGGAACAATAAGCCCCCACGAATAGCTAAAGCAATTCTTGGGAAAAAGAAAATGGGAGGAATCATCCTCCCTAACTTCAAACTCTACTACAAGGCAGTAATAATTAAAAAAGCATCGTACTGGAACAAAAGCAGAGCTGTTGACCAATGGAACAGAGTTGAATATACTGACATTTCCTCCCAAACATATAATCATCTAATCTTTGATAAGGGGGCAAGAAAAGTGAAATGGAGCAGGGAAAGCCTCTTCAACAAACTGTGCTGGCAAAATTGGACGGCTACATGCAAAAAAGTGGACTCAGATCTCTGCCTAACACCATGCACAAAAGTAAGATCAAAATGGATTTATGACCTCAACATCAGACCAGAATCCATAATGTTTATTGAAGACAAAGTCGGCAAAACTCTCCATGATATTGAAGCTAATGGTATCTTCAAAGATATCACGCCACTGGCCAAGCAAGTGAAAACAGAGATAGACAAATGGGACTATCTTAAACTAAGAGGCTTCTGCACCTCAAAAGAAACAGTGACCAAAATACAAAGACAGCCTACATAATGGGAAAGGATATTCACCAAGTACACATCCGACAAGGGGTTGATATCAAGGATATACAAGGTACTGGTTAAACTCCACAAGAAGAAATCACCCAACCCCATCAAAAAATGGGGTGAGGAAATGAACAGAAACTTTTGCAAAGAAGAAATTCGAATGGAAAAAGGCACATGAGAAAATGCTCTACATCACTAATCATCAGAGAGATGCAGATCAAAACCACAATGAGATATCATTTCACACCACAGAGACTGGCCCACATCCACAAGAACAAAAGCAACCAATGCTGGCGCGGATGTGGTGAGAAAGGGACCCTCCTTCACTGCTGGTGGGAATGCCGGCTGGTCCAACCCTTTTGGAAAACAGTATGGACGATTCTCAAAATATTAGAATTTGATCTCCCATTTGACCCAGCTATAGCACTCCTGGGAATATATCCCAGAGAGGCAAAAAGGTATAGTCAAAGTGACAACTGCAATTGTTTGTTCATTGCAGCACTCTTTACAATAGCCAGAATCTGGAAAAAACCTGAGTGCCCAAGAGCAGATGACTGGTTAAAGAAACCTTGGTACATTTACACAATGGAGTACTCTGTAGCTCCTAGAAAAGATGAAGTTATGAAATTTACATACAAGTGGTACTACATGGAAAGTATCATGTTAAGCGAAACGAGTCAGAAAGAGCGGGATAGACACAGAAAGATTGCATTCATCTGGGGAACATAAAGCAACAAAAAGGGAGACTAACACCCAGGAATGGCTGAGATTAGTACCAGGAATTTTGCTCCATGAATGGAAGGCCAGCCACACGTTCTAGGTGAAAAGGAAGCTCAGATAGAGAAGAGAGCACCAAATGAAGGGTGTTGTGAGGACCCTCCCAGTGTGGGAGAAGCATGCTAAAAGTAGTCTATAGACCAAACATGATTGCCACTCAATGCCTCTCTTGCAAAACACAGTACCCAAAAGAAGAGAGAGAGAACAAGGGGGAATACCCTGCCACAGAGGCAGGATGGGACGGGGGGGATGGGGGGTGGGGGGGGGATGCTGGGAACCGTGGTGATGGATGACAGGCACTGGTGGAGGAATGGGCACTTGATCATTGTATAACTGAAACCCAAGCACAAAATTTGTAAGCCTATAACTGTACCTCATGGTGTTTCACTAATAAAAAAAGAAAAATAAATAAAACGACTGGGTTCCGACAGCACGCAGCAACAAAGAAGATAAACCACTGGGAGGCTCCACAGCTCCCGGAGAATGCTCCAGGTCCCAAACAGAGCCGAGATCAATGGGAAGTCACAGATGGGGTAGGTGCCTCATCCTGCCTTCTCCAAATGGAACCCCAGTGACCATGAGCTTCTACAATCATAGCTTGGTCATGCGGGAACCAGGACTTTTATTCCAAACTGCGCGGCCACTTATGCAGCTGCACGACATCTCCTTATATACAAAGTGATCAATGGAAACTAAATTATCCAACGTTTCACCCTGAAAATCAGGCTTAACTCTTTTACAAATCACAACACCCAATAGGAGAGAGAGAACAAAAGGAAATGCCCTGCCACAGAGGCAGGGTGGGATGGGGGGCATGGGGAGTGGGAGGAATACTGGGATCCGTGGTGATAGGAAATGGTCACTGGTGGAGGGATGGGTATTCAAAGTAAATTAAAAAAAAAAAAACACTGGGTTCCGAAATGGATTTGTGTTTCTCTGGGATCATGGCCTTTCAGGAGCGAAGGAGCCTTTCATGGTAGGCAACTTGGGGTCTCATCCAGGAGAGCAGTATCTCATCATTCTTATACTCTATTTGTTGAGAGAATTTACTACTAATCCAAGCTCAAGGATGACAACTGATTAGGATCATTAATGCCATTTAGAATGCGTAATAGTATGCACGATTACATCACAAAAGACATTGGTGCCTCCAGCTTGATTTCTAGGAACCGAGTTGCTGTCTAGAAATATTCATGTGACAAAGAGATCAAGTACATAGTTTTTAAATGCAAACAAGATTTTTAAGATTGGGAAAGGACTACATTAGAACTAGATCCTGCAGTCCAAGTCAAACATTCATCTGACAACTGATCCAGTCATCATCTTATTGCAGCCTCATGAGAAACACTGGGTCTGAATCGCACAGGGAAACATTTCTCACATCCCTAACATACAGGGAGAAAATGAGGAATTTGGGATAGCTTGTTAGCACCTGCATACCTTTGTGATTTTGCTTTCAAAGACCACTCCATGAACATTCAGAGCAATGTCATTATCAAAAATGCTTGCTCGAATACATACATGGATGGTTGATAACTCTATTTTCTGATAAAAAGGTCCTTCAAGTTACTTGTGAAAACTTATGTAAGAATGGTTAAAGTTGTCACTGTTACAAGAAACGAACTAATTCAGCTTGGAAAACAAAAAAACATTATTTTTTTAAATTTATTTTTATGTAGGAGTACTGCTATTTATTCAGTCACTGATTAGCTGATTGAATTGGGCATAAACTCCACCTTATTTATTTTCATAATTTTATTTATTTATTTATTTTTCTTCTTATATTTATTTATTGAATCACTGTGGGAAAAGTTACACAGCTTTCAGGTTTAAGTCTCAGTCATACAATGGTCAAACACCTTTCCCTTCACCACTACTCATTTTTCACCACCAAGAACCCCAATATACCCACCCTCCCAATGCCTGTGAGGAAGATTATTTATACTTAACTCTTCTCTACATTGATTTACATTCATTATTTTGACAAAAGATGCACAATTATTGTATAGAATCCCCCCCCACCCCCGCAACAATCAGAATTGCTGAAAAGGCATTGTGAAATACTTTGTTTTCTATAGCTGGTATGAGAATTATATAATGTTATATAATGATTTTGGATTTCTGCAAAGAGCCAGATCATTTCGAGATTGGTTTCTGTGCATCTGGTGTTATGGCTGTGCTGGAGAGCCATTCGTGGGGGGCAAATCGTGACCTTGGTATGGCGTGAAGGATGAGCCGGTAACCTCCCTTCCCATGAGACTGCAGTTGCCCTGTCACCGACGGCTCATATTTGGCTTTCCTATAAGGTCTGAGGTGACTGCCACCTTGCTGCTGGGGTGTGGGGGGGGGGAGGGGGGAAGGCGGAAGGGAGCAACACCCTTTCCCTCCTGGGCAGGTATGGCGCCCTAGTTTAACACATGGTCCATTCACTTTTCTGTTGCAAGCTGTCGGGCTCTGGACTAAGTCCTTTTGCCTCTGGAGCCATGGCCATGCCGCAGAGCCGCTCATGGGGGGCAACTCGTGACCTCGGTAGGTGTGAAGTACGAGCTGGTACTGTCCCTATTCTCATGAGACTGCAGTTTCCCTGTCACCACCAGCTCATACCTGGATTTCCAATAAGCTCTGAGGCTGCGGCCACATTGTATGCAGTGCAGATGCATTTCTGCCAAAAGCTGCTGGGTTTTGAGATCTGTTTCCGAGTCTCCGGGATCATGAACATTAAACAGCTTGATCAGGAGGTAGAGAGGCTGTTTATAGGTGGCAGCTCGGGGTCTCGTTGGGATGGGGAGGAAAGGGCCGGTTCCATCCCATCTGGTGAGGCCCCATGTGTCTCGTCATTGCAGACCCAAATCTGACTGTCCTGTGGCCTCTGGAGGATGGCGGTCACCGGGCCCCCAGGGGGAACAGGCCAAGGCACGAAACCTATTTCCACTTGGATTGGCCAAGCACCAGTAACCTACTGAAGGAACAGGATGTATTTATGCCAAAAGCCTTTGGGTTCCGAGAATCGTTTCTGAGCCTCTGGGATCATGGCCGTTAAGCAGTTCGATCAGGAACCAGAGAAGCCATGCTTCCAATTATATAGCTGAGCCGGAGGTGTTTTGTGGGTGTGTCTCCCACATACTTAACTTTTGGCCATTTACTTTCTTCGTAAACTTTGCCCCAAGTTTTTGGGGTCTGGCCAAAAGCACAGCAGCTATTTTGGGGTATCTGAAAGTCTGACGGTGCCATCAAGCTGCTGATGCACTCGACTCACAGGTACAGATTGACCTGCTGGCGGCACCATACCTCATAAAAAAAAATTTACTTTTATAGGCCCGGAACAATAGTACAATCGCTAGTGCATTTTCCAGGCATGCAGCCAACTGGGTTCAACTCCTGGCGACAGATCTTGTCTCCCAAAGAAGTAACCCCAAGCTCAGAGACAGGAAAAAAGCAGTGAACACTGGCAATGTGGTCTAAAATAAGCTGAAAAACAATTTTACAATAAATGTTGTGCAGCTTAGAATGTTGTTCAAAGAAAAGTATTTCCTCTTTAATATCCACCACATTTTTGTTGAAGCTATATATTTATGAAATGAAACTTGTTGGCTGACATCCTGCAATGTCTTAGAAATTTTATACAAGGCTGGAGCAATAACACAGGAGATAGGGTGTTTGCCTTATATGTGGCCAACCCAGATCAATACCTGCCATTCCGTGTGTTTTCTTGAGCACTGCCAGAAGTAATTCCTGAGTGCAGAGCCATGAGTAACCCCTGAGCACCTCCAGGGGTGTGATCCCCTTAAAAAATATTTAAGACTAATATCCAAGGCCAGTAAAATAGGGGTCAGATGATGGGTCAATGATTGGAAGCTTGCCACAAGTGTGTGGGGGTCGAAGGACAGTTAGCATATAGAAGGGACCAGTATGGAAATGATCATTAGAAACAACCTTTCTGAACAAGGATTTAGTTGTCTACTTCCCAAAAGGAGAGAGAGAGACAGAGACAGAGACAGAGACAGAGACAGAGACAGAGAGATAGAAAGAGAGACAGAGTGACAGAGAGAGACAGAGACAGAAAGAGTGAGAAAGAAAGAGAGACAGAGACAGAAAAAAGAAAAATGCCTGTCCCCAGAGGCAGGTGGGGCGCTTGGGAAACGGAGGACATTGGTGAAGGGAAATGTACACCGGTGAGGGGAAGGGTGTTGGGACATTATATACCTGAAACTCAATCATGAACAATCTTGTAACTTTATTTCTCACTGTGATTCAATTAAATCTTTAAAAAGAAATATGAATGGACATCAACGTTGGGTGTTCTGCAGTAGATTGGGTAGATTGTAGGGACTGGAAACAAACAAAGAGAAGATTCTTTTACGGAGGATCTTAGTGTTTAGCAGGTCACTGTATTTATAGAAGAATAAATCACAACTAATGTTTCATCCTATCTAACTGTTCCATATTCCAGGAAATCTTTTTTTTAATTTTTTTAGTGAAACACCATGAGGTACAGTTGTAGACTTACAAATTTTTGTGCTTGGGTTTCAGTTATACAGTGATCCAGTACCCATCCCTCCACCAGTACCCATTCTCCATCAATTACATTTTTTCTTAAATTTTTTGTTAGTGAAACAACATGAGGTACAGTTGTATATTTACAAATTTTTGTGCTTGGGTTTTAATTGTACAATGATCAAACACCTATGCCTCCACCAGTGCCCATTTTCCACCACCATGGGTGGAAATCTTCTGGAAATATTTTAAGTTTGTTGATCTCTCCTGAGTGTAGCAATGAAGGTGATCTGGATTCTTGAATCCTCATCCTCCTAAGGCACCCAGTTTACCACAAGGACTTTGAGTTTCAAATGTTAATATTTATTGAGAACTCTGCCTATGTTTTCCTTATCTCTAAGCATAAACACACAACTCCCAATCTGCATACGATATTACTCACACACACACACACACACACACACACACACAAGTACATATACACACATGCATAGAGAGAAAATAAAGAGACAGAGAGACAGGGAATAATAACTTCTCTGTTGCCTCCTGTCAGCTTTGCTGAGTTTGATTTGTAGGCCATATTATATATCTTTTACCATTTCCACTATAGAACATTAGTAATTCTTAACCTCACTGTCAAAACAGGTTGCACTTGTTATTTTAGTGTTCTAAGTATTTTCATCTAACATCAAAATCCCTCCCTACAATGTCATTAGGGTAAAGCATAATATTAATATAATTTATTGTTATATTTGATTCCCCATCATTCCCCAAACTGAAAATAACTTTGTCACCTCTACTCACCTCAATTTTGAGTTCAGGAATGAATTCGTAGCTTGACCATCCATAGACATAACATTTCTGTATAACTTGAAGTCAAGTACTTCATAACTAAATATCCAGTCTGTGATTCTACTTATACTTATATTTAGCCTTTTAGAGTATCTTCTTGAAAGTAATTCAGTAGGAGACAAATAAAGTACCAAATTTTATAACTTAGTCTTTGTTGTCCACTGATGTTTTTCTTTTCTTCTTTCCTCTCTCTGCTCCACCTCATTCTCTTTCTCTCTTTCTCCCTTTTAAAAATCAGAATTCCAGATGAAATTACAGAGAACTTAGATGAATGCCTTGTTCAACTATGTAGTGTATTTTGTTTTCATTATCACATTGTAAATGAAAAAAAAAAGCATTGTAGAATACTTATTTTGAGCCTACCATCTGCAATGCACTAAATTGAATAATAGACTCTACCCTAAGTAAGGGTCACTGCAAAATGAAACTATCATTATCATCATTTTAGATTTGTTTAGCTGGATATGGTTTTCTGTGCATTGTTTATAAAAATAATCATCAGTATAGTAATTTAGGAAGCAAGGACTATTATTATTATCTCTTTCTACAGATGTGGAAAATGAGGCAAAAAATGTTTCCTCTCTCATCCAAGTCAATTTGGTAAAAATCCAGGGGTCTAACTCCAAAACTCTGGCTTTTAGCATGTAAGAAAACTTCCTCTTGAGAACAGTAAGTGTTGTAAAACAGTCTAAGATTTTAAAGGTGGAACCTGGCAAAACTCATTTACAACTTAAGTGAGTTTATGTTTACCAGCATAAAAATGTGTAGCCATTAGGATTGGTGTTGCTTCACAGAACCCTCCTTTTCTAAACCTTTTTTCCTTAGGCACTAAGGAGAATCTCCTGCAGTTACCTGAATTCTTCCACTCAGCATATCTTTGTTAAGATAATTCATTAACTTATGCTTCTGAGGCTACCTTTCTTTTAACTTGAGACCTCAACCTTCATGCATCTCAGGCCAACATTTCTCTTTCTTCTTCCTTTCCATCAAATATTCATAACTTCACTGAAATAATTTTGCCTTTAACCAATAGGCATTTTAACATAAGTCAGGTCTTTTCAGAAGACATTAAAATCAGGGTTGCAACACTTAAGCTTAATCATCTATTTAATAGAACACTTTCCTGAGGTCATGGGAACTGTCAGTGACATTAAAAGCTCTTTAGGTGTTTAAGGTACATTAATCTGGGTGGCAATGCACACTGGATTTCAGGGAAAGACTAAATTAACTTAGAGTTGCCTTGTGAAGGGATACCTATCATATCGAGTTAAAGATAATATAATTAGGTACAGAAATATGTACTAATAACTGACAGACAAAGGAAGATTATTTGCAAACATCTATTGTCTTAGTATCACACACCAATGTGTGAAAGCTGACCTTTCTGCATTCCTGACCCAATAGTTTCTCAGTGACTTTTATTTTTAGTGCCTCCTCACAAAATTTTTACTAAATTGTTTTACAAATATAAACATTTCATTGGATAGATTCAGGTCCTCATTTCCTGTTTAAAATTGGGGGGTCGGGGTGTTGAGAGAGGGAAGGTATTGTACATGTATGATGATGATGCAACTTTCACCTAATCTTAGTTATTTTACTTATAATCAAGTTTTTCCTTGAATTTTTTCCAACTTTGTGAGTTAAATAGTACAGAATATTTCAGACTGGGTTTCAACTACTAGTGCAAAAATGAGAAGGTAAATGAATATGTCAGGCCAAGAAGAGAAAGAAGAAATAAAGAAATCGTAAGTTTCAGTTGGGTATCATGAATGAGGTTATTTGCCTCATTTCACAGTTAGCATGCAATAATTATAAAGATATCCAACTTAGAAAGGAGACCTATCATGTCACAATATAGAAAAAATCTTACAGCAAGCACTCTGTGGATAATGTCTTTGATGGCATTTTATGGTAACACAAATGAGGCAAAGGGAGCATGGAGAAACAGAGTATTTCAAATACAAATTCAGTTTGATAATAGAAAAATCAAATTGATTTTAAAAACTAACTAATAAACAAAATATTCTACAGAAAATATTTCAAAAAGATAAACGCATATATGATTTAATTCCAGTGCCTAAAATTAACCACTAATAAAGAAGACACTGTTTATAGAGACATTGAATACTACTCAACTACTAGAAAAGATAAAATGTTGCCTTTTGTGATAATGTGGATGGAAAAGAAGGGTGTGATTCTATATACAATTAGTCTGAAAATGAAAAAAAAAAGCAAAACAATTGCACTGATAAAGTGAATATTCAAAAGCGAACCATAGGAAGAGAAAGTCAAATGAAAGTAAACCCTGGAATTTTGACTACAAAAGGAAGTCTTCAAGAGTGGGGAGGGAAAATAAAAGGGAGAGAGGGAGGTCAAGTGGTGGAGAGACACTCAGTGTTTGGAGTGGAAATGATGTTAATCGTTGATTGCCTCGAGCAGGCCCCAGTAACGTCTCTTTCATCCTAGCCCTGAGATTATATTCAGGGCTCTTTAGGAGAATGAGACCCATCATTGTTACTGGTATTTGGCATATTTGGTAGGCCACGGGGAGTTTGCCAGACTCTGCCCTGTGGGCAGGCTACATTCGACAGCCTGCAAGTTTGTCCAAAGTAGGAATGAGATAATAAGATGTCGCGCGGCCGCGAATGCGGCCGCGTGGTTCCGGGATCTGGATTTTATAGTCTCTGAGTCTTGGCCGTTGATGGGATTACACGGCGCCAGGGGGCCAGGTGGTGGGTGTGACCCCCGCCTACTGGAATTTGGAGGATCTGGGTGGAAGATGCTCGACTCCAATTCGAGTAGGCTTGGAGGTCTCGGCCCCGGAACCCGCGTGGCTTTGTCCCTCTGCCAGTACCTTCAGGTGTGCGGAGAGTGGTCTCAGCATGGTGGTGGCTGGTCCTGGAGGTCTCCGGCTGCCGTAGCCCTGGCCGGGGCGGGGAGGAAAGCTCAACCCGCTCCCCTCCAAGGGACTCCGGGAAATGATGTGGGAACAAAAATTCATAGCACAGCGGTAGGGCGTTCACCTTACAAGCGGCCAACATGGCCAACCCGAGTTCGATTCCTCCGCCCCTCTCAGAGAGCCCGGCAAGCTTCTGAGAGTATTCGATATGCCAAACACAGTAACAACAAAGTCTCCAATGGTGATGTTACTGGGCCCGCTCAAGCAAATCGACGACCAACGGGAGGGCCTTTAAAAACATATATAATTTTATAAGCCAGAAAGACCTTACAAAAATAAAATGTAAAGAGGCAAAAGAATATGTAGTTTTTACATTTCATAAAATTCCACAACAGTTTTATGTATATATATGTATCTTCATAAATTTATATCTATTTATATATAATGGCTAAATTTTATGTGTGTAAATATGTGTATATATGCATATATATGTATATACACATGTGTATGTATATATATGAGCATGTATATATTTGTTTATGTATGCATGTATATATATACAAATTTAAAGCACTGTCAATGTTTCAACCATTGATAAGCTCTTTATAGCTTAAAATAATATATATGTTGATACTGGAAAAATATTAAACATAGTAGCACTTTTTGTTTGCCACTCTTAAATACTTTTTTTATAGAACAGTGATAACACATGATAGCTAAACCTATTTCTCTAATGGGTTTTGGCAAATAAATTACCACTTGTAGGAAATATTCAAAAACATTTTAGAAAGTTTATATATCATACAAAATTTACTTACTTATATTTTTGAGCGACAGCTGGTGGTACTCACAGCAATTCTTGGTGTGATGCTGGAGGGACCTTTGGGTGCTTAGCATTTATCCCAGTCTCTGCAGGTGGAGCTCTGGCTCGCTGAGCTATCTCTGGGTCAATCATACAGTTTTAACTGGACATTAAATTTAAACTTTCCTAAACTCTAACACATAATATAATCAACAAGTTAATTTTTTATCACAAATATTAACAGTATCAGGTTAGTTGTATATAAAATTATTGTGATCATTGAGAAATTGTGGTCATTAAGTACATCAATTCTTAGAGAAAAACAGTTAATAACAAGATTCAGAAGGAGAGAAAGAAGAAAAGAAAGAAGGGAAGGAAGGAAGGAAGGAAGGAAGGAAGGAAGGAAGGAAGGAAGGAAGAAAAAAAGAAGAAAGGAGAGAAGGGAAGTAAAGGAAAGAAGGGAGGGAGGAAGGGAAGGAGAGAGGAAAGGAGGGAAAGAAAGAAAGAAAAGAAAATCTAAAGTATGGTATGTAGTGCTTGTTCAAGGAGAACTTTTTCTCTCTTACTTTTACTCTCACTCTGTCATTAAGGGAAAAATAAATTTAAAAAATTGTTTGTTTTTCTTTGTTTGCAGGCCATAACTGGACATGCTCCGGAGACCATATATAATTGCCAGGTCACTAACCAAAAGTGGCTGCATGATGCAATGTAAGTGTTACCCCTCTATCATCTTGATCTTGCCAGCATAACCAGTGTTTTTATTTTTTTTATTGAATCACTGTGAAATACAGTTACAAAGCTTTAATGTTTGAGTTTCAGTCATACAATAATTGGACACCCATCCCTCCACCAGTGCACATTTTCTACCACTAATGTCCCCAGCCTCCCTCCTTATCCCACCCCTTCCCCTGCCTCTATGGCAGACAATTTCCCCCATACTCTCTCTCTACTTTTGACCATTATGGTTTTCAATACATATACTGAGAGGCTATCATGTTTGGTCCTTTATCTACTTTCTGCACACATCTCCCCTCCCGAATGATCCCTCCAACCATCATTGACTTAGTGATATCTTCTGTATTCCAGCTGTCTTCTACCCTAGCTCATGTGGCAGACTTCCAACTCTGGAGCAATATTCCTTGCCCTACTGTCTATTGTCCTTGGGTGTCAGTCTCATATAATGACACTTTATATTCCACAAATAAGTGCAGTTATTTTATGTTTGTCCCTTTCTTTCTGACTCATTCCACTTAGCATGATAGTCTCCATGACCATTCATTTATAAGCAAATTTCATGATTCCATTTTTTAATAGCTGCATAGTATTACATTGTGTAGATGTACCAAAGTATCAATGGAAGAAAAAATAAAAACTATATGATCATGTCTATAGATGCAGAGAGAGCGTTTGACAAAATCCAGCACCAATTTATGATGAAATCTCTCAGCAAAATGGGAATTGAAGGTACTTTCCTCAATATAGTCAAAGTCATCTACCAAAAGCTCATGGCAAATATCCTCAGTGAGGAGAAACTAAAATCCTTCCCTCTAAGACTGAGGACAAGATAAGGTTGGCTACTCTTACCACTTCTATTGAATATTGTACTGGAAGTTCTGGCAAGAGCAGTTAGATAAGAAAAAGATATCAAGGGCATACCGATAGGAAAGGAAGAGGTCAATATATCACTATTTACCAGTTTGTTTTTAATTCATGAAGCACTCATTGAGGTGAGTATAGAGTATACAGTTGAACTAAGACGATTCCCATTAATTATATTAATTGGATCATAAATAATATTTTATACAATCCTGGCAATTTAGAAAACTTGAAAGGTATAACGGAATCTTCTAAAGGTATTTTTCCACAGTTAATATTAATAAATATTAATAAATAATCCTACTCGGATTGGAGTCGAGCATCCTCCACCCAGATCCTCCAAATTCCAGTAGGCGGGGGTCACACCCACCACCTGTCCCCCTGGCACCGTGTAATCCCATCAGCGGCCAAGACTCAGAGACTATAAAATCCAGCTCCCAGACGAGACCAGTGCAGTCTCCTGCCCCTGCGCCTGGCTGTTCCTTGCTGGGGTCCCTTGGAGGGGAGCGGGTTGAGCTTTCCTCCCCGCCCCGACCAGGGCTCCTGCAGTCGAAGACCTCCAGGACCAGCCACCACCATGCTGAGACCACTCTCCTCACACATGAAGGTACTGGCAGAGGGACAAAGCCACGCGGGTTCCGGGGCCGAGATCTCCAAGTCTACTCGGATTGGAGTCGAGCATCCTCCACCCAGATCCTCCAAATTCCAGTAGGTGGGGGTCACACCCACCACTTGGCCCCCTGGCGCCGTGTAATCCCATCAGCGGCCAAGACTCAGAGACTATAAAATCCAGCTCCCGGATTTTATAGTCTTATCAGGACATCTTTTTATGACATCTTATTATCTCATTCCTACTTTGGACAAACTTGCAGGCTATCGAATGTAGCCTGCCCACAGGGCAGAGTCTGGCAAACTCCCCGTGGCGTACCAAATATGCCAAATACCAGTAACAATGATGGGTCTCATTCTCCTAAAGAGCCTTAAATATAATCTCAGGGCTAGGATGAAAGAGACGTTACTGGGGCCTGCTAGAGGCAATCGACGAAATAAATATTTAAGGCCAGAGAAATAGTACAGTGAATAGGGCACTAACCTTGCATGTGACCAACTCAAGTCTGATCCTTGCCACTATATATGTTCCCTCAGCCTCCCAGAAATGGTCCCTGAACACAGAGCTAAGAGTAAGAACTGAGCACAGCTGGATGTGAGTCCTAAAGAAAATAAACCAAGAAACAAGATTAAACCATCTCTGCAGTTTCTGGCATCCATTTCATTAAACAATGAAAAGCTGAATCTGACCTCCTACAGCAGAGCAGGGTATGCTGAACAATGCAAAGTCACTTCCATTCTGAGTCACCGGTCTGTACCCTGCAGAATAACCCTGGTTACAGAGCTGGCTCTGTGGCATCAATCTTATGCATACTGAGAATTACATGTCAAGATTTCATTCAATCTTTTTGCTTCTATGTGCACGAAGCGAATTGGCCAGTATTTCTCTCCCTAGTATTGCTGCTTGATATATTTTAGTTGTAAAACAATTTGAATGTGGCATTTTTAGACTTTATTTTTGAACAGCAAAGTTTTACATGTCCCATCAGATTGATCAGTTTCATTCTTTTAGTTTGGTTTAAATGAATTGTGTAGAAAATGATTGATTTGAAATTTTATTAGTATATCCCACTGAATAAAATGTTTTATACATTAATTCTCTCTGTGAATATATTCTAGCCTTAAAGTTTCATTCATTTGAAATAAATTATATTTAAATTTAGATTTATTTTAAAATTCTGACTTTAAAAACAAGTATAGTTGATAAATATTAAAACTACAGATTAGCATCTGATTTTAATTTTACATTTTCATATGTTTTTCCTAAAGGAAGATTTATTTTTCCTGTTATCTCAGCATTTTAGTATGGTTATTCTAATTTAATTTACAAATATTTACTTCCTTTATTCGCTTTTTATTTTAATAACAAAAATGTACCAATTCTCATAGCCCTTCCCCTACCCCCAATTCTTAAGAGTGCTTTCTTCTGTTTTGTCATCCTAAGTATGAAGAGTTTTTATAGCTATCTTCACAGAACAGTGAGTTTATCTCAAGGCCTGACCACACACATCCTGGCACCCTGACACCCTGTATGTGAGTCCTCCTTAAAAACAACTTTAGAATTATCTGCTAGTCTAAGAGTCCTTTCGGCACTTTTTGGGCACCTGAGATGCCTCAAATTGTATTTGCTGGGTTCCTAACAGGAAGCCAGCCTATCAGTTTGAGATCACTCCCCAAAGTCTGAATGTTTTGCACTGTCTAAAGGTTCAATTCTAGTCTCTTGTTTTACATTCTGCTTCTCTCACCTCCTTAATATAATGATTTTGTTGACAATAACATAAAATTTTAATTTTTTGCTGGCATATCAGCAGAAATTTCTCTGAGTCCCCACTCCCACACACACCCTGCCCGCCACCTCTTGTATATGATCCAACACTGCATTAAAGAGTGGTATTTCACTGCAGTTTATTTAAAAATAAGTAAATAAGTAAGAGCAGACCATTCCCTCGCTGACCAGTGACTTTTTGACATGACTTTCTGATACTGTTCCCGAGACAGAGATCTTGTGGTCTCAGTTAGCCACTCTAGCACATTTTCATCCTGTCACAAATTTTGTTCTCTGATCTTTGTCTGTCCTGTTGCCTTGTAATGAAGATTAACCTTGAAATCAATGAATAGAAAATTGTTCTTTGGGCAGATGGTAATTTGATCAAATAATGCTTGTTTAAAGTTCCCAGCATTCTTTTTGTTTGTTTATATTTTGTTCTTTGGATCATACCCAATGTGCTCAGGATTTATTCCTGGTGGGCATTGGGGACTATAAGCAGTATGAATAAATAACCATGGTTAGAATATTCTATGGATAGTTCTTTACCTGCTTTACTGTCTCTTTGTATCCTGCACCCCCCACCCAGATGTGACCAATGTAGACATTTCTCTGACAGGTATATATAAAAATGTTGGGGATGGTGGTTGATTTTTATTTGCTTTTTGTAATTCAATGTTGTGGAAGTAGTGTCAAGCGGCTGTGCGACATATCATAAGACACTAAATACCCATCTTCTGGAATTGTCGTACCATATTTGATAGGGTTCAAATATGGTAACACCTACAAGGGTGATTAGAGGTCACCCCAAAAGCCTCTATCCCTCTCAGAAAGACTGGCAAGCTACCGAGAGTATTCCGCCCGCACGGAAGAGCCTGGCAAGCTATCCGCTGTGTATTCAATATGCCAAAACCAGTAACTACAACTGGTCTCATTCACCTGACCCTGAAGGCTTCACCGACATGGCAGCACTGAGAAGGATGAGAAAGGAGAGGCCGACAAAATCTCAAGGCCGACCTAGGCTTCCACAACGAAGGAAGACAAAAATGATCATCTGTACTTTCAATGCACGTATGCTAGCATCAGATACATCCATCGAGGACCTGATGGTACAAGCGTGAATGATCAAGTAGGACATCATTGGTCTGACCGAGACAAGAAGGCACGAATCTCACCATGCCGTTTTCGACACTGGAGAAGAATTGTTCCTCGGAACATGTGATAAAAGAGGTGTTAGAGGTGTCCGTGTCCTTGTCAACACAAACTTGGCCAAGAGCATTGATTCATTCCAATGACTAACAACCCGAATCTGACGTTTACATTTGAATAGATGTGACTCACGGCCTGCACTTTCTATCTTTGTTGTCTATGCAACAACATCTCATTATGATGAAAGAGAAATCAAGAAGTTCTACATGGAGCTAGAGAAGTTCTATAAAGAAGACCACACCTTCTACAAGATCATTGTGGGTGATTTTAATGCCAAGATAGGACCGAGAAGATCAGCTAAAGAACTTCACATCGGGACCCATGGCCTAGAATGGAACGAACTGGGTGAGAGACTGTCTGAGTTCATCATGTCGACCCAGACCATTCATGGTAACTCACAGTTCCAGAAGGCAGAATCTAAACGAAGGACATGGGAGTCTCCCGGTGGACAATTCCACAACGAAATAGACCACATCATATTCAATCGACGGTTTTGCCTGACTGATGTCGCTGTTGTCCCAAAATTTCGAACGGGATCAGACCACCATCTCCTTCGTGCAAAATTCTACTTCACAGAGCGGGGAGAAAGGGCTGCAAAGTTCAAAAAGAGAACTCCCAGAATGACCACCAACTGGGAACTCTTTGGTACTATTGCGGCAACATGGGAAGATGCCATTGTTGACAACATTGACGAGGAATACGATCGACTGGTTCAGCACCTCCATGAATGTGCGAGGAACGCCAAGAGAGAGATAGCCACAAAAAATTGCCTATCTTCGAAAACTCTTGAGCTAATTCGCCAGCGTGGTTTGGCGCATGCCTCAGGCAACTGCAAGCTAACATCTGAGCTCGCAAAGCAGTGCAGAGATGCGATCAAGGAAGACCTCAAAGAGAGAAGAGCAGAAGTGCTGGTAGAAGCAGCAGAAGCTGGGAAAAGTATTCGTAGTGCCCGTCTGTCCTTCGCCAACTATAAGACCAAGATGTCTGCACTCCGACGTCCTGATGGATCCATCACATCCTCCAGAATGGCAATGGAGAAGATTATCCATGACTTCTACTCAAATCTCTTCGATAGCCATGTCCACTTGCTGACATACCAAATTCCACAGGATGGATATGTCGTTCCCAATGTTCTCCCTTCCGAAATCCGACACGCCATTTCGTCGGTAAAGAAACAAACAGCACCCGGCCCAGACAAGGTCAGACCTGAACACCTGAAGAACCTGCCATCAGTACTCATCAATACACTGGCTCGGCTCTTCACTCGCTACCTGTCTGAATGCAAGGTTCCGTCCCAATGGAAAACCAGCAGGACCGTACTACTGTTCAAGAAGGGAGACATCCATGACATTGGCAACTATCGCCCGATCTGCCTATTATCTGTCATCTACAAGTTGTTCACTCGAGTCATCCTAAATAGGATTGGCAGAACACTAGATGAAGGACAACCATGTGAGCAAGCAGGGTTCCACAAAGGATTCAGCACCATCGACCATATCCACACGATAACCAAGCTCATTGAGGTTTCTCGGGAGTTTAAGATGCTGCTCTGTTTAACGTTCATTGATTTAAAGAAGGCCTTTGATTCTGTTGAGATGGAAGCGGTCATTGAAGCCCTAGCCAATCAGGGCATTCAAGCCCAATACATCAGGATCCTCTGTGAGCTGTATTGCGGATTCACTACCAGGATCTCACCATTCTACAAAGAAGTGATCGTTGATGTCAAGAGAGGGGTGCGGCAGGGTGATATCATTTCACCGAAACTCTTCAGTGCCACCCTCAAGAACATCATGTGACAACTGGAATGGGAAGGAATGGGAGTGAAGATAGAAGTTCGGCAACTACACCACCTCCGCTTTGCTGATGACATTGTTTTCATAACACCAAACATCAGCCAAGCGGCACAAATGCTGGCCGACTTTGACCGTGAGTGAGGAAAGGTAGGACTACAGCTGAATCTTACGAAGACAATGTTTATGAGAAACAGCCTTGTTCCTGATGCCCCATTCGCTCTCAATGGAATGACCATCTCCAAATGCAACAGCTCTGTGTACCTAGGTCGACAGGTCAACATGACAAATGACCTGGCACCCGAGCTGCGCAGGAGGAAGAGAGCAGCTTGGAACGCCTTCAAGAATGTCAAAGAAATAGCTAAGAGGACGAAGAACCTCCAGCTCCTGGCACATCTCTTTGATTCCACTGTTCTCCCTGCATTAACATATGCCTCAGAGACCTGGGCCGTACGCAAACAAGATGAGAACGCTATTCAGGTCTCCCAAAGAAGAATAGAAAGAGCTATGCTTGGAATATCACGTTTCACTCAAGTGAGAGAACAAATCCGGAGTTCTGACATCCCTCGACGATCAAGTATCAGGGACGCTGTCTCATTTGCCAAGGTGTCGAAAATCAGATGGGCTGGTCACGTAATGAGATTTAAAGATGACCGTTGGACTAGAGCTGTCACTGATTGGATTCCACGGGATGTCAAGAGACCGCGTGGCTGCCCACCTACCAGATGGTCAGACTTCTTCGTCAAGATCATGAATGATCGGTTTGAGGCCCTTCATGTTCCCGGAGTGAACAGATGCCATTGGGCTACACTAGCATGCGACAGGGACAAATGGTGACGTTACTGGTGCCCGCTCGAGCAAATCGACGACTAACGGGACGTTAAGTGATTAAGTGATAAGTGAATTCAATGTTTGAAGTACAGACAGATTAAACTTAATTGTGGAAATCACTCTGAAATTTTGTAATCTGTGAGTGAAATAGCTTCTACCAAAATTTTTGAAGAATATCTCATGTAAAGATTTTTATTACAAATCATTTATTAAGTTTTCTACTCGATTTATTCCCTCTTTCCCATTTCTCACTGTGTTGACTTATTCTTTTTTTAATTTTTTATTAGTGAAACACCATGAGGTACAGTTGTAGACTTAAAAATTTTTGTGCTTGAGTTTCAATTATACAATGATCAAGTGCCAATACCTCCACCAGTGCCCATTTTCCACCACCACTGATCCCAGTATCCCTCCCACTCCCGATCTCCCCATCCCACCAAGCCTCTGGGCAGGGCATTCCCTTTGTTCTCTTTCTCATTTTGGGTGCTGTTGTTTGCAAAAGAGACTTTAAGTGGCAATCATGTTCGGTCTGTAGTCTACTTTCAGCATGCTTCTCCCATCCTGGGAGGATCCTTACCAATATGGGGCTCCCTTCTCTAACTGAACTGCCTTTCCCCCTAGAATGTTTGACTGGACTCCTAACCATGGTGTAAACCTCTTGGTACTTATCTTGGCTATTCTTGGGTGTTTGTCTCCCAATTTGTTACTTTATATTCCCCAGATGAATGCAATCTTTCTATGTCTGTCCCTCTCTTTCTGACTCATTTCGCTTAGCATGATACTTTCCATGTAGTACCAGTTGTATGTAAATTTCATGACTTCATCTTTTCTAACAGCTTCACAGTACTCTGTTGTTTAGATGTACCAAAGATTCTTTAACCAGTCATCTGTTCTCAGGCACTCAAGTTTTTTCCAGATTTTGGCTACTGTAAAAAGTGCTGCAATGAACAAAAAAGTGCAGATGTCACTTCGACTATACTTTTTTGCTTCTCTGGGATATGTTCCCAGAAGTGGTATTGCTGGGACAAATGGGAGCTGAATTTCTAATTTTTTGAGACTCGTCCATACTGTTTTCAAAAAGGGCTGAACCATTCCGCATTCCCACCAGCAGTTAAGGAGGGTCCCTTTCTCGCCACATCCGTGCCAGCACTGGTTGCTTTTTTTTCTTTTGGATGTGGGCCAGTCTCTGTGGTGTGAGATGATATCTCATTGTGGTTTTGATCTGCATTTCCCTGATGATCACTGATGTAGGGCATTTTCTCATGTGCCTTTTTGCCATTCGGATTTCTTCTTTGAAAAGTTTTTGTTCATTTTGTCACCCCATTTTTTGATGGGGTTAGATGTTTTCTTATTGTGAAGTTCAACCAGTACTTTGTATATCCTTGATACCAACTTCTTGTTGGATGTGTGTTGGGAGAATATCCTTTCCCATTCTGTAGACGGTCTTTGTATTTTGGTTATTGTTTCTTTTGAGGTGCAGAAGCTTTTTAGTCTAAGATCGTCCCATTTGTTTATCTCTGTTTTCACTTGCTTGGCCAGTGGCATGACATCTTTGAAGCTACCCTTCAATGTCATGCAGGGTTTTGACAACTTTTTCTTCAATGTACCTTATGGATTCCGGTCTGGTTTTGAGATCTTTAATCCATTCTGATCTTACTTTTGTACATAATGTTAGGCAGGGATCTCAGCCCATTGTTTTGCATGTAGCCATCCACTTTTGCCAGCACAATTTGTTAAAGAGGCTTTCCTTACTCCACTTCACATTTCTTGCTCCCCTATCAAAGATTAGAAGATCATATGTTTCAGGGGAGATGTCAGTATAGTCAACCCTGTTCCATTGGTCTGCAGCACTGCCTTTGTTCCAGTACCATGCTGTTTTAATTATTACTGATTTGTAGTAGAGTTTGAAGTTAGGGAGACTGATTCCTCCCGTTTTTTTCCAAAAATTGCTTTAGCTATTCATGGTGGATTATTGTTCCATATGAATTTCAGGAGTGTTTGCTCTGTTTCTTTTAAAAATGCCATGGGTATTATTATAGGAATCGCATTGAATTTATACAATGCTTTGGGAAGTATTGCCATTTTGACAATGTTAATCCTTCCAATCCAGGAGCAGGGACTATCTTTCCATTTTCTCATGTGTGTTGACTTATTCTTATACTCAAATGGAAGGGATTTTTTTGAATCACAAAGAATGGGAAAGGGAAGAAAAGCCACCACAATAATTCTAGTGAGTAAGTCAAAAGTTTATACCATGGAGAATGAGTACAAAGAGTACAATCTTGAAGACTTTTGGAAGAACAGTAATATAGACAGATTAAAGAAGCAAATGGGGCCACCACCTGGCCCCCTGGTGCCGTGTAATCCCATCAGCGGCCAAGACTCAGAGACTATAAAATCCAGATCCCGGACGAGAGCAGTGCAGTCTCTGCCCCCGCGCCTCGGTGTTCCTTCCCGGAGTCCCTTGGAGGGGAGCGGGTTGAGCTTTCCTCCCCGCCCCGGCCAGGGCTACGGCAGCCGGAGACCTCCAGGACCAGCCACCACCATGCTGAGACCACTCTCCGCACACCTGAAGGTACTGGCAGAGGGACAAAGCCACGCGGGTTCCGGGGCCGAGACCTCCAAGCCTACTCGAATTGGAGTCGAGCATCTTCCACCCAGATCCTCCAAATTCCAGTAGGCGGGGGTCACACCCACCACCTGGCCCCCTGGCGCCGTGTAATCCCATCAACGGCCAAGACTCAGAGACTATAAAATCCAGCTCCCGATTTTATAGTCTCTGACTATAAAATTTATAAAATCCTGACATCTTATCAGGACATCTTTTTTATGACATCTTATTATCTCATTCCTACTTTGGACAAACTTGCAGGCTGTCGAATGTAGCCTGCCCACAGGGCAGAGTCTGGCAAACTCCCCGTGGCCTACCAAATATGCCAAATACCAGTAACAATGATGGGTCTCATTCTCCTAAAGAGCCCTGAATATAATCTCAGGGCTAGGATGAAAGAGACGTTACTGGGGCCTGCTCGAGGCAATCGACGATTAACAGGATGATGAAATGAAATGAAAAAATGAAAAGAAGCAAATGCAAAGGAAAACCAGCCAGTGATAACAGTCCTAGAAAGCAGTGGAAAACAGTTTACAGGGAGGGAAAATGGAAATTATTTTGAAGGAGATTAGTGCTCAGAAAATGCCCCAGCAAAGGGTTATTTGACTCAAGCAAAATGTACAGGTTAGAGGCTGGGGTGATTTGAACAGAAAAGAGACATCATTACAGACATTTTTGATAGTGTGTTTTCAAAGATAGCTAACCATTTCTCCTGTGCTTTCAAACAAATGGCTTTGCAACTTCTGCTATCAAAAGATGGTGGCAATGTTATCCTGGTCATATTACATCCTGGAGGCTGCAAGAGTCAGCTCCAGCTGCCATACAAAAATAACTAGACCGTAACTTTCAACAATAGAAACTTATTTTCAATAGTTGTGAAAAGCTCAATGTCAAAGATCAAATACTTAAGTGTGATATACAATTTTCAGGTTTATTATTCATACACAGATTTTTTCATTTAATATAAGTATAACAGCGGATAGGGCGTTCGCCTTACAAGCGGCCAACATGGCCGACCCGAGTTCGATTCCTCTGCCCCTCTCAGAGAGCCCGGCAAGCTACCTAGAGTATTGGATATGCCAGACACAGTAACAACAAGTATAACTCAACATATTCAAAGTTGTATTATTTCCTTAAAAATGCTTTCCAACTATAAGTGTAGAATCTGTTTTTGTGTTTTCAAAAGGAGTGTGCCCTATAAGTCTTACTGTAATGTAATTAACTGAATGTGTATTATTTATTTCACATAAATTTGTTGTAAATAATCACATATTCTTGCAATTAATTTACATTTAAGTGCCTAGAAAGGAGTTGTCCTAATATAAAATTCATGCTTGCTCTTTATACAGATGCTGCTAAATATATGAGTAACTTTATATTTTTCAGTTCTGTCTCATTCTCTTAGATAAATATGGATTTTGTTACTGCTTGTAGTAAGGGCAGTTTTCATTTTAATGATAATAATCTGCATGCAGAAGTGCTGATATTGTTTAATGTCATTTTCCATTAAACAAAGGTATAGATATTATTCATATGCACTGTAGCACTCATTGTTCATCAATTTGCTCGGGCAGGCAACAGTAATGTCTCACAATAAATTGTGAGATTTGTTGTTACTGTTTTTGGCATATTGAATACATCATGGGTAGCTTGCCAGGCTTTGCCATGAGGGCAAAATACTCTCAGTAGCTTTCCGGCTCTCCAAGAGGGGCAGAAAAATTGAACCCAGGTCGGCCACATGATAGGCAAATGTCTTACCCTCTGTGTGGTATGAATCCATTATTCATATGATAGTTGTGAAATTTAGCTAGATGACTATAACTTCCATGGCACACTGAGTCCCTTCTTTAGAGGGCACCCAATTGTCTCTAATAACACTCACTATATATTTAAAAGTTAAGTAGATGCTATTTCTGATTACTGTATTTGGAGCTTTCATCTCAGCAGCCAAATATAACAAAGTTAAACAGAGCTTAAATATACCGTATACCCAACATTTCAAGAAATCACTTTTCCCTTTCAGTCTCTAAAGAATGCCTTTGGTCTGCAGATTGCAAAACCTGTCCTTAATTTCCCTAATAGCTAAACAGCATACATTCAGGTAAAAAGTAATCATCTTTCTAGAACCATAATACATATGCTATAATTTGAAAACTGTTTCACATTCCAAATTAAATCTGTCCCATTACTTTGTATTTTCTGAAATTCAGTTTTATAATCTTGATCAGCTCAGCACTCTTGGACTTTGCATTAGTCCCTGCCCTCCCTAATAATCCCAGACTTTAAAGACCAGCGCAGAGGCTCATAGGAATTGCAGGTGGATAGGTAGGGGTCCAATGAGTTTTTAGGTAAATGATAAAATTTAAGACAAAATTGCCCAGTTCTGAAGTAGATCAAAGGCATGAAAACTGTATCTCTTGGAGATGTGAAACCTGGTCTCTTTGTAGAAGCTGAAGCACCACTCAGATGCAGACTCCTCTAGAGAAGAAGAAGCTACTGAAAAATCTAATGTCATGATAAGGCTCCAGAGTTTCAGAGTTAGAGCACTGCTCTTGTAAGGTTCATGATAAGAATATGAGTGATAGGACCTGAGCAAAAGTGCCTTGGGTAGGCTATTGCCTAAAATAAAGCCTATCCAGCTTTGATCCCCAAACATCTTACAGTTACCCCTAGTCCTGCCAGGAGTGATCCATGGGCATAAACCAGAAGTAAGTATTGTGACCCTGTCCACCAATAAATAAACAAATAAATAAATAGAGGCAAGGAAGAAAGGATCACCCACAGAGCAAGGCTTTCTCACTTGCTATGTGGCAATGCCCATAGGCAGAGTTGCAAACCTGGAAATTTTGAAGGAATTGCATATAACCTTCTCCCAAAAACCATGACAGGATTTTTTTCCCAAAACTTCTGCTCACCCCTGAGCACATCTCCTCACATGTAACTACATTTCTGATAATGAAACTATTTTGCTTTACTATTTCACATCTTATTGAAATAAGGATAGGGATGATGGCAGACCTGGAATGTTTAGGCTGAGTTTAGGTTGGACTTTTCTTTCCTTCAAAGAGCAATTCTCCTGAGTTCACAAGTCTCGGAGTACTCGGGTGCTCGGGACCATTTCCTGTGCCTGGTAGAACTCCTGGAATACAGGCACAGCTTGAGGGCTGCCTCTGCAGGCTGGCAAAATTGAGTCTTTGAAACGGACTTTACAATCCTGACCTTGTCAGGCCTCTCCCTGTGTCTTGGGTGGGGTCAAACAGACACTGTTTTCTCAAGGTCACCATCTCCTCTCCACTTCACCAAGCCACCCTCAACAAGTGGTTTTTTTTTTTTGTTTGTTTGTTTGTTTGTTTAACATCTCTTTCCACCGTTTGGTTGCCCTATACTTTAAAATTATAAAGCAGTCCAAAAAAAAAATTCCTGGGATCAAATTCCTATTCGTTGTACGTAGTTATCCCTAGCTATTACCAATTAATCACCAAAACAACACATAATCTATAATACACAGAAGCTCCATTGTGTAAAACAGTGAAATATTTACTATTGTAAATATTAGTGGCACTTACAGTACAGCCATTGCTCCCAAGGCTATTGTGTGACTTACTTGTAAATCTTTGGTTGGAAACTATTTCATGATATATTCCTATTGTTCAGTGTTTTGCTTCTCTAAACATTCCTGCGGGAAGGAATTAACTTATCTCTAATCTAATTTCATTTCTGAAACTTACTTGAGCACTGATAAGAGAACATATTTTGATATCTGTCTGCATATTTATCAAGTTTACCAAGATGAAACAAAATACTGGTATCACTGGAATGTCATTTTGAATAAAGACATTATCTAGTTCTGAAAGAGAATTCAGTTTACTCTTTGAAAAATGATATTGTGGTGTTCATTCTTCTGACCTCTCTTGATATTCACATGGGAACCATTTTAGTTCATAACAGTCAAAAATCTCTGCCTTTAACTTCCTGAAAGTCACAATTGATGATAATATCTAACAGAACTATAGATTCTTTGGATTATTTTTCCGAATGTGCTTCCCTGTGTTCCAACTAAGGGTTACTTGAAGTTTTCACAGGTCAGGGGGCCATGAGATCATCGTAGAGGTTTTCAAAGTTATTGACATGTAAACAATGAAAAGTAGATAGAAAATAGACTACAACAAATTTTATATGTGTTTTAAAGTGCTGCTTTAAACCTCTGTTCTGAGAGCCTGGATGGGTGAGGGCATAAAGTGCTCAAAGAAGAAAAAAGTCAGCCCCAACTGAAAGTGTGTGGGCACTTAACATGGGATTTGGCTGCTTCATAATTTTGCTAAAGGCAATTCAGCCTGAGGGTCTCTATAAAAGTGCAGGTTTCAGCCTCATGATGAGATTTCTTATTTATTGCATATTTCTGAACGTGTTCTCTGGATAGATAAAGAATTATTTTTTCCTGCAAGGTTTATTGATCCTTTCAGGCATCAAAAATTCCAAGAAAGAAAATCTGTACATGTAAAATTAACTTTATATTATTTTTTAGACAAAATTAAATTTTATATATTTTGGAAACAGGAATCACAGTATCGCTTACTAGAAATACAAACAAACACACTGTCTTCCTGTTGTTCATCAATTTGCTCGAGCGGGCCCAATAACGTCTCTATTTTTTGAGACTTGCTGTTGCTGTGTTTGGCATATTGAATACATCACAGGTAGCTTGCCAGGCTTTGCCGTGCAGGCGATATACTCTCGGTAGCTTGTGGGCTCTCCAAAAGGGGTGGAGGAATCAAACCCGGCTTGGCCGGGCTGGCTGTGCTGTGGCTTCAGCCCACTAGAAAAACATACACATATTTATTTATTTTAAAAAAACTTTGTAGCTGTTATAACTAAATACTAATTAAAAATTTAAAATGAATTTAAAATTCCAAACACTTCCGTGAAAACACTTTCTGTTAAATTTATATTACAATTTGTTTTCCTTAAGGAAAAAGATTGCAGATCTAATTATTTTTTCAAAATGTATTTGTTTTTTGATGTAAATAAAGTTATTTTTACATGCAAACATAAATAAAGTTATTTTTACATGCAAACATAGTATTTAGTATTTTCCTTGATAGTGGACAACAGGTCGGTTATTTGAAAATATGTACTTAGTACTGAAATAGCTCATATCAAATATTAAATTTTATTTATTTATTTATTTATACAAATATTAAATTTTAAAATATGTTCTCTCTATTCTTTAGAAATGCCCTGAAATCTATTTAATTTTTTTAAAAATAGAAAACAACTCTCTTTAGCGATGATAACTTCCCAAAATCCATTTGGAAATGCTCAACATTGCTGGTGAATTTTGAAGGACCATATATGAACATGTATTATTACAAAATGCTATTTATGGAACTTTCTGTGCTATTACTGGCAAATAGAGCATACATTTACAAAGTCTATTTTAGCCTAGGTTCTGCATGAACCAGCTAAAATTGTCTTTCAACCAATTGTAATGAATCCACAAAAATTGATTTTGTTGTGGAAATGTCAAGAAGGTAAGAAGACAAAATAAACATTAAATATCATGTTTATGTACGTTTATAAAATTCTAGTCAAATATCACAGTTAGATATGTTCATGTAAAGGTAATATCCTTATGATATGCATATCAATTAGGTACTGTGGAGATAAAGCTTTGAAAACTTTGCTCTGCCCTTCATTTAGCATATGATCATGTTAAGTTAAATTAATAAAGATCATTCTCTTAACGAGTTCCTTGACTATACATTAAATACCTTACTTGGGTACCAGAATTTAGTGAATAATTTGTAATTAGTCACAGTAATTTTTTACCTTCTGCAAATAGAAAGTTCATCTTCAAGCTCAGATTTTGGATTATTCTTGGAATCAAGCAAGCCACTAGTGTTTGCAAGTTTATTTCTGAATTGTAGAAATCACTCTTTCATGTTTTCTTTACTAATGTATTTTCTTCTGACACTTATACTATCTCTGTTGCCACAACTGAACAGTCTAAGAACTCTCCTCTAACATCTGAAGCAAACAGCCTCACATAAGCAGTTGCAGGTCTGCAATTTCTTGATTCCCGTTTTTCATACTATATCAGTTTGTTACTGAAGCAATTTTATTTCAGTAACAAAGAGAATGTAGTTTTACTTTGTAGATCCTAAACTAAAAGCAATCAAAGGTGACATGCCACATTTCATTGTTTCATTTGAAGATTGCAAGGGTCTTGGTACAGAAATGATGGACAAATATTTTCTGGATAAAGGAGAAAATATTTTACCATTCAGAATATTAACCTAATAAATGATGACTCTTTAGTTTTTACAAAACAGCTTGAATCTTCAGCCATATTTACTCAACGTTCTCTGCAATGCCATTATTAACTCAAAAACTGCATCACTTTGAAATCTCATACATGAAAATTAGAGGATAATTAATGGGACTACCACTTCTCAATTCTACCTGTTTTATGCTTGATTTCAGCAGTATACAACTTAGTCTAAGTACTTTAAGTTTCAAAAAGCATATAAAACTGCTCAAAGATAAGAGAGAGTTTTCTTTCCCAAGTATTTCTTTGATAAAGCACCTCCAGTATTTCCTAGGATAATATAAACAAAGCTAAAATTACCTTGGTCCAAAAACAGAATAATTTTAACCTTGCAAAATATCTTTGAAATTTCCTTTTACATAATATCTAGAAACTTATACAAGACTAAATATTTCAAGAACTAAACAGCCGTTAGTCTTTTAAAAGAATTCCAACATTTTGTAAACTATGTAAAATTTTTATTTTTTCTTTATTTCTTTTTGTTGTTTAAGGAAAATGAGTAAAGAGCAGTAAAATTCATATGTGCCTCATTCAAAACTGAGTACAAAAATCTATCTTTTGGGGGCAGGCATATATTTATTTTGCCAGAAAAAGTAGCTCACAAGAAAAGTAATTGGCAAATAGCACTGAATGGCTGAGCCCTGCCCAAGTTTCCATTATAAAATCAATACAGCTATGCTTTTGCTTCACAAAGCCCATGTTACAGGCCCAAATCTGCTGTCAAATAGCTGTGCTTCAGCCCAGATCTAGAATAAGGATCTATTTTTAATACAAGATAATATGTTTGGAAATGCCCCACTGTGTGTCAGTAATAGAAGCTTTCAAATTGCTTCCTTATGTCTTGGATTTCCCCACCTGCAGTTGGTGTCCACAATGATTTTATCCCAAAATATTAGGGGAACAAAAGCTTATGCAAGGGAAGAGGTGCTGCTGACGTGCTTAGCATCCCAAGTGTTATTCTGAGGAGCTCCACTGCAGGCAGCCTCACGCTGGTGCAGGAATTAAGTTGCTTAGATTTAGTTTGGGAAATGGATATTTGGTACTAGAACAAGTATAATGAGCATATAGGGAGACAAAACAAAAAACTCTAATGGTATATGTAAGAATGTGAGCATTTGTCTAAATTGAATTATTTTCATGTTACTGAATATATTTCAACCCAAAGGGTCTCTGCACCTACAGATGCTGCACTTTATCACAGGGTATTTTGGGTGCCTCTCCATTCTGTTTTTTTTTCTAGTGCTGTATTCTCAAGTGATTTGCTAATATGTAGGGGTTTTGCAATTCATCATTATAACTTTATTCAAAAATGTAGCAAGGCATTTGAATCATCATTCAGGATGATTTTATTTTACTAACCAATATGTGATTTCACTGAATTGGAAAAAGCACAGACTGAAACATTTGCTCATTTATTCACAAACATATATTTCACACTTATGTTATAAAATATTATGTAATATATATGCTAAAAACTCAACGGCAAAGTAACTATGATGCACACCCCCACAAAAATCCCAAAACTTGAGAAGGAGGTAACCACTGGCAAAATGAGCTTAAATAATAATCAAGGATGGTGATTAAACTAAATATAATTCTACATTTCTTGCAGCTGACAGGTTTTATCTGTCAGGATAAACAAGAGAGAAGCTTGCCTTAGTAAGAAACAACTCCTACTTTTCAGGTCATTAGCATAATGGGAGCCCTTGTTCACTCTCTATATATTCACATAGCAGGGAGCTCTGTCAATCATCAATTAGAGACAGAGGCTAAGAGAGCAGAGGAGAAATGTACAAAGCATTATACTGGCTAGAAGTTATGAAGTTTGATGTAACGTATTTTTCTGTTGTTCACCATCCTGTGCCATGATGGATTCTTCGACCCTGTTCAACACAAGGAGTTGAGCATTTATCACAGAGTGTCAACAAAGAATAGGCATCAGGAAGTGCAGAAAATGTACATATACTTTGATCTGTGTCAAAGGTGAATTGTCAACATAGAAATATTTTTATCGCTAGTTCACACACATTTAAAACATCCTACAAATTACAAATCTGAACCAGTTTACTCTGATTTCTTAACATTTTCATTGATATACCTTAATTTACAATATGTTTAATGATGTTTTATGCATAAATCTTTCTAACACCACACCTACCCCACTGTCTTAGGGATCATTTCCACCTATCCACCTCTCCCAGTTAAGCTCAATTTAGTAAACTAATTCTCCAGTTCTGTAGCCCTTGATCATCTGTTGCTTCCTTACTATGTTTCTTTATATGTCCCATGAGAGAACATTCTTTATCAGCCCCTCCCCTTCCGACTGACTGTACTCAACATGATATCTTTCAGATCCAACCACATTACATCAAATTTAATGATATTATCTATTCTTACATTTGAGTACTTTTGCATTGCATGTATATGCTACCATTTTTCTCCTTAGACTTTCTCCATGAGACATTTCCAGATACTGGCTATTGTGAATACTGCTGCAATGAACATACAGGCAAAAAACTATTTTAAATACAGTATTTGGGGCTGGAGCGATACCACAGCAGTAGGGCATTTATTTGCCTTGTGTGCAGCCAGCCCAGCTGAGCCGGGTTCGATTCCTCTGCCCCTCTCGGAGAGCTCGGCAAGCTACTGAGAGTATCTCGCTTGCACAGCAAAGCCTGGCAAGCTACCTGAGACATATTCAATATGCCAAACACAGTAAAAAACAAGTCTCAAAATGGAGACGTTACTGGGCCCGCTAGAGCAAATCGATGAACAACGGGGGGATAGTGGACAGTGACAGTTTGGGGATCATAAGATAAAGGACCAGAAGTGTAATTAAAAGTCTTCCCCAAAACAAAAGCGTAGGTCCTGATGGATTCACTAGCGAATTTTTCCAAACATTTAAAGAGGAACTACTGCAAGTTTTTCCTCAAGTTTTTTCGGGAAACTGAAGAAACAGAAACTCTCCCAAACAGGTTCTATGAAACTCATCTCTATAACACCAAAAAGAAACAAAGACACCACAAGAAAAGAAAACTACAGGCCAATATCCCTGATGAATATGGATGCGAAAATTCTCAACAAACTAGCAAAAAGAATTTCACAACTCATCAAAAAGTTCCTTACCATGACCAGTGGGATTCATCCCAGGGATGCAAGGATGGTTTAACATTTGGAAATCAACCAACATAATCCATCATATCCACAAAAGAAAAGATAAAAATCATATGTTCATATCAATAGCTGCAGAGAAAGAATTTGATAAGATCCAGCACCCTTTTATGATAAAAACACTAGCCAAAATGGGTATAGAGGGAACTTTCCTCAATATGGCTAAAGCTATCCACCAAGCCTGCAGCAAGCATCAGCCTCAATGGGGAAAAAATGAGAGCATTCCCCCTAAGTTCAGGGATGAGACAAGGATGTCCACTCTCTCCAATGCTGTTCAATATATTACTGGAAGTACTTGCAATAGGTCTTCTTTATCGACATGATGAACTTAGACAGTTTCTCACCCTGTTCGTTCCATTCTAGGCCATGAGTTCCGATGTGAAGTTCTTCAGCTGATCTTCTCGGTTCTATCTTGGCATTAAAATCACCCACAATGATCTTGTAGAAGGTGTGGTCTTCTTTATAGAACTTCTCCAGCTCCATGCAGAACTTCTCAATTTCTCTTTCATCATAATGAGATGTTGGTGCGTAGACAAGGAAGATAGAAACTGCCAGCAGTGAGCCACATCTATTCAAATGTAAACGTCTGATTCGGGTTGTTAGGCATTCGAATGAATCAATGCTCATGGCCAAGTTTGTGTTGACAAGGACACCGACACCTCCAACACCTCTTTTATCGCATGTTCCAAGGAACAATTCTTCTCCAGTGTCGAAAACGGCATGGTGAGATTCGTGCCTTCTTGTCTCAGTCAGATCAATGATGTCATACTTGATAATTCGCGCTTGTACCATCAGGTCCTCCATGGATGCATCTGATGCCAGCGTACGTGCATTGAAAGTACAGAAGGATCATTTTTGTTTTCCTTCATTGTGGCCGCCTAGTTCGGCCATGAGATTTTATCTGCCTCTCCTTTCCATGGTAACTCATGGTAACTCATCCACGGTAACTCACAGTTTCAGAAGGCAGAATCTAAATGTTGGACATTGGAGTCTCCCGGTGGACGATTCCACAATGAAATAGACCACATCATATTCAATCGACGGTTTTGCCTGACGGATGTCGCTGTTGTCCCAAAATTCTGAATGGGATCGGACCACCGTCTACTTCATGCAAAATTCTACTTCACAGAGCGGGGAGAAAGGGCTGCAAAGTTTTAGAACGACCACAAACTGGGAGCTCTTTGACACTATTGCAGCAACATGGGAAGATGCCATTGTTGACAACATTGACGAGGAATATGATCGACTAGTTCAGCACCTCCATGATTGTGCAAGAAATGCCAAGAGAGAGATAACCACAAAAAAAATGCCTGTCTTCGAAAACTCTTGAGCTTACTTACCAGCATGGTTTGGTGCATGCCTCAGGCAACTGCAAGCTAACGTTTGAGCTCGCAAAGCAGTGCAGAGATGCGATCAAGGAAGATCTCAAAAAGAGAAGAGCAGAAGTGCAGGCAGATGTGGCAGAAGCCAGGAAAAGTATTCCTAATACCTGTCTGTCTTTCGTGAACTACAAGACTAAGATGACTGCCCTCCGACGTCCTGATGGATCTATCACATCCTCCAGAATGGCGATGAGGAAGATTATCCATGACTTCTACTCAAATCTCTTCGATAGCCATGTCCACTTGCCAACATACCAAATTCCACAGGATGGATATGTCGTTCCCAACATTCTCCCTTCCGAAATCTGACACTCCATTTTGTTGGTAAAGAATCGAACAGCACCCGGCGCAGACAAGGTCAGACCTGAACACCTGAAGAACCTGTCGTCAGTACTCATCAATACACTGGCTCGACTCTTCACATGCTACCTGCCTGAATGCAAGGTTCCGTCCCAGTGGAAAACCAGCAGGACCAGTACTACTGTTCAAGAAGGGAGACATCCATGACATAGGCAACTATTGCCGGATCTGCCTATTGTCTGTCATCTACAATTTGTTCACTCGAGTCATCCTAAATAGGATTGGCAGAACACTAGATGAAGGACAACCATGCGAGCAAGCCGGGTTCCACAAAGGATTCAGCACCATGGACTATATCTACATGATAACCAAGCTCATTGAGGTTTCTCGGGAGTTCAAGATGCCGCTCTGTCTAATGTTCATTGATTTAAAGAAGGCCTTTGATTCTGTTGAGACGGAAGTGGTCATTGAACTATCGGTTTGAGGTTCTTCATGTTCCTAGAGCGAACAGATGCCATTGGTCTACACTAGCACACGACAGTGACAAATGGAGACGATACTGGCACCTGCTCGAGCAAATCGACGACTAATGGGAAGTTAAGTGATTAAATGATTAAGTGACTTGCAATAGTGATTAGGTAAGACAAAGATATTAAGGGTATCCAGGTAGAAAAGGAAGAAATCAAGCTCCCAGTATTCGTAGATGATATGATACTATACCTAGAGAACTGTAAACAATCTACCAAGAAACTCCTAGAACAATAGACTTGTCTAGTAAAGTTGCAGGCTATAAAATCAATGCCCAAAAGCCCATGACTTTCCTATATGCAAATACTGAGAGAGAAGAAAGTGACAAAAAAATAAAAAACAATTTTTTTTCACAATTGTGCCTGAGAAAATCAACTACCTAGGAATTAGCTCAACTAAGAAAATAAAAGATCTGTACAAAAAACTACAAAATGCTACTTCAGGAAATAATGAGGACACGAGAAAATTGAAAGATATCCCCTCCTCCTGGATCGGGAGAATAAATATTGTCAAAATGGCAATGCTTCCCAAAGCATTGTACAAATTCAATGCAATGCCTATAACGATACCCATGACATTCTTCAAAGAAATGGAGCAAACACCCCTGAAATTCATATGGAACAATAAGCTACCACGAATAGCTAAAGCTGTTCTTGGGAAAAAAGAAAATGGGAGGAATCAATCTCCCTAACTTCAAACTCTACTACTACTAAGCAGTAATAATTAAATAGCATGATACTGGAACAGGGGTAGAGCTGCAGTCCAATGGAACAGGGTTGAATATACTGACATCTCCCCTCAAACATCACTGTATCATGTCCTCCCATTGTTCATCGATTTGTTAGAGTGGGCCTAGTAACATTGTGAGACTTCTTATTGTGTTTGGCCTATCGAATACTTCACGGGTAGCTTGCCAGGCTTTGCTGTGTGGGCGAGATACTGTCCATAGCTTTCCAGGATCTCCCAGAGGGGCGGAGGAATCGAACTTGGGTTGGCCATGTTGGCTGTGTGCAAGGCAAACAAGCTACCCACTGTGCTATTGCGCCATCCCCCCCGCCCAAACATATGATGATCTAATATTTACAAGAGAGCAACAAATGTGAATTGGAGCAAGGAAAGCCCCTTTAACAAATTGTGCTGGCAAAACTGGACCGCTACATGAAAAAAAAATGGGTTCAGATCTCTGCTTAACAAAATGTACAAAAGTAAGAACAAAATGTATTAAAGACCTTGAGATCAGACTGGAATCCCTAAGGTACATTGAAAACAAAGTTGCCAAAACCCTCCATGACATTGAAGTTAATGGTATCTTCAAAGATGTCATGCCAATAGCCAAGCAAGTGAAAACAGAGATAGACAAATGGGGCTATCTTAATCTAAGAAGCTTCTGCACCTCAAAAGAAACGGTGACCAAAATACAAAGACAGTCTCAGAATGGAAAAGGATATCTGCCCAATACCCATCCAATAAGGCGTTGATATCAAGGATATATGAATTACTGGTTGAACTCTACAAGAAGAAAACATCCAACCTCATCAAAAAATGGGGCAACGAAATGAACAGAAACTTCCTCAAAGAAGAAATCTAAATGGCAAAAATGCAAATGAGAAAATGCTCTACATCATTAATCATCAGGGAGATGCAGATCAAAACAACAATGAGATATCATTTCACACCACAGAGGCTGGCCCACATCAAAAAGAACAAAAGCAAGCAGTGCTGGCACAGATGTGGCAAAAAAAGGGACCCTCCTTCATTGCTGGTGGAAATGCCGAATGGTTCAGCCCTTTTGGAAAACAGCATGGATGGCTCTCAAAAAATTTGAAATTGAGCTCCCATTTGACCCAGCAATACCATTCCTGGGAATATATCCCAGAGAGATAAAAAAAAGTATAGTCAAAGTGACATCTGCACTTGTTTGTTCATTGCAGCACTCTTTACAATAGCTAGAATCTGAAAAAGAACCTGAGTGCCTGAGAATAGATGACTGATTAAAGAAACTTTGGTACATCTACATAATGGAGTACTATGTAGCTGTTAGAAAAGATGAAGTCATGAAATTTACATAAAGTGGTTCTACATGGAAAGTATCATGGTAAGCTAAATGATTCAGAAAGAGAGGGACAGACATAGAAAGATTGTATTCATCTGGGGAACCTAACGTAACTAAATAGGAGACTAACACCCAAGAATAGCTGAGATAAGTACCAGGAGGTTTACTCCATGGCTTGGAGGGGAGCCACACACGCTAGGTGAAAAGTCAGTTCAGATAGAGAAGAGAGCACCAAATAAAGGGTGTTGGGGGGATCCAACCAGGATAGGAGATGCATGCTGAAAGTTTTACACTTCTGGACTTTTCTTAGTCCTATTGCAGATAAATTCTTAGTTTTCAGACATGCTCATATTGTTTGGCTGGAGCTATAGCACAGCAGGTAGGGCATTTGCGTTGACACAGCCAACCCAGCCAACCCAGGTTCGATTCCTCCGCCCCTCTCAGAGAGCCCAGCAAGCTACCAAGAGTATCTCGCCCTCACAGCAAAGCCTGGAAAACTATTCCAGTGACGTATTCTATATGCCAAACACAGTAACAAGTGTCACAGTGGAGACATTACTGGGCCCACTCAAGCAAATCCATGAACAACAGGAGGAGAGTGACAGTAACAGCTCATATTGTTTTCAAATAATGTTGAACCTGCCTATATTCACTTCAACTGTGGATGAAAATTTCTTTTTCCCAGTATCTAGACCAGCAAAATTATGTTATTTCTTATGTGTATCAATTTGATCCATTGTGCAAATACCTCATTGTTATTTTGATTTGCACTTCCTTGATGAAAAATAAAGAGGAGCATATTTTATATACCTACTGAACCTGTTTTTTCTTAATTTTTTGTTTTTGTCTTGGTTCTATTTTTCAGTCTCTTCTGTTGGTGCTCAGGACTTACTCCTGGCTCTGAAATCAGAATCACTCTTTGCAGTGTTTGGTGGACTACATGGGGTGTGGGAGATTTAACCAGGGTCAGCTGTGTGCAAGTCAAGTTTCACCCACTGTACCAGCTCTCTAGCTCTGAGACATTTGTTGTTGTTTTGGGACCATACCTGGCAGGTTTAAAGGCTTACTCCTGACTCTGAGTTCAGTGATCACTCCAGGGTGACCCAGAGGATTATATGGCATGTAGGGATTTGAGTCCAGGTTGACTGCATTCATAGGAAATCCCTTCCCACTGTTCTGTTTCTCCAGCACTCTGTCTTTAAGAACGTGTCTGCTCAAATATTCCTCCATTGAATGATGTAATTTGTTGTTAAATTTTACAAATGCTCTTTATATCTTAGATATTAACCCTTTGTGAGATGAGTGGTGAACAAATACTTTTCTCTAGGGTGTGTGGTGCCTTTTTTTCCCCTAGTTTTTTGTCTGTTTGTTTTGCAGTGCTGAAGATTTTATTTTTGCTGTTTGCATGGCCAATAACATTGACTCATACAACATGCAACTAGATTCAATTTCATGAAAGTTTCTGTCCTTGTCTTTTATCATCTAAATCATGTCATATTTTTATCTCTTGTTTGTTTTATATCTTGCTTGTGCTCGAGCGGGCCCAGTAACGTCTCCATTGGAGACTTTGTTGTTACTGTGTCTGGCATATCGAATACTCTCGGTAGATTGCCCGGCTCTCTGAGAGGGACGGAGGAATCGAACTCGGGTCGGCCATGTTGGCTGCGTGCAAGGCAAACGCCCTACCGCTGTGCTATCACTAATGTCTGGATTTTAGTATCTATTTGTTACATTACTTCACCTTAGACACATACTTGGCACTAGGCAGTGAAGAACTTTAGATTTGTGGGTCCTATGGAAATTTCATAAAGTTTAAATTATGGAATATAAAATAAGTTTGAAGAAAGTTGTCAGATATAAGTATTTTCTTTTACAGCCATTATTAAGAATACCATCACTGTCCTCCTGTTGTTCGTCGATTTGCTGGAGCGGGCCAGTAACATTGTGAGACATGTTACTGTGTTTGACATATGGAATACATCACAGGGAGCTTACCAGTCGTTGCCATGTGGGCAAGATACTCTTGGTAGCTTGTCAGGCTCTCTGAGAGGGGAGGAGGAATAGAACTCGGGTTAGCAGTGTTGGCCGCATGCAAGGCAAATACCCTACCCACTGTGCTATCACTACAGCTTTTAAATATACTATGAAATTTAATTAAATTGTATGATTTAAAATATAAGGATATAATGAATATATTCAGTACTCAAATATTTTGTTAAAAATGTTTAATTTATATTCCCCCCCATTAAATTCAGCTAGAATTGGGCTGGGGAGATAGTGCATGGGTTAAGGCACTTGACTTGAATGCAAAACACTATTTCAATACCTGGCACCACACATGGTCCCTTGAGCACATCTAGGTATGCCCCCGAAATCTTAAGCCCAAAGAGAGATTTTTCGCTGAATATCTAGTTTTTATGGACCATATAATTATAATGGTGAAAATAATATTTAGTTTAATTATTACCTCTTTAAATTTGATATAATATAGACCTATTAAAATAATTATTTTAATAATAAATATGTCATTATTTTATTATAATTATTTTAGTATGATACATATCTAATAATTCTTGCCAGGAGGTACACACAATTTTCATAAAACTTTTAAACAAAAATTATTTTCATACTACTACACAAAAATCTTAATCAATTAAAGATTCTTTCTTTCCAGATGTTACAGTTACAGAAGTTCACATGCTAATTCAAAAAATAAAATTAAAATAATAAAAGGTTAATAAGTTTGTCTGAGTTCTTTTATTTAAGTACTATAAATTACTTGTCAAGATAAGCTCAGATTCCAAAGATAAGTAGAAAATAAAAAAATATTGGCAACTCATAAGGGACCTAAAAGTTTAAAACTTTTAACATAGCTATAATTCTATTGTAAAAAAAAAACAACTGATACCCCAAAAGGGAAAATGACACAATTAAATATTTCACAGATGTGAAAATATAAATTACTATAATATTGTTTTCAGTTACTACATGCAGACCTACACATTAAATTTGTGGTGTTCTGTTTTCCTTAACCCATTCATTAATTTTTACATGAATAGCTTCTAACAAGTTTCAGCACCGTTGTGGCCAAAAGTGAAGTTCTATAAACAAAGAAATTTAACCAATATTGTACCTTGCCTGATGTAGATACTAATCAAAAAAATTCTTCTATTTTAACCAGTACGGCCATTTTGATGCAAGATACTTTAGGATGGCAGAGTCTCCTGCCTTCGCGCCTGGCTTTCCTCACCGGGGCCCCTTGGAGGAGGTCGGGTTGAGTTTCCCTCCCTGCCCCGAGCAGAGTCCCAGCAGCCGAAGACCTCCGGAACCAGACACAGTCAAGCCGAGACCACTCTCCACACGTCTAGACAAGCCTCATGCATGAAGAAACCGGCAGAGGACCCCAGGCATGTAGATTCCGGGGCTGAGATCTCCAAGCCTGCTTGGATCAGAACTGGGCCTTATCCATCCAGATCCCCCATCTTCCAGTAGGTAAGCCTTACACCCACCAGCTGCTGCCGGCACCAGATGGTTCCCATCAACGGCCAAGACCCAGAGACTATAAAACCCAGCTCCCAGAAGCGTGCGGCTGCATTCATAGCCGCACGACGTCTTATTATTTCATTTTTACTTTGGAGAACCCGGCAGGCTACTGAAAGTATCCTGCTCTCATGGCAAAGTCTGGCAAACTTTCTGTGTCGTACTCAATATGCCAAATACCAGTGACAATGATAGGTCTCATTTTACTAGCCCTGAAAGAGCATTGAATATGGCTCTTTTAAAATCTCAGGGCTAGGAAGGAGACATTACTGGTGCCTGCTTGGGGCAACAGGATGATTCTGATTGTAACTTTAGGACAATGGATTCTATATCACGCTATTGCAAACAGCATGCATTTCTTTAGAATGTGGCATTTTCTTTAACTCTTTTTGGAACATGTAGTTCATTCAAAATAAAGGGAAGATTGGTAGAGCAAGGTAATTGAAAATATATGATAGTTAATAGAGAGATGAAAGATAAATAATAGTTAAATATAGGAATATGGGCAATCCATAGCTATCAGAAAGAAGCAAATGTAAATTTAAGGTACACATTTTTTCTAAATTTAATTTAGAGAGCTGACACGCTCTCTCTCGGTGGCTCTCTGCCGTGAGGATCGGGACCGTCGTTCCCCCGGGTGCGTGTGGGATGGTCGGGGCCTGTCTTGAGGACTTCCTTCCTGACCTCCCGCCGCTCGAGCCGCCCGCCTGGGCCCTAAAGGGCTGGAGCGATAGCACAGCGGGTAGGGCGTTCGCCTTACACGCGGCCAACATGGCCGACCCGAGTTCGATTCCTCCGCCCCTCTCGGAGAGCCCGGCAAGCTACCGAGAGTATTCGATATGCCAGACACAGTAACAACAAAGTCTCCAATGGAGACGTTACTGGGCCCGCTCGAGCAAATCGACGATCAACGGGAGGGCCTTTACTTTACTTTACTTTACTTTAATTTAGTCAATATTTATTTACAACACTATCAATGATAGGATTTCATGAATGCTGTGATCTAGTTCAGACCACTCCACCCAAAGGTGTCTACTGACACATTATCTCAGGGTCACCCACCTGAATTCTGCTAACTCTCACCATAATAAGCACAGTAATATAGACTAGTTGTCATGATCTGTTGTTTCTGATAGATTGTTATACCCTTGCTATGTTTTTGGTATGTCATATATAAGAGAAATTGTTTTAAATTTGCCCCTCTCCTCCTGGTTTCCTTAGCTCAGAATGATGTCCTCCGGGTAGTGGCAAATTTATTTCCTCTTTTTAATAGCTGTGTGGTATTCCACCATGATTTACAATTCTGTTAATGACAGTGTTTCATGCATACAATGTTCCAACTCCATAGCTCCCACAGGAGCATCTCCAGCACTGTTGCAGGATCCCTTCCTTATCACCTACTCCCCTCTTCCCTGCACTGGGAAACCTAGTATTATAGATGAGTTCACAGGTTTGTTGCTTCAGGCCATTTGTGGTTGATTAACCAGGCTTCTAAATATGCCTCATATGAAGCAGTTCATTCTGTATATGGAAGGATGGGTATCACACCTGATTGGCCCTTTGTAAGGCAAGTCCCCAACCCCCTATATGTAGCCAGGGCTACATGTGAGGCTACAGATATACATCAGGAGACCCTAGGTATACACAGTGTGTGGTTTTCAGTAAGGACTGGTCCTCTATAAGCTGCATGGGGTATGTGGTAGATCATTGTGAGAAGAAAAAGACAGAGGTAGGGCATCTTACCTGAAGTGAAAGATGGTAGAGCCTCTTATCTGAAGCAGCCCTCTGTAGGCAGACTTATTCAGAGGGCAGGCTCTGATCTCAGGGGCTAGGGACAAGAGGAAAGGATGAAGTGTTTCTTATGAGTTGATTAATCAAATACCTATAATCTTGAGCTGGAAAAGGAGTAAAATAATTCATGAAATTTCTCATGCAAGGAATATTTAGAATGATAACTGGGTATCACTAAAAAAAAGCCCAATTTGAAGAGATAGAGACAATAGCAAACTAGAAATTACAGATGTGTTAAATTTATAACAATGGTCATTTAAAACAACTATTATTGATTTACCATCAATTCTAGTACATAAAGTTAAATAGCTTGCAAGGCAGAGGAGCAACAGAATCCTTCAAAATTAAAAAGGGCTAAGACATAGACTAGACAAGCATAACCTACAAACATTAGGTAACAGGGAGTTAAAAACCATTACATGGGGGTATGGTGCTGCCAACAGGTCAATCTGTACCTGTAAGGTGAGTGCTTCAGCAGCCTGATGGCGCCTTCATACCTCCAGATACCGCAAAATTGCTGCTGTGCCTTTGGCCAGACCCCAAAATGTGTGACAAAGCTTACCAAGAAAGTAAACGGCCAAAAGTTAGGTATGTGGAAGACACACGCACAATCCACCTCAGGCTCAGCTATATAATTGGAGGCATGGCCTCTATGGTTCCTGATTGAACTGCTTAATGGCCATGATCCCAGAGACTCAGAAACAAATCTCAAAACCAAATCGCTTTTGGCAGAAAAGCGTCCACTCCCTGCAGTAGGTTACCAGCACTGGACCAACCAAGGTGAGAATAGGTTTCGTGCCTTGGCCTGCTCCCACTGGTGGCCCGGTGGCCAGCATCCTCCAGAAGCCACTGGACAGTCAGGTTTGGGTCTGCACTCACAAGACACGTGGGGCCTCAGGGATGGGGGTGGTGTTGGCCCTTCCCCACCCCAGTGAGACCCTGAGTCACTGCCCACGAACGGCTCTCTGGCTCCTGATCAAGCTGCTTAATGGTCATGATCCAAGATACTCAGATACAAATCTCGGAACCCCGTGGCTTTTGACATAAATGTATCCAGACCTCACAGTAGGTTACTTTCACCAGGCTACCCCGGGGGGGAAAGGGTGCTGTCCCCCCGCCTGTTCCCCCTAGGTGGCTCGGTGGCTGCCATCCTCCAGAGGCCACTGGACAGTCAGATTTGGGTCCTCAGTGACGAGACATGCTGGGCCTCATGGGATTGTGGTGGAGCTGGCCATTTCCTCCCTGTCCCAATGAGACCCCAAGTTGCCTCCCATGAACGGCCTTTCTGGCTCCTGATCAAGCTGCTTAATGGCCATGATCCCAGAGACTCAGGAACAAATCTCAGAACCCAGCAGATTTTGGCAGAAATCCCTCCATATTTGATCACTTGATCACTTGACATCCCGTTATTCATCGATTTGCTTGAGTGGGCACCAGCAACATCTCCATTCATCCCTGTCGCGTACTACTGTAGCCCAATGTCAAGGAACATGAAGAGCCTCAAATCGATCATTCAGGCTCTTGATGAAGAAGTCTGACCATAGATGGGCGGCCACGTGATCTTTTGACATCCCATGGAATCCACTCGGTAATGGCTCTAGTCAAGCAGTCATCTTGAAAACTCATTACGTATCCAGCCCATCTGATTTTCGACACCTTGGCAAATGAGACAGTGTCCCTGTTTCTTGACCATCGACAAAGGTCGGAACTTCGAATTCTTTCTCTCATTTGAGTGAAGCGTGATACTCCAAGCATAGCTCTTTCGATTCCGCTTTGCGAGACCCAAATAGCATTCTCATCCTGTTTGCGTAGGGCCCAGGTCTCTGAGGTATATGTTAATGAAGGAAGAACAGTGGAATCGAAGAGATGTGCCTGGTTTTGGAGGTTCTTCATCCTCTTAGCTATTTCTTTGATGTTCTTGAAGGCATTCCAAGCCACTCTATTTCTCCTGCACAATTCAAGTGTCAAGTTATTCGTCATGTTGATTTCTCGACCTAGGTACACATAACTGTTGCATTCAGAGTTTTTAGTCCCATTGAGAGTGAATGGAACGTCAGGAAAGAGACCATTTCTCATAAAAATTATCTTTGTTAGAATCAGTTGTAGTCCGACCCTTCCACACTCATGGTCAAAGTCGGCTAGCATTTGTGCCGCTTGGCTGCTGTTTGGTGTTATTAGAATGATGTCATCTGCAAAGTGGAGGTGGTATAGTTGCCGACCGTCTATCTTCACTCCCACTCCTTCCCCTTCCAGTCGTTGCATGACATTTTCGAGGGTGGCACTGAAGAGTTTCGGTGAAATAGTATCACCCTGCCAAACCCCTCTCTTGACATCAGTGATCACTTCCCTGTAGAATGGTGTGATCCTGGTAGTGAATCCGCAATACAGCTCATGGAGGATCTTGCTGTATTGAGTTTGAATGCCCTGTTTGGTTAGGGCCTCAATGACCACTTCAGTCTCAACAGAATCAAAGACCTTCTTTGAATCAATGCATGTTAGACAGAGCAGCATCTTGAACTCCCGAGAAACCTCAGTGAGCTTGTTATCATGTGGATATGGTCGATCGTGGTAAATTCTTTTCAGAAACCGGCTTGCTCTCATGGTTATTCTTCATCTAGTGTTCTACTAATCCTATTCAGGATGACTCAAGTGAACACCTTATAGACGACAGAGAACATACAGATCGGGCGATAGTTGCCAATGTCGTGGATGTCTCCCTTCTTATACAGTAGTACAGTCCTGCTTGTTTTCCATTGGGACGGGAACTTGCATTCAGACAGGTAGCGTGTGAAGAGCCGAGCCAGTGTATTGATGAGTACTGATGGCAGGTTCTTCAGGAGTTCGGGTCTGACCTTGTCTGGGCCAGGTGCTGTTCAATTCTTTACCAATGAAATGGCATGTTGGATTTCAGAAGGGAGAACTTTGGAAATGACATATCCATCCTGCAGAATTTGGTATGTGGGCAGGTGGACGTGGCTATCAAATAGATCCGAGTAGAAGTCATGGAAAAATTTCTCTATTGCACTTCTGGGAACACCTGTGAGGGCAATTAGAGTCTGCCCTAAAAGCCTCTATCCCTCTCGGAGAGCCTGGCAAGCTACCAAGAGTGTTTTTCCCACACAGAAGAGCCTGTCAAGCTACCTGTGGTGTATTCGATATGCAAAGACCAGTAAATACAATGGGTCCCATCCCACTGACCCTGAAAGAGCCACCAATATGGCAGTGTTAAGAAAGATGAGGAAGGAGATGCTCATAAAATCTCAAGGCCGACCTAGGCTGCCAAAACAAAGATGGACAAAAATGACAGTCTGTACTTTCAATGCACATATGCTGGCATCAGATGAATCCATTGAGGACTTGATGGTGCAAGCACAAAAGATCAAGTATGACATCTTTGGACTGACTGAGATGAGAACGCGTCAATCACATCATGCCATTTTTGACACTGGGGCAGAACTCTTCCTTGGAACAAGTTACAAACGAGGCGTCGGTGGTTTCAGTGTCCTTGTCAATACAAACTTGGCCATAAACATTGATTCATTCGAATGCCTAACAACCCGAATCGGATGATTACGCTTGAATAGACTACGCTGCTAGCAGTTTCTATCTTCGTTGTCTACGCACCAACATCCAATTATGATGAAGAAGAAATTGAGAAGTTCTATATGGAGCTGGAGAAGTTCTATAAAGAAGACCACACCTTTTACAAGATCATTGTTGGTGATTTAAATGCCAAGATAGGACCGAGAAGATCAGCCAAGGAACTCCACATCGGGACCCATGGCCTAGAATGGAAAAAACAGGGTGAAAGAGTGTCTGAGTTCATCATGTCAACCAAGACCATCCATGGTAACTCACAATTCCAGAAGTCTGAATCTAAACTTTGGACATGGGAGTCTCCTGGTGGACGGTTCCACAACGAAATTGACCACATCATATTCAATTGATTGTTTTGCCTGACCAATATCACTGTTGTCCCAAAATTCCAAACGGGATCAGACCATCGTCTCCTTCATGCAAAATTCTACTTCACAGAGCGGGGAGAAAGTGCTACAAAGTTTAAGAAGAGAACTCCCAGAAAGACCACCAACTGGGAGCTCTTTGGCACTATTGCAGAGACATGGGGTTATGCCGTTGTTGAAAACATTGACGAGAAATACGATCGACTGGTTCAGCACCTCCATGATTGTGCGAGGAATGCCAAGAGAGAGAGAGAGAGAGCCACAAAAAGACAACTGTCTTTGAAAACTCTCGAGCTCATTCACCAACTTGGCTTGGCGCAAGCCTCAGGCAACCACAAGCAAATGTCCAAGCTCACAAAGCAGTGCTGAGAAGCAATAAAGGAAGACCTCAAAGAGAGAAGAGCAGCAGTGCTGGCAGATGTGGCAGAAGCTGGGAAAAGCGTTCGCAATGTCTGCCTGTCCTTTGCCAACTACAAGACAAAGATGACTGCCCTCCAATGTCCTGATGGATCTATCACATCTTCCCTCCAGATTTAAGTGTTAAAATTTCAGAATTTCAAAATACACGGCTACTACTGCAGCCATGCAACATCATATGTTGTTCTTAACCAGCAATAGAAAACAAATTGTCTACTGTTGCCTTTTCAGCAGATCTGAGTGTTGGGGTAAAATCCCAAATAATAATGGTGGGTCTGGTGTCAAAATATTGAATGTGATCAAAATACAGAGAGAGTAATGTGGAAATCATCTGCTCCACAGGTAGGGGGAAGGAGAGGGATGGGAGTATATGGGGTTTTTGGTGGTGGAGAATGGGCACTGGTGAAGGTATGAGTGTTTCATTGTATGACTGAGACTTAAACCCAAAAGTTTTGTAACTGCTATCACGGTGATTCAATAAATCAAATTATAAAAAAATGAAAAGAAGGTTAAAAAAAGACCATTACAAACCATGTAAAGTGTATGCAATGGGAAAAATATATAGAGTTTAAACCAATAAAATTGAAATAACTTCATATTAATGGAAGACACCTAGTTATCCATGAATCTCAGAGAACACCTGGTACAAAAAAGTTCAAAGAGAAATAAATAAGCAAAACAAACAAACCCAACAAGAATCAAAACAGAAACTAATACCCGAGGCATTATATGTTTAAAATCACAGAAACTACTACTACTACTTTAGAAGAACAAAGTAATACTTACAGCTTCTCCCCCAAAACCATGGAAGCTTGGTGACACTAGAGTAAAATTCTTAGCATTGAGTAAAAGAAAATACTAGTCTGGGATTCTGTAATATGTAAACTTATACTTCAATTGTGATAGAAAACTAAATATGTTCTCAGACAAATAACATGTTGAATAATGTTATTTGTCATGACATTATTATTATTATTATTATTATTATATTACATTATTAATATCAGACAGACATGCTACTCTGCCTGCCTTTAAGAGACTCTTCAGAGAGATGAGCAATAGTATGAAACAGGAATCTGGATCTACTTATAGAAAAAAAATAATATAATGTAAACATTAAGGGATGCTGCAATAAAAAGTTGTACTTCTCTCATTCTTATTTTATTTTATATATCAATTATGATTTTGTTTAGAATAATAATAACAGTAGTTTTGCTTATCTATATCTATGCTTGTTTAACTATATATGAGTAAAATGAATGGCAGCAATAGTTCAAGTTATAGTTGACTAGAAGGCAGAACTTGAATTAGGTTGTTACAATATGTTACATATGTGACATAGTTATTTGAACACAGACTTAAATTACTTTTATATGTGTTTTAAAATTCAGGATGTGTTTAAAAATTCAGGATAATCTCTGGACCACTCGACCACGCTGGATCGATAGCACTGGGGTAGGGCGTTTGCCTTGCACACAGCCAACATGACCGACCCGAGTTCGATTCCTCTACCCCTCTCGGAGAGCCCGGCAAGCTACCGAGAGTATCTCGCCCACAAGGCAGAGCCTGGCAAGCCGTGATGTATTCGATATGCCAAACACAGTAACAACAAAATCTCCAATGGAGACGTTACTGGGCCCGCTTGAGCAAATCGATGAACAACGGGAGGGTCTTTACCTTTACCTTACCTTAACCTCTGGAAAGGTTAAATATATAAAATATGCAACTGACATATAAAAGGAAAGAAAAAATCAGGGGTAGAAAAATAGTATAATATGCAGGGCTTGTCTCCCAAGTTTAATCTGTGGCAATTCATATGGACCAGGTAGAACTGCCAGTGAGTAATCCTTGAGCATAGAGGCAGAAGTAAGTTTTGAACACTGCTGCATGTAATGCAAAAACAAACAAAGAAGAAAAATAAATTAATTAAATTATATAAAATGATTAATTTAAAAATATATATGCAAAAGAGACTGAAACAAAAATACAGATGATGAACAAATACAAGAGTAACACAACTACAAGAAATGTAGAATCCAAACACATCAATAATTTCTTTGGATAACATTGCATAAAATTCTTTGAATAAGGATGCACTGAATAAAAGATAGTCATAACTAATAAAAAGGTTTAAGATAACCTATATGCTGTATATAATGTATTCACTTTAAAAATTATGAAACATAGATTAAAAATAAGAAAGTGAAAACAATCATGCAATGCTAATAATAATCAAAGTAAGCTGAAGAAGCTATACTAATTTCAGAGATTTTTTTAAGGATGGTGTGATACTGATACTCAGGAATTACTCCTAACTCTGTACTCAAGAATCACTCCTACATATACTCTGGGGACCATGTGGGATGCTGGGGATTGAACCAGTGTAGATTTCATACAAAGCAAATGCATTATCCACTACTATCTTTCTGGTCCTAATCTCAGGATTTAGAGTAAGAAAAGTTATCAGGGATCAAGAGCAGCAATATGTACTGACCCAAAAATCAGTACTCCAAGAAAGTCTAACAAAATGAGAAACTCACAGCATAAAATTCATATAGTAGAGCAAAAAAAAATCTGAAGTCAGAAACCTAATATTCTTTCATAGGAAATTGATGTAAACGGGGAAAGCAAATTGCATTAAAAGTAAAGAGAATATAGTTGCAGTTGGATTAAAGCACAAGTCAACAAAATTTCAAACATTCAGTTAATTAAGAAAAACATCAAATTAGATACAAGCTAATCTTTTAATAGAACAATAAAATAAAAATTTAGCAAAATAACGAAAGAAGTTAACATAAACTAATATTGGAAATTAAAAGTAAAATAAAATAGTTTTGTAAAAAAGTTCTGCTAAGTATTTGATAATATATATGAACCAATTTATTGAAAAGCACAATCTGTCAAAATTCGTATAAGAATAATGAATAACACTGATTAGACTTTACACATAAATAAAACTTGATCAAAAATCAATAGCCCTGCAAAATAAAAATCACAAAATAGGATGAATTCACTGACAGACCCAACATTTAAGGTACAAATTATAACAAACTCTTTGTATAATTTACATGATAATATTATAGGTTCTATCTAAGAAGACAGAAACAGAGAAATATAGTTTAACTTGTTTCTTTCAGGTATTGTTGAGTTTATGATTTTATGAAACTTGTCCACTTGCATTAACTCCAAATTTGTAGCTGGACCTTTCATAACCTATTTTCCGTAAGTACTACCACCTTGAGCTACCTTTTTTGGATTGGCCAAGTTGCCGATAAAAGTTTCTCTGCAATGGGTTAAATGTCTTTTTAACTTTACCTTACTTTATTGTTTCCATTTTATTCTTGAAGACTAATTTTATTTTTCTATCCAAGCAGCAATTTCTATCTTCTCTGAGATCATTTTATTCACAACCAAATTAGGTGAGGTGAGGTAGACATGAATTCACTGGTATTTAACAGATATAAAAAATATGCACAGATATGTGAGTGGAGTTAAGAGGTATGCAAATTATATCTACAGCTACTCAATTTTCTCCACCCTTCTAAGCCCTCTTGGATAGATTAAGTTTGAATAAAAACATAAAACAGAAGGCCAGAGAGAAAGTACAGAGATTAAGGTACTTGGCTTGCATGCAGCTGATTCGAGTTAGATTCCCAGTACTCCTATGACCCCTACAGACCACCATCAGTGACCCCTGAGCACAGAGAGAGGAATAAGCTCTGAGCACCTCTGACAGTGACCCAAATACCAAAACAAAATCAAAACAAAGGAATGAAAATAGAAAATGTGACCATAAGTCCCTTGTCTCAAGCCTGTTCAGCTGCATAGACTTTTCCTGGAAAATAACAGCTGCAAGTGATCAGAGGAATGTATGGGTGAGTTTAGGATCTCTGATAGGAAGTGAATCCTGTACATATTTTTTCTTTCTGGAGACCTACAATGGTGATCACACATTTTGCTGATTTTCAGTCCCAAGTAAATTTTTTTACTGTATTTACATCTCTGGGTCGACACAGACTTCTATGGCAACCTTCACTATTTGGCTCTATGTAAAGAATATTTTAGTGGAAGGAATTATAAAATTTTAATTGAATATTCATTTAAATTTACATATAATCATTGCATGAGTAAAAAGCAATAATGATATATGTAAAGTTTAATGAAAATATAACATATTTACAACAAGAAATGCTATTAGTTTTTAAACTATGATTTAAATTATGTATTAATGTATTAAAATATGTATTAATATATGTATTATGAGTGTCTACCCTTCTCCACAGTTTAGTTATGGAGAAATTTAGTCTACAATTGTAAAAAATACCAAATAAATTTAAAATATTTTTAGAGAGTACATTCACACTCAGTATATTGCTATGATTGTTCTTTATTACTCTCAGCTGTTCTTACTATTCTATTACCACCTCTAAATTACTATAGTTCTGTATGAGCAAGAAATAAACATAATACACCTAGTGTTTGTCACTATTTGTGGCTTCAGGTATTCTCAGAATCTTGTGAAACAATTTACTCAGGGATAACTTGGTGGATTACTGAACTGTGTTTGCTACACATACACTGACATCTGAATATAATGCAGATAAAAGAGTGCTCATAATCCCAAAATGGTGTTAAGTTCTCCAAAGAAATTGATTGACTTTTTTTTTAAGTGTAACTCATTTTCTTTTTTTTTCCCCTTTATTTTATTTTATTTTATTTTATTTTACAGTTGTAGATTTACAATTTTTTGTGCTTTGGTTTCAATTATACAATGATCAGACACCCCTCCCTCCACCAGTGCCCATTTTCCACCACCATGGATAATATCCCTCCCACCCCCATCCCCCCATCCCCCCTGTCTCTGTGGCAGGGCAATCCCCTGTGTTCTCTCTCTCCTTTTGGGTGTTGTGGTCTGCAAAAGAGGCATTGAGTGGCAAACATGTTCAGTCCATAGTCTACTTTCGACATGCATCTCCCCTCCTGGGAGGATCCTCCAAACATCCTTTATTTGGTGCTCCCTTCTCTATCTGAACTGCCCTTTCCTCTAGGATACCCGGCTGGCCTCTAAGTTATGGAGTAATCCTCCTGGTGCTGATCTCAGCTATTCTTGGGTATTAATCTCATATTTTGTTACTTTATATCCCCCAGATGAATGCAATCTTTCTATGTCTATCCCTCTCTTTCTGACTCATTTCGCTTAGCATGATACATTCCATATTGTACCACTTGTATGTAAATTTCATGACTTCATCTTTTCTAACAGCTACATAGTACTCCATTGTGTCGATGTACCAAAGTTTCTTTAACCAGTCATCTGTTCTTGGGCATTCAGGTTTCTTCCAGTTTCTGGCTATTGTAAAGAGTGCTGCAATGAAGAAACAAGTGCAGATGTCACTTCGACTATACATTTTTGCCTCTCTGGGATATATTCCCAGGAGTGGTATTGCTGGGTCAAATGGGAGCTCAATTTCTAATTTTTTTAGAATCGTCCATACTGTTTTCCATAAGGGCTGAACCAGTGGACATTCCCACCAACAGTGAAGGAGTGTCCCTTTCTCGCCACATCCACGCCAGCATCGGTTGCTTTTGTTCTTTTGAATGTGGGCCAGTCTCTGAGGTGTGAGATGGTATCTCATTGTGGTTTTGATCTGCATCTCCCTGATGATTAATGATGTAGAGCATTTTCTCATGTGCTTTTTTGCCATTCGGATTTCTTCTTTGAGAAAGTTTCTGTTCATTTCATTGCCCCATTTTTGGATGGAGTTGGATGTTTTCTTCTTTTGGAGTTTAACCAGTATTTTGTATATCCTGGATATCAACCCCTTGTCAGATGTGTATTCGGTGAATATCCTTTCCCATTCTGTAGACTGTCTTTGTATTTTGGTCACTGTTTCTTTGGAGGTGCAGAAGCTTCTTAGTTTAAGATAGTCCCATTTATCTATCTCTGTTTTCACTTGCTCGGCCAGTGGCGTGGCATCTTTGAAGATACCATTAGCTTCAATGTCATGGAGGGTTTTGCCAACTTTATCTTCAATGTACCTTATGGTTTCTGGTCTGATGTTGAGGTCTTTAATCCATTTTGATCTTACTTTTGTACATGGTGTTAGGCAGAGTTCTGAGCCTATTTTTTTGCATGCAGCCGTCCAGTGATGCCAACACAATTTATTAAAGAGGCTTTCCTTACTCCGCTTCACATTACTTGCACCTTTATCAAAGATTAGATGAGCATAGGATTGAGGGGAAATGTCAGTGAATTCAACCCTGTTCCATTGGTCTGCAGTTCTGCCTTTGTTCCAGTACCATGCTGTTTTAATTATTACTGCTTTGTAGTACAGTTTGAAGTTCGGGAGGTTGATTCCTCCCATTTTCTTTTTCCCAAGAATTGCTTTAGCTATTCGTGGGGGCTTATTGTTCCATATAAATTTCAGGAGTGTTTGCTCCATTTCTTTGAAGAATGTCATGGGTATCCTTATAGGGATTGCATTGAATTTATACAATGCTTTCGGTAGTATTGTCATTTTGACGATATTAAGTCTCCCGACCCATGAGCAGGGGATATCTTTCCATTTCCTCATGTCCTCTTTTATTTCCTGAAGTAGCGTTTTGTAGTTTTCTTTGTACAGGTCCTTTACTTCCTTAGTTAAGCTGATTCCTAGGTACTTGATTTTCTGGGGCACAATTGTGAACGGGATTGTTTTTTTCATGTTGCTTTCTTCTCTCTCACTGTTTGCGTATAGGAAAGCCATGGACTTTTGGGTATTGATTTTATAACCTGCAACTTTACTATACGAGTCTATTGTTTCTAGGAGTTTTTTGGTGGAAGTTGTTGGGTTCTCTAAGTAGAGTATCATATCATCTGCGAATAGTGAGAGCTTGATTTCTTCCTTTCCTACCTGAATGTCCTTAATATCTTTTTCCTGCCTAATCGCTATTGCAAGTACTTCCAGTACTATATTGAACAGCAGTGGAGAGAGTGGGCATCCCTGTCTCGTCCCTGATCTTAGAGGGAAGGCTCTCAGTTTTTTCCCATTGAGGATGATGCTTGCTGTAGGCTTGTGGTAGATGGCTTTAATTATGTTGAGGAAGGTCCCCTCTATACCCATTTTGGCTAGGGTTTTCATCATAAAGGGGTGCTGGATCTTATCAAATGCTTTCTCTGCATCTATTGATATGATCATATGCTTTTTATCTTTTCTTTTGTTGATATGGTGGATTATGTTGATTGATTTCCGAATGTTAAACCATCCTTGCATCCCTGGGATGAATCCTACTTGGTCTTGGTGTATGATCTTTTTGATGAGTAGTTGGATTCTATTTGCTAGTAGTTTGTTGAGGATCTTTGCATCTGTGTTCATCAGGGATATCGGCCTGTAATTCTCTTTCTTTGTGGTATCTCTGTCTGCTTTTGTTATCAGTGTGATATTTGCTTCGTAGAAACTGTTCGGAAGTGTTTTTGATATTTCAATTTCGTGGAAAAGCTTAAAGAGCATTGGGAGTAAGTCCTCTTTAAAGATTTGGAAGAATTCACTAGTGAATCCATCCGGGCCAGGACTTTTGTGCTTGGGGAGACTTTTTATTACCATTTCAATTTCCTTGATGGTGATAGGTCTGTTCAGGTATTCCAGGTCTTCTTGGTTCAGCCTTGGGAGTCTGTAGGAGTCTAGGAATTTATCCATTTCCTCGAGGTTTTGATGTTCCGTGGCATAAAGCTTCTCAAAGTACTCCCTGAGGATCCTCTGAATTTCTGTGGTTTCTGTTGTAATGACCCCCTTTTCATTTCTGATTCGGTTTATTAGGGTTTTCTCTCTCCCTTTCTTTGTGAGTTTTGCTAGAGGCTTATCGATCTTGTTAATTTTCTCAAAGAACCAGCTTTTGGTTTCATTGATCTTTCGGATTGTTTTTTGGGTTTCCATCTCGTTAATCTCTGCTCTGAGTTTTATTATTTCCTTTCTCCTGTTCGGGTTGTGCTCCTTTTTTTGGTCCTTCTCCAAGCTCTTAAGCTGTGAGGTTAGGTTACTTATGTAACAAGATCGATAAGCCTCTAGCAAAACTCACAGGACCCTAACAGGGTCCTAGTCTTGTCATTACTTTTGGATCATGACAGCATTTCTCCATGATCAACCTCTTAATTTATAGTTAAGAATTCTTGCACTTTGGCCAGGTCCAGCTCGGTGCCAGGGTAGCACATAGCTTACCGTTTTCCCTGGTTCCATCCAGTCCCTTGTTGGGACCCTGCTTTTGGGGGTGCTAGGAAGTGAGGGCAACTGAGGCTTAAGCTGAGAAAGCAGATGCCTGGAAATGAATAATATTCAAAGACAATTGACCCCCAAGTTACAAAAGCATAATAATAATTGTCTTCTTGTGTCTATACAAAAGTACATTGCTTTAAAGTAAACTATTCAAGACATAGCCAAAGACCTCCAGGACCAGCCACTACCATGCTGAGACCACTCTCCGCACACATGAAGGTACTGGCAGAGGGACAAAGTCACGCCGGTTCCGGGGCCGAGACCTCCAGCCTACTCGGATTTGGGCCGAGCATCCTGCACCCAGATCTTCCAAATTCCAGTAGGCGGGGGTCACACCCACCAACTGGCCCCCTGGCGCTGTGTAATCCCATCAACGGCCAAGACTCAGAGGTGTAATCCCATCAACGGCCAAGACTCAGAGACTATAAAAACCAGCTCCCGGAACCACGCGGCCGCATTCGCAGTGCGACATCCTATTATGACATCTTATTATCTCATTCCTACTTTGGACAAATTGGCAGGCTACCGATTGTGGCCTGCCCACACGGCAGAGTCTGGCAAACTCCCCGTGGCGTCCCAATATGCCAAATACCAGTAACAATGATGGGTCTCATTCTCCTAAAGATCCTCAAATATAATCTCAGGGCTAGGATGAAGGAGACATTACTGGGGCCTGCTCAAGGCAATTGACGATTAACAGAATGATTTGTGATTTTTGTGATTCAAGACATAGTAGAGGAGAAAGGCAATATTAACTTATAATAGAAGTTCGGTGTTCTAGAAAGATCTGACCTAACAGAATCTGATCAGGGGAAAAAGCTGATTAAAGGTTGGGGAAGAGAGCATAGAGAAGTAGTTACAAATGAACAAAAGAATGGGAATGACTCAGGGGTACTGGGATAGTTGTGACCTGATAAACCTAAGCTACCTGAGGAAGGACAAAACATTGTTATCCTACACATGATAATGATAATAAGTAAGTAAATAAAAATCTGTTGTATTCTGTCTTTTGAGAAACACTTTTATATTATAAGCAATAAACTAAAGCCACATGTTGCTCTGTAGTTTCAGAAAGGGGAATAATTTACAATGTATTACATTCTGTATTGTATTTCTGTATTGTGCCTGGTTATTTAAATAGTAATCAATGAATATTTTCTTTCTGAACAGTGTACTCTCATTATGACTAATTCACTATTTTTCACATCATTCTTGGTTCCTATTTTATATTATTTCAACTTTTTTCTCTGATGTTTTGTCACTGTAACTTTAATTATTCTTCACATACAGTGAGTGATAAAATCTGGTGAAATCTTTACTCCACTACTATTCTTTTTATTTCAGAATATATTAAAGTTTATATTAATTTATTGTACTAATGAATTTTAGAGTTGAGTTGTCAGGTTTCATAAAGAGTTCCATGAAATTTTTGTACACATTTTGTCTATAATTTGGGAATAGTTGTCATATCTTTGTGTAGTATTTGAATTTATTATTAGCTGGAGCTATAGCACAGTGGTATGGCGTTTGCCTTGCACACGGCCGGCCCGGCCAAGCCAGGTTTGAATCCTCCACCCCTCTCTCGGAGAGCCTGGCAAGCTACTGAGAGTATCTCGCCTGCATGGCAAAGCCTGGCAATCTACCCGAGACATATTCAATATGTCAAACACAGTAACAATAAGACTCAAAACGGAGACGTTACTGGGCCTGGTAGAGCAAATTGTAGAACAACAGGAGGATAGTGCTATTAGAGAATCATTAATTTCTTGCTTTCAAAATTCTGTAAAGATTTCTTACTGCCTGTTGAAACTACAGCTTGTCTATCAGGTTTCTATATTTACCATGCTTTATTGAGTCAAAGTGTTTTTGTGATTATTATTTTTTTTTACTTTTAATTATGTTCCTCAACTGAAAAAAGTATAGTGTAAGAGAAAAAAATATATAAGAGATTAACGGGACATAGGAAGAGTTGGCATATAAATGGGTCTTTCAGTTGAGTTAAAATCAGGGTAAAATTATATTATAAAATTTACAAAAAACTAGAACTTTAAAATTATCAGTCAGCATGAACCTTTTTTTTTAAAAAGTCAGTCTAATCAATTTAAAGTTGTTAATCCACTAACATGTAGATCCTTGACTTTTTTGTGTCTATTTCTATAAAATTATATTGTAAGCACAATTAATATATTAAGGCCTAAGTTCAATTCCCAAAATTTTATGCTCCTGTATCCATAATACCACTTAACATTGTCCTGATATCTTGGAATACTGGTCTTTTAAGGCCGAGTTCTGCTGTAGTATTATTCATCATTTCCAAAGTCTGGAAACAACCCTAATTTCAAAGAACAGATGAATGAATAAAGAGAATATGGTACTATACAAAGTGGAAAACTACTTTTCCTTAAGAAAAGATGAAATCATGTAATTTACTGCTATGTGGATGGATCTCAAAAGTGTCATGCTGAATGAAGTTAGTCAGAGGATGTAAAAAAATGATTTATTTCTTATCCTGGATATAAAGAAACATAGAAGGGGAATGACAAATGCCAAGATGCAGCAGAACTGAAAACTGAGCTTCAAAGGGAAGTTTACCACATAGAAGAGAGGGGGAGGGGCACTGAGAATGATGGAGGGAAGTGCACATTCATGAAGGATATGGCGGTAAAATATTTTTTGCATTAAACACTTCCATTAATTATTTTATAAGTCACACTCTGCCTTAAAAATAATCTTAAAAAGGCAAATTATCTCTATTTGCATATCGCTCTATATTCTACATAGAAAACCTTAGAGACACCATTTAGAAATGATCAATTTACACAATAAAATAGCAGACTACAGTGAATAAATATATATTTTAACATGTATAACTCAAAGTATAACACTTGTATAACATTTTGTATAACATGTATAACACTTCACCAACAAAAAATGTTTCAAATAAAACTAGCTTCCTTATTGAAAATAAATAAATGTATAACATGTATAAATTAAATGACCAATTTATACAATAAAATAGCAGAAATCAGTGAATAAATATATATTTTAACAATAACATATGAGAAGAGTCAACCTAATAATATATCCCTTTCCTTCATACACACACAGACACATAAACAAACACATACAAACTCAAGTGTCTAGAAACTAACGATGCAAAAGGAGGTTAACGTCATACTTAGTGAACATTATAAAACAGTACTTAAAGAAACAAAAGAAGATAGGAGGAAAAGTGCTTGCCTTAAAAAAAATCTACTGACAAGTCAAGGGGAAGGAAAAAATAGACAATTAGGACTACTTTAAATTAAGAAGCTTCTGTACCTCAAAGGTACATTGAGGCATATAAAAAAGTGTTCATTGTCAGTGATGAATGAGGTCCTGGAAGAATATATACAATGCACTTAGGGTCTATGCCACTAAATTATTTTATCTTCACTGCCATATTTTAATGTCTGGAAATACCACAAAATTACATAACTGATAAAAGTGCCTCAGCAATCTTTCCCACCAAAGTTTTATAGTAACTGTGTAAAGTATCTATATATATATACATATATACATATATATGCATATATATTAAAATTAAAAAATTGGAATTCATAGTTATTGCTTAAATGTATTGACTTTGAGTCATAAAAAGTGAATATCATTTTAATAGCCTGTTATTGAATTAGAACATATTTATGAACAAAGTAAATCTGGCAAAATAAGTTTATTTATGATTATGATTTAAAAAAAAAAGCAGGCGTGGGAGGGGACCGAAAGGGGAAGGAAAACAGAACACTGGTGATGGGGAATTTTATACTGCTGAAGGGACAGGCATTGAATATTGTACAACTGAAATCCAATAATGGACAACTTTGGAACTGTGGGAAAAAGTAGAATAAAATAAAGATAATTTAACTTAAAAATACACACAAAAACACTATTCTTATTAACGGATTATACTCTACCTAAAGCAATATACACAACAAAGTCTAATTCAAAATTTCTATGACATTCTTCAACAACATAGAATAAAAATTTCTAAATTTTTTTTGGAAACAAAACTCCCAGAATACCCAAAGCAATCATGAAAAATGATGAGTCGTTTTACAGACTCTGATTTTAAACTGCGAAGTTATAGTCATCAAAACTGGGGGAAACAGGAATGAAGACAGACTCTCTGACCAGTGGAATAGAATTGCGAGCTAGACAAATGCTTGAGTGTATGTACAGTTAATCTATGACAAAAGAATTGAAAACATGAAGTGGAACAAGGAAAACACTTCACCAACAAAAAATGTTTCAAATAAAACTAGCTTGCTTATTGCAAATAAATAGAACTAGACTCCTGTCTAAAAACATGAGCACAGGTCAATAAAAAATGGATCAATGCTCTTGATCAAACTTTTATCTACTGCATTGAGGAAATCAGGCAAATTTCTGCAGAATATTAACATCAGAAGAGTCTTCAACAAGATGACCCCAAAGGGAAAAAGTGTGAAAATTAAGAAAATGTCAAACTCAAAACCTTCTGGCTATTAATTTTTTATTGTAATGTGTTTCATGTTTGTCTTGAATATTTATGAATATTCATGTCATATATTTGTATTCTTTTAATTGTAGTGCTCACGGTCTAATCTATTTGATATTAATTTCAGTGGCATAATTATTTTTCTCTGTATTTTACACAGCTTTTATTTCTCTAACTAGTGTCTCATTCTCTCAAGTTTTCATCTTAATGTTTAAAATATTCTGTTCTTTGGAAGGACTAGACCGTACTGACCTCTGATCATTAATCAGTGCTAATATTATTTAAGATAAATTCTAATTATATAACATGTAATTAACATTTTAGAGCTCAATAGTTATAATTAACTCTAAATTACATTTAATTTTATTAATATGTGTTTTTTTGGGGGGTCACACCTGGCGATGCACAGGGGTTACTCCTCAGTCTGCACTCAGGAATTACCCCTGGGTTCTCAGGGGACAATATAGGATGCTAGGAATTGAACCTGGGTGGGCCCGTGAAAGGAAAACGGCCTACCCGCTATGCTATTTCTTCAGCCACAGTTAATATGTGTTTTTAATCATGTAATATTTAGAATTTTATTTGGTTTACCATATGCTCAATTTTCAAAAATATTTTCATGTGTAAATATAACAAACATTTACTATTAAATTAATGCTAATATTTAATTTTCAAGACAGCCTATGAATATTGAATCTTACATGTTCTTATATGCAGAAGTAATAATGATAAGTTGTGGGTTGCTACATTTTTAAACATGTTGCATTCACAATTTTTTATTTTTTTAAATTTATTATTTTTTAAATTTTTATTAGTGAATCATGAGGGGGTACAGTTGTAGACTTACAAATTTTTGTGCTTGGGTTTCAGTTATACAATCATCTAGTATCCATCACTCCACTAGTGCCCATTCACCACCACCACTGATCCCAGTATACCTCCCATCCCCCACCCCCCATCCCACCCTGCCTCTGTGGCTGGTCATTCCTTTTTATTCTCTCTCTCTCCTTTTGGGTGTTGTGGTTTGAAAACAGGCATTGAGTGGCAATCATATTAGGTCTATAGTCCACTTTCAGCATGCATCTCCTATCCTGGTTGGATCCCCCCAAACACCCTTTTTTGGTGCTCTCTTCTCTATCTGAACTGACTTTTCACCTAGCGTGTGTGGCTCCCCTCCAAGCCATGGAGTAAACCTCCTGGTACTTATCTCAGCTATTCTTGGGTGTTAGTCTCCTATTTAGTTACGTTAGGTTCCCCAGATGAATACAATCTTTCTATGTCTGTCCCTCTCTTTCTGAATCATTTAGCTTACCATGATACTTTCCATGTAGAACCACTTTATGTAAATTTCATGACTTCATCTTTTCTAACAGCTACATAGTACTCCATTATGTAGATGTACCAAAGTTTCTTTAATCAGTCATCTATTCTCAGGCACTCAGGTTCTTTTTCAGATTCTAGCTATTGTAAAGAGTGCTGCAATGAACAAACAAGTGCAGATGTCACTTTGACTATACTTTTTTTATCTCTCTGGGATATATTCCCAGGAATGGTATTGCTGGGTCAAATGGGAGCTCAATTTCAAATTTTTTGAGAGCCATCCATGCTGTTTTCCAAAAGGGCTGAACCATTCGGCATTTCCACCAGCAATGAAGGAGGGTCCCTTTTTTTGCCACATCTGTGCCAGCACTGCTTGCTTTTGTTCTTTTTGATGTGGGCCAGCCTCTGTGGTGTGAAATGATATCTCATTGTTGTTTTGATCTGCATCTCCCTGATGATTAATGATGTAGAGCATTTTCTCATTTGCATTTTTGCCATTTAGATTTCTTCTTTGAGGAAGTTTCTGTTCATTTCGTTGCCCCATTTTTTGATGAGGTTGGATGTTTTCTTCTTGTAGAGTTCAACCAGTAATTCGTATATCCTTGATATCAATGCCTTATTGGATGGGTATTGGGCAGACATCCTTTTCCATTCTGTAGACTGTCTTTGTATTTTGGTCACCGTTTCTTTTGAGGTGCAGAAGCTTCTTAGATTAAGATAGCCCCATTTGTCTATCTCTGTTTTCACTTGCTTGGCTATTGGCATGACATCTTTGAAGATACCATTAACTTCAATGTCATGGAGGGTTTTGGCAACTTTGTTTTCAATGTACCTTAGGGATTCCAGTCTGATCTCAAGGTTTTTAATACATTTTGTTCTTACTTTTGTACATTTTGTTAAGCAGAGATCTGAACCCATTTTTTTTCATGTAGCCGTCCAGTTTTGTCAGCACAATTTGTTAAAGGGACTTTCCTTGCTCCAATTCACATTTGTTGCTCTCTTGTAAATATTAGATCATCATTTTTTTGGGGGGGGGGATGGCGCAATAGCACAGTGGGTAGTTTGTTTGCCTTGCACACAGCCAACATGGCCAACCCAAGTTTGATTCCTCCGCCCCTCTGGGAGAGCCTGGAAAGCTATGAACAGTATCTCGCCCACACAGCAAAGCCTGGCAAGCTGCCCGTGAAGTATTCGATAGGCCAAACACAATAAGAAGTCTCACAATGTTACTAGGCCTGCTCTAACAAATCGATGAACAATGGGAGGACATGATACAGTGATGTTTGAGGGGAGATGTCAGTATATTCAACCCTGTTCCATTGGTCTGCAGCTCTACCCCTGTTCCAGTATCATGCTATTTAATTATTACTGCTTAGTAGTAGTAGAGTTTGAAGTTAGGGAGATTGATTCCTCCCATTTTCTTTTTTCCCAAGAGCAGGTTTAGCTATTCGTGGTGGCTTATTGTTCCATATGAATTTCAGGGGTGTTTGCTCCATTTCTTTGAAGAATGTCATGGGTATCGTTATAGGCATTGCATTGAATTTGTACAATGCTTTGGGAAGTATTGCCATTTTGACAATATTAATTCTCCCGATCCAGGAGGAGGGGATATCTTTCAATTTTCTCGTGTCCTCATTATTTCCTGAAGTAGCATTTTGTAGTTTTTTGTACAGATCTTTTATTTTCTTAGTTGAGCTAATTCCTAGGTAGTTGATTTTCTCAGGCACAATTGTGAAAAAAAATTGTTTTTTTTTCTTGTCACTTTCTTCTCTCTCAGTATTTGCATATAGGAAAGTCATGGGCTTTTGGGCATTGATTTTATAGCCTGCAACTTTACTAGACAAGTCTATTGTTCTAGGAGTTTCTTGGTAGATTGTTTACAGTTCTCTAGGTATAGTATCATATCATCTACGAATACTGGGAGCTTGATTTCTTCCTTTTCTACCTGGATACCCTTAATATCTTTGTCTTACCTAATCACTATTGCAAGTCACTTAATCATTTAATCACTTAACTTCCCATTAGTCGTCGATTTGCTCGAGCAGGTGCCAGTATCGTCTCCATTTGTCACTGTCGTGTGCTAGTGTAGACCAATGGCATCTGTTCGCTCTAGGAACATGAAGAACCTCAAACCGATAGTTCAATGACCACTTCCGTCTCAACAGAATCAAAGGCCTTCTTTAAATCAATGAACATTAGACAGAGTGGCATCTTGAACTCCCGAGAAACCTCAATGAGCTTGGTTATCATGTAGATATGGTCCATGGTGCTGAATCCTTTGTGGAACCCGGCTTGCTCGCATGGTTGTCCTTCATCTAGTGTTCTGCCAATCCTATTTAGGATGACTCGAGTGAACAAATTGTAGATGACAGACAATAGGCAGATCCGGCAATAGTTGCCTATGTCATGGATGTCTCCCTTCTTGAACAGTAGTACTGGTCCTGCTGGTTTTTCACTGGGATGGAACCTTGCATTCAGACAGGTAGCATGTGAAGAGTCGAGCCAGTGTATTGATGAGTACTGACGACAGGTTCAGGTCTGATCTTGTCTGCGCTGGGTGCTGTTCGATTCTTTACCAACAAAATGGCGTGTCAGATTTCGGAAGGGAGAATGTTGGGAACGACATATCCATCCTGTGGAATTTGGTATGTTGGCAAGTGGACATGGCTATCGAAGAGATTTGAGTAGAAGTCATGGATAATCTTCTCCATCACCATTCTGGAGGATGTGATAGATCCATCAGGACGTCGGAGGGCAGTCATCTTAGTCTTGTAGTTCACGAAGGACAGACAGGTATTAGGAATACTTTTCCTGGCTTCTGCCGCATCTACCCGCACTTCTGCTCTTCTCTTTTTGAGATCTTCCTTGATCGCATCTCTGCACTGCTTTGCAAGCTCAAACGTTAGCTTGCAGTTGCCTGAGGCATGCACCAAACCATGCTGGCAAATAAGCTCAAGAGTTTTCGAAGACAGGCATTTTTTTTGTGGCTATCTCTCTCTTGGCATTCCTCGCACAATCATGGAGGTGCTGAACTAATCGATCATATTCCTCGTCAATGTTGTCAACAATGGCATCTTCCCATGTTGCTGCAATAGTGTCAAAGAGCTCCCAGTTTGTGGTCGTTCTAAAACTTTGCAGCCCTTTCTACCCGCTCTGTGAAGTAGAATTTTGCATGAAGTAGACGGTGGTCCGATCCCATTCAGAATTTTGGGACAACAGCGACATCCATCAGGCAAAACCGTCGATTGAATATGATGTGGTCTATTTCATTGTGGAATCGTCCACCGGGAGACTCCAATGTCCAACATTTAGATTCTGCCTTCTGAAACTGTGAGTTACCGTGGATGAGTTACCATGAGTTACCATGGAAAGGAGAGGCAGATAAAATCTCATGGCCGAACTAGGCGGCCACAATGAAGGAAAACAAAAATGATCATCTGTACTTTCAATGCACGTACGCTGGCATCAGATGCATCCATGGAGGACCTGATGGTACAAGCGCGAATTATCAAGTATGACATCATTGATCTGACTGAGACAAGAAGGCACGAATCTCACCATGCCGTTTTCAACACTGGAGAAGAATTGTTCCTTGGACCATGCGATAAAAGAGGTGTTGGAGGCGTCGGTGTCCTTGTCAACACAAACTTGGCCATGAGCATTGATTCATTCGAATGCCTAACAACCCGAATCAGACGTTTACATTTGAATAGATGTGGCTCACTGCTGGCAGTTTCTATCTTCCTTGTCTACGCACCAACATCTCATTATGATGAAAGAGAAATTGACAAGTTCTACATGGAGCTGGAGAAGTTCTATAAAGAAGACCACACCTTCTACAAGATCATTGTGGGTGATTTTAATGCCAAGATAGAACCGAGAAGATCAGCTGAAGAACTTCACATCGGAACTCATGGCCTAGAATGGAACGAACAGGGTGAGAAACTGTCTAAGTTCATCATGTCGATAAAGAAGACCTATTGCAAGTACTTCCAGTACTATATTGAACAGCATTGGAGAGAGTGGACATCCTTGTCTCATCCCTGAATTTAGGGGGAATGCTCTCATTTTTTCCCCATTGAGGCTGATGCTTGCTGCAGGCTTGGTGGATAGCTTTAACCATATTGAGGAAAGTTCCCTCTATACCCATTTTGGCTAGTGTTTTTATCATAAAAGGGTGCTGGATCTTATCAAATTCTTTCTCTGCAGCTATTGATATGAACATATGATTTTTATCTTTTCTTTTGTGGATATGATGGATTATGTTGGTTGATTTCCAAATGTTAAACCATCCTTGCATCCCTGGGATGAATCCCACTGGTCATGGTAAGGAACTTTTTGATGAGTTGTGAAATTCTTTTTGCTAGTTTGTTGAGAATTTTCGCATCCATATTCATCAGGGATATTGGCCTGTAGTTTTCTTTTCTTGTGGTGTCTTTGTTTCTTTTTGGTGTTATAGAGATGAGTTTCATAGAACCTGTTTGGGAGAGTTTCTGTTTCTTCAATTTCCCAGAAAAACTTGAGGAAAAACTTGCAGTAGTTCCTCTTTAAATGTTTGGAAAAGTTCGCTAGTGAATCCATCAGGACCTACGCTTTTGTTTTTGGGAAGACTTTTAATTACAGTTTCAATTTCCTTAATGTTAATGGGTCTATTCAGGTACTCTATTCTTCTTGATTCAGCCTTGGGGAATTATAGGAATCCAGAAATTTATCCATTTCTTCTAGGTTCTCTTTTTTCATGGCATACAGACTTTCAAAGTAGTCTCTGATGATCTTTTGAATTTCTTTGTTTCTGTTGTTATATCCCCCTTCTCATTTCTGTTTCAGTTTATTAGGGTTCTCTCTCTCTCTCTCTTGCTTTGTGAGTCTTGCTAGTGGTTTATATATCTTATTTATTTTCTGGAAGAACCAGGTCTTGGATTCATTGATACTTCAGATTTTTTTTTTTTTTTGGTTTCCATGTCGTTGATTTCTGCTCTAAATTTTATAATCTCTTTTCTTCTGCCTGATTTGGGATCCTTTTGTTGATCCCTTTCTAAGCTCTTGAGGTCAAGTTGTTTATGTGGGACCTTTCTCCCTTCCTGAAAAATACTTGCAGAGCTATATATATTTTTTCCTTTACAGCTTTATCTGCATTTCATAGGTTCTGGTAGCTCGTGTCTTCATTCTCATTTGCTTCCAGATATCTTTTGATTTCGTCCTTGACTTTCTTCCTGACCCACTCATTGTTCAACCTTGAGTTGTTTAATTTCCAGGTGTTGATTTGGTTCTCCGTGTCTGAGTGTGATTCACTTCTAGTCTCAGTACATCGTGGTCTGCAAAAATTGTTGATACTATTTCTATATTCCTGCTTCTATTGAGGTATTTTTTGTGTCCTGGAACATGGTCTATTTTGGAAAATGTTCTGTGTGCACTGGAGAAGAATGTCTATTCTTTCTTTTGGGGTGTAAAGCCCTGTATAGGTCTATAAGCCCTCTCTCTTCTATTTCTTCCTTCAAAGTCTTTGTTTCCTTGCTAAGTGTTTTTCTTGTTGATCTATCCAGAGGTAATAAGATGATGTTGAAATCTCCAGCTACTATTGTGTTGCTAGCAATGTCCTCCTTAAAATCTGTTAGTAGTTGTTTTAAGTATTTAGCTGTTTTCTCATTAGGTACAAATATATTTAAGAGTGTGATTTCTTCCTGTTGTATGTATCCCTTGATGATTAGAAAATGGCCTTCACTGTTCCTTCTAATCTTTTTCAACCTGAACTTGATGTTGTCAGATACTAGGATGACAACCCCAGCATTTCTGAGGGAGCTGTTTGCTTGTAGGATTGTTTTCCATCCTTTCACTTTGAGTCTGTGTTTGCTCTGGCTGTTGAGATGAGTTTCTTGTAGGCAGTAGAATGTTGGGTTCTGTCTCTGAATCCATTTTGCCACTCTGTGTCTCGTAGTTGGTGAATTTAAACCCTTGACTTTGAGAGAGATTATTGTTATGGGGTTTTGTGTCATCTTTCTGTAAGGGACTGTTGTGCTTGTAGGGTTTGTCTTGTCTTATGGTAGCCCCTTTAGCCCTTCTTCTAGGTTCAGTTTTTAGTCTATGAAATTCCTGAGCTGCTGTTTATATAGAAAACTATGTACCATTCCATTGAGTTTGAGTGAGAGTTTAACCATATAGAGTACTCTTCATGAAGTGTTCATTTCAGTGAGTTTTTTCACTATATCCCGCCTTTTCCTTCAGGTTTGGAGGGTGTACTCCAATAGGTCTGCTGTGAATCTAAGGAGTGCTCCTTTGTATGTGATTTCCTTCTTTAACCTTGCTGCTTGCAGTATTGTGTCTCTAACTGCAGCATCGATCATTCTAACTATGATATGTTTTAGAGTGTTTTTGTTAGGGTCTCTTTTAGCTGGCACATTTCAGACTCTTTGAATCTGAATATCTGAATTGTCCAGATCTGGAAATTTTTCAGCAATGATTTGTTTAACCGTGGCTCTTTCATTGGGACTGTTTCCATGAGCTTCTGATACTCCAATGATTCTAATGTTTTTCCTCTTGGAATGATTTTCTAGGACTCTACTTCTCTCTAGAGCTATTTTGAGGTCTCTTGCCATTGTTTGTTGTTGCCTATTGGCTTGGTGCAGCTGATCTTCCAGCTCACTGATTCTGTATTCAGCTGTGGTCATTCTACTGTGAGGGCACATACTGAGTTTTTTATTTCATCTACAGAATCTTTTATTCATGACATTTCTGTGCATAGCTCTCTAATTTCTGCTCTCTTTTCTTCCCGTATTTTTCAATTGTTTCTTTCATGTCCTCCTTTAATTTACTGGATATCTGTCTCACTGTTTCATTGAGTTCATTGAACATCTTCATGACTTTATATCTGAATTCTTTCTCAGAGAGGTCCTTTAGATGAGTAGCACCTACTGAGTCTTCTGGGGTCTTTTCATCTTCCCCATGTGGTGGGGTCTTGTGTTGTTTCTTCATGTTGGTGTGTAGGTATGGGAACTGAGGTGATACACTGGATTTCTTGGTATGAGTAATCTATCTGCGGTCGCTTGAGCATTGGACCACCTAAAATTTGGCCAGGCTCACTTCTACAAAAGCCACTCCCACTTCTGAAGAGGCCACGCCCCCACAGAAACCTGGTTGGGGGGTGGGTACTAGCTGGGAGGGGAAGAAGCCAGGCACAGCATTGGGGATGAAGAGGAAGAGACTCAGGGTTGCTTTTGTCCCAGGGTCCTAGAGGACTCCTGGGTGCTTGAACAGAGAAGATTAAGTCCTGGCTTTGAATACTGGTGGATTAACTGACCTTAGGGCAACAACTTGTACTTGATAACTGGACAGGTGAGGGAGAAAGCAAGTGAGAATCAGCCCACTTGTGTGACACTAGCCCCAGCTCGTGCTTTTTCTTGGGCAAAGGGCCCCAGCCCTAAACCTTCCCATCTACCTCGGTCAACCTGACTCTCCCACTACTCCCGTGGAATCTCCGTTCATGAATTTTTAGAATTTATGTTTTTTTCACTTTCATTGCTGTAGTTAATTCCGCTTTAAAGTTGGCATTATAGGGAACAGATCATTAAGTGACTGCTGATGGCATTTGCCTTGAGAGCGGCATCCCCAGTCACTGCAGCTAGTGTGGTCCTCGAGCCCGCCAGGAGCCAGGAGTCAGGCCTGCATCAGCGAGGGCTGTGCAGAAGCACAGGTGTCTGCAGGCTGGGGCCCGCATGGCCACACAGGGTTTAACTTCCTCCACTATGTTTGCAGTACTGTTCTGTCCTGAGGGCTTAGATTTATAAAAGATTAGAAGTCTTAACATATTCAGTTTGGACTGAAATGCTCATTGTGTGCTTGAGTATCTGTCAAGGATCAAATGTGTGGTTAAACTAAGGTCCTATTTTTATACTGAATCAGGCTACATGTCCCAGTGTTCCAGTGGCCTTTGTGTTGTTCTCTGGTCCTCCTCCTCCTTCTGAGCATCCCTAGGAAGACAGAAGATGCCTGCTCTGTTTCCAGGACCAAAACCCCAGGTTGAGTGCTGTTTCACTGATATTTCCTCAAAACAACAAGTCTGACCATTAATGCTTTTCTTTCTTTCTTTTTTTTTTAAATAAAAACTTTTTAATTGAATCACTGTGAGATAGACAATTACACAATTGTTCACGATTGGATTTCAGTTATACAGTATTCCAACCCTCATTCTTCCACCAGTGTACATTTCCCAGCACCAGTGTCCCCAGGTTCCCTCACATCACCCCCAACTCCTAACCTCCTGCCTGCCTCTACTTCTATCGCAGCTGCACCCTCCTCTCTCTCTCTGGGCAATATTGACACTGAAAGGTTATCAAGAATATTCCTTATCTACTTTTAAGCCTCAGATCTTGTCCAGTGTGATCATTCCAAGCTATTATTGTCATACTAACCGTTTTTTTATCTTACCTACCCTCAGTCCAAACACCCTTGTGGTTGTTCCAATCATTAACCAGTCCTCCAAGCCCCTGTTTTCCCTGGCCATGGATATTATTCTTCCACTATATATTTTTACATACCACAAATGAGTGCAGTCATTCTATATCTGTCCCTTTACTTCTGACTCATTTCACTCAACATAATACTCTCCATGTCCATCTATTTACAGCACATTGCATGACTTTATTTTTACTGACAGCTGCATATAATTCCATTGTGTAGATATGCCATAGTTTCTTTATCCATTCATCTGTTTTTGGGAAATTAGTTTGTTTTGAGATTCTGGCTATGATGAATAATGCTGCAGTGAATGTAGGAGTGCAGATGATGTTTCTGCTGTGTGTTTTTGGGTCCCCGGAGTATATTCCCAGAAGTGGTAATGCTGGGTTAAATGGGAACTCAATTTCTAGCTTTTTGAGAAATATTCACATTGTTTTCCCAAAAGGCTGGACAAGTTGGCATTCCCAACAACAGTAAAGGAAGGTCCCTTTCTCCCCACATTTATGTAAACACTGGTTGTTTTTGTTTTTTTGCATGTGTGCCAGTCTCTGTGGTGTGATATGATATCTGATTGATCTGCATCTCCCTGAAGATTAGTTATAAAGAACATTTTTTCATGTACCTTTTGACCATTCAAATTTCTGCTTTGAGAAAGTTTCTCTTCATTTCATTTCCCCATTTTCTGATGTGACTGTATGCTTTTTTCTAGTAGAGTTTAACCTGTGTCTTATATATATCCTTGATATTAACCCCTTATCAGAAGGGAATTGGGTGAATATCCCTTCCCATTTCATAGGCTGTCTTTGTATTCGTCTCACTGTTTCTTTTGAGGTGTGAAAGCATCTTAGTTTAAAATAATCCCTTTTGTTTATCTTTGCTTTCCATTGCTTGGTCAGTGGCATTTTATCTTTGAAGATAACTTTAGGTTAATTAACATGGAGCATTTTTGCCAATCTTTTCTTCAATGTACCTTATGGATTCTGGTCTGATGTTGAGGTCTTTAACCCATTTTGATCTGACTTTTGTGTGGTGTTAGGTAGAGATCTGAGTCCATTTTTTTCATGTAACTGTCCAGTTTTGCCATTACCATTTGTTAAAGTGGTTTTCCTTGCTGTACTTTATGTTTCTTGCTCACTTGTCAAAAATTAGGTGATCATATATTTGGGCTGGAGCGATAGCACAGCGGGTAGGGAGTTTGCCCTGCACGCAGCCAACATGGCCGACCCGAGTTCGATTTCTCTGCCCCTCTCGGAGAGCCCGGAAAGCTACCGAAAGTATCTCACCTGCATGGAAAAGCCTGGCAAGTTACCTGTGATGTATTCAATATGCCAAAAACAGTAACAACCAAGTCTCACCATAGAGGTGTTACTGAAACCGCTCGAGAAAATCGATGAATAACAGGAGGACAGTGACATATATTTGAGGGTGTGTGTAAGGATATTCAAGCCTATTTCATTGGTCTACAGGTCTGTATTTATACCAATACCATGCTGTCTTAATTATTACCACTTTGTATTACAGTTTGAGGTAGGGGAAGGTGATGCTTCCCATCTTTATCTTTTTCCCCAAGAATTCCTTTAGCTATTTGTGGGAGCTTGTTTAACCATATGAACTTCAGTAGTGTTTAATCAATTTCTTTGAATAATTTCATGGGTATTCTTATAGGTATTTCATTGAATCTGTATAATGCTTTGGGGAGTATTGCCATTTTGACAATGTTTATTCTCCCAATCCATGAGCAGGGGATGTATTTCCATTTGCTTTTGTCATATTTTATTTCTTAAAGAAGCACTTTTTTAGTTTTATTTGTTAAGTTCCTTTACCTCCTTTTTTAAGCTGATTCTAAGGTATTTGATTTTCTGAGGCATGAATATGAACAGGATTTTTTATGTCACTTTCTTCTCATTATTTGCATGTAGGAAAGCAATAGACTTCTGGATATTGATTTTATAGCTTGCAACTTTTATATATAGACAACTATTATTTCTAGGAGCTTCTTAGTAGAGACTTTAAGGTTCTCTAAGTATGGTGTCATATTATCTCCAAATGGTGAGAGCTTGATTTCTGCCTTTCCTACCTGGATGCCTTAATATCTTTTTCTTCGCCAACTGCTATGGCAAGTACTTCCAGTAGTATATTGAATAGAAATAGCAAGAGTGGGAATACGAATACTTGCCTTGTCTCTGATCTTAGAGAGAAGGCTCTTAGTTTTTCCCCAATTGATAATAATGCTAGCAAGTGCTTGTGGTAGACATATTTGACTATATTGAGAAAAGTTCCTTCCGATCTCATTTTGCTGAGGATTTTCTTTATAAACTGGTGATAGATCTTGTCAAATAATTTCTCTGCATCTATAGATTTTATCATAAAGTTTTTATTTTTTCTTTTATTTATATGATAAATTATGTTGATTGATTTCTGAATTTTAAACTATCCTTGCATCCCCTTGGTCATGGTGGAGGATCTTTTTGATGAGTCATTGAATTGTACTTGCTCATATTTTCTTGGGGATCTTTATTTCTGTGTTCATAAAGGTTATTTACTGTAATTTTTTGTGGTGTCTCTGTCTGCTTTTGGTATTAGGGTAATAGGTGTCTTATAGAAACTGTTTGGGAATCTTTCTGTTTATTCAATTTCTTGGAAAAGCTTAAAAAGGATTGGCAATATGTCCTCTTTAAATTTTTGGAAGAATTGTATAGTCCATCTGGACCTGTGCTTTTGTTTCTGGGAATACTTCTGACTACTGTTTTAATTTCCTTTCTACTGATAAGTCTATTCAGATATGCCAAATCTTCTTGGTTCAGCCTTGGGAAGTTATAGGAATTTGGGGATTTATCCATTTCTTCTAGGTTCTCTTGTTCCCTGGCACACAGACTTACAAAGTAATCTCGGTTATGTTACAATTTTCCTTGGTTTCTGTTGTGATGTCCCTCTTTCCATTTCTCATTCAGTTTATTAGTATTCTCTCTTTCTTTGTATCTTCTAGTGGTTTATTTTTTGTTTATTTTTTCAAAGGACCAGATCTTGGTTTTATTGATCTTTGGGTTGTTTTTTGGGAATCAAGATCACAATGATTTCCCCTCTAAGTTTTATTGTTTCTTTCCTCCTGCCTGTTTGGGGCTCCTTTTGTTATTTCTCTTCTAAGATCTTGGGCCCTTTATTCCTTCCCAAAATATTCTTGCGGAGGTATAAATTTTCCCCTTAACCCTGCTTTATCTGTGTCCCACAAATTCTGGTAGCTCATGTTTTCATTTTCATTTCTTTCCAGAAATCTTTTGATTTCTTCCTTGATTTCCTCTCTTATCCACTGGTGGTTCAATACTGAGATGTTTAGTTTCCAGATGTTTGATTTGATTCTCTGTTTCTGTGGGTGATCAACTTTTATCCTCAGTGCATCATAATTTGAAAAGACACTTGATACAGTTTCTATCATTTTTATTCTATTGAGGTATGTTTTGTGGCCCAGCATATTTTCTATCTTGGAAAATCTTCAGTGTTCACTGGAAAAGAATGTGTATTTGTTTTGGAGAGGATAAAAAGCTCTATATACATAAGAACCCTCTCTCTTCCATTTCTTCCTTCAGAGACAGTACTTCCTTGCTGAGTTTTAGTCTTGGTGATCTATCAAGAAGTGATAAGT